>NC_134742.1:12927200-13258138 GCF_049634645.1 Pelodiscus sinensis
CTCCCCTCCTGCCTCCCCACAGCCGCTGACCCAAAAAAGGTTCCCCAGCCCAGTTTTAAAGCCTGTTCTAGTGACAGTTTTTGCACTGATGTGTTTTGGTGAGAGACATTGGGGGGGAGAGGTGTGGGGTTTTTTTTTTTTATACAACACATCAGCAAAAAAAAACCCAGTGTGGATGCAAAGACACGTTGGTATAAAGGTGCCTGACGCCAGGAATGCTTGTTTTCCTTTCCATGAGCTTTATTTTTATCTGAGTACTAGAAGATTTACCTGATAGTGCTTGAGTCCTTCAGGGCAGGGGGCTGGAATTGTAGTAGTCCGGGCACAGCCTTTGGGATATGGGGGCCTTAGGGCAGGGGGCTGCCGTGTGGGGGGTGCTGGAGTCAGGGCAGGAAGTGTGGGGCCCAGGTAAGGATGGAAGCGACTAGATGACTATCCGATAAGCAGAAGCTTATCGGATAGTCGACTAGTGATGTGACTAGTCACTTCCCTGCCTTGCTGCCTCTATCACTTTGTACTGTGAGCTGAATCCTGCAAAGTGCATAATGCCCATGGCACTTGCTGATAACGCACACAGCCCGGCCAGGAGAACGTACACAGCCCAAAGGAGGGCGAGTGGTGGGATGGCTATTTGGGTGTGGGGAGAGGGAAGCAACTTTAATTTCCAGCAGGGGTTCAGTCGGAGCTTGGCTGTGTGAAGATGTTGAGAGGCTGTGAGAGCTGGAGGCTTCTCCCAGCCACAATTAGCAAGGCTAGACCCCAGCCAGCATCAGCCACATTGGGTCTGTCCTGGACACCTGCTGGTGCCCTAGTCTAGGGGAGGTTGCTGATTCTCTGCCCCACTGCAGCCTGTCCCCCATGGGCTTTTCCTGGATGGTGCTGCAGGTACCCACATGCTTTATCCTTTGGGATCTCGTAGTTGCAGTTTATGTAACACGCTTAACAGAAGAGTCCAGCAAATGCCTATGATCAGGTGCTACTAAAAGCTAATTATCAGTGGGCCCAATTGGGCTCTGGGGGAACCGATCTCGAGATATAACCAATCCAGTGATTTAAGTTAGGAAATCACAAGTATCCGTGGAAAATGTTGTGTTTCTATGATCAGGCGCTACTAAAAGCTAATTATCAGTGGGCTCTGGGGGAACAGATTTCACAATATAACCAATCCAGTTATTGAAGTTAAGAAATCAGTCGTATCTGTGCAAAATTTGACGTTTCTAGCGCTTACTGTTTCGGAAATCTTTCGGAATGATCAATTTTCAGACTTGGGGCTCTGGAGGAACCGGGGGAACCGATTTCGAGATATAACCCATCCAGTTATTGAAGTTAGGAAATCAGTAGTATCTGTACAAAATTTGGTGTTTCTAGCTCTTACCATTTTGGAGATCTTTCGGGACAAACAAACAAACTTACAGAAATATTTATAAGATTTAATACTCTTGAAAATGTACACAAAACAGGGGAAACCCTCCCAAAGCCGCCAAAACTAACCCAGATGTTTTTTTTTTCTTTTTTCTTTTTTTTGTAGTGCCAAATTCAGCACCGCTTAGCGAATTTGGAGAAAGAGAAAAAAAAGATCCTGTCATATAAATCAAGTGGGAAAACTACAAGCCAGGAACTACTGGTAGGTGCTGTTATTGTTCTGGGGCAAACATGTACAGGAACATTATTAATACTCTGTTCAGTCTCTAACAGAGGAATAGTGAGCAACATCTTTCCGTCCATGAAAGAGTCTGACTTTTTCTCATTAAATCAGAACAGTGTTTCTTTACAATCTACTATACGTTTGAGCAGGTTTGTATGTCTGTCTGTCTGTCTGAGTGTCCATCTGTGAGCCCAGCTGTTCAAGAACTTAAAGGGGTAAGAGCTAGGACCATCACATGCAGTCTGCAGCTTCCTCTGATCTTAACTTTCAGCAGGGTCAGGGCTTGGCTGTGCCAGGACGACGCGATGTGCCTGGAATGAGATTGCTTCTCAGAAAACGGAAAGGGTAGATAATGCTAGATAATGGCCACGTGGAGACTACAGGTTGGAAAGCAGGGACATCTATACTGTATAATGACCGTAGGGGGTAGCAAGGAGCCAGATGGGGACCAGGACAGTTATAACCCCACTGGGGCAGCAGGGGACAGGGGTTAAGAAAGGGGACAGCTATCTGCTGTGTATTTGCACTTCGCATACAGAAAAGAGACAGAATCACCAGTCAGGTGAAAGGGCTGGCTGGGAGCTCTCCCCTCTTCTCCATCCCACCCCCATCTGGGACTGCCCAGCTCACACCTCCCACCCCCAAGAGCGGGAGATGGGGGCAGGAACAGAAGCTTCCCCCCCCCCACCACCACTCATACAGGAATATTGCTGACCGTTCCCCTCTTTTCCAGAAAACAAAAATGATTTGAGTTAAGGACCTGAGCAAAGCTGGGTAAATCTTCTAGTTGAGTATAAACAGGAAAATGGAACACTAAGGAAAGAGTTTTAATAATTAAAATATTGCCACTGAGAAAATGAGTGCAGTTTGGTTAGCTAATAGTAGTTTTTCCTTTAGTCTTTTAATTAAAGCTCATCAAACATTTTCAGCTGCAAAACTGCTGTGGAAAAATGGAATTAGGAGCAAAATTTTCCTATGGGAAAATGTCTTTTGCAAATGTATTTGTTTTATTTAATTACAGTACGTTTACTCCTCCCATTTAAAATATTCGAGGTGGCAAATGAATAAATACATTTATTTGTATAGAAAATTCAAAAGAACAAAAATATTTATTTTCATTTCAAACTGCAGGTTTTCATTTTGGTTTTAAAATGCTGAAATTTGTTCAGAAATTTAATGTTTTTATCCCTTTGTTTTCGTGTTTACTCTTTTCTGCCACTGAGTAAAATAACTTGACTAAATTTCCGTTTTTTCCCTAGCGTTTTTATTTTACTTTCTGCTATTTTTCTAAAATGGGAGAACTTTTGTAGAGTTCCAGAGAGAATGAAATAAAAGGAAAAAATGAAGTATGGGTGGAGGGTGGAACTTGACATTATTTTATTATATTTTAATGTCATATATTTATGTATGTATATTTATTTTATTATATTTTAGAAAAAAGCAGAAACAATTTTTTTCCAAATTATTAAATGATATTTTTCAAATAAATTAAAATTTGACCTATTTTGAAAACTGAAAAACAACTTTGAAATTTCATTTTTTTTCCAAATTTCTCCTCAATAAATTTGGATTAAGGTTCAACAATACTATAGGTTGAACTTCTCTGGTCTGGCACCCTCAGGACCTGACTGGTCCCAAACAAGGGAATTTGCTGGACCATGGAAGGTCTCATAAGAACGTAAGAATGGCCATACTGGGTCAAACCAAAGGTCCATCTAGCCTAGTATTCTGTCAGCCAACAGAGGCCAACACCAGATGCCCCAGAGGGAGGGAACACAACAGGTAATTCTCACGTGATCCCTCTCCCCTGTCGTCCATTTCCAGACAAACAGAGGCTGGGGACACCATTCCTACTCAGCCTGGCTAATAGTCATTGATGGACCTAACCTCCATGAATCTATCTAGCTCTTTTTTGAACCCTGTTTAAGTCTTGGTCTTCACAACATCCTCTGGCAAAGAGTTCCACAGGTTAACTGTGCGCTTAGTGAAAAAAACCTTCCTTTTGTTTGTTTTAAACCTGCTGCCTATTGATTTCATTTGGTGACCCCTAGTTCTTATTCACTATTTCCACACCAGTCATGATTTTATAGACCTCTGTCCCCCTTAGTCTCCTCTTTCCTAAGCTGAAAAGTCCAAGAGTTTTTAATCTCTCTTCATATGGGACCTGTTCCAAATCCCTCATCATTTTTGTTGCCCTTTTCTGAATCTTTTCCAATGCCAATATATCTTTTTGATTGAGGTGACCACATGTTTACACAGTAGTCAGGTTTTGGATTTTTATAGAGGCAATAAGGTATTCTCTGTTTTATTCTCTATCCCTTTTTAAAATGATTCCTAACGTTCTGTTTGCTTTTTTGACGGCCTCTGCACACTGAGGTTACGTCTGCACTGCACAGTTATTTTGTACTAAGCTATTCTAGAATAGTTATTCCGAAATAGCTTATTTTGAAATAGCACTCCTGCTAGACATTGCCATGAAGATTTGGGTTCAAAACATGATGCAGGTTTCTTGCTCCTACAGTACCTGGGCCCAGAGTGCTCCAGAAAGCGCATGAATTTGTAGTCTTTTGTTCAGTTCCTAGCACACATTTCTAAGTGTCCTGCAAACTCTGGTTTGAACATGCAAATAGGTGTCTTGCCAGCCAGTCAATTTGTGTTTAGAATCTCTGTGTGGATTAAAACGGGAGATTTATGATGTGACAAAATATATCCATCTTAAATTGTGCATTAAAAACTCATCAGATCAATTGTTGGTGATCTGATTTTAAAGGCTCTTTTAGAAAACGTGGTCCTGTGCATGTTGGTGTATTCTGTGGAGAGTATCTGTTGCCCTGGTCATGTCTAGCACTTCTGAGGTTGGGTTCTACTATATGCTCCCCAAAAGTAACCCTTGCCAATCCAGTTCTGGGTTTCACACCTACTGCCCTTCCTGTTATGGGAAAGATTGGATTTTCTAGAAACCATGGATAACAAAATATTCTAATACTTCAAGATACATTCATATTCTAAACACCAGTTAGGATTCTTGGAAAATCCATTCAAAAACCGTCTGTTTACTGAGCTTAGACTATGTTCTTCATAAAATATCAGATGTTAAATTCCATGGGATTGCAATCACATAGTCTCGTGTGCCTATATAAGATTTTATAAAATATCCCATAACTCATGTCATATTCCTGTCCTTGATCTGTTCTCCCCCTATTTGTGTTTCTTCATTTCAGAAACAGCTACAAATTGACAGGCAGAAAATTGCATCCGTATTTCAGCGACTGTGTGAGTTTCTGGAGGAGCAAGAGCAACTCCTGCTGGACCAGCTGGAAGAGCTGAAGAAGGAAATTGAAAAGAGGCGGGATGAGTATGTGGCCAAACTCTCTGAGGAACTGTCCTCGTTCAGTTCCCTAATCAGTGAGATGGAGCAGAAGTTCCAGCAGCCAGCGAGTGAATTCCTGCAGGTGAGTTGGTGTTAGAAACACCCCACAACCTTTCGTAGGAAAGGCAGGTCTCCTAGGGTATGTCTACACTTGCACCCTCCTTTGAGGGAGGGATGCAAATGTAGACATTTGAAATTGTAAATAAAGCTGGGATTTAAATATCCCATGCTTCATTTGCATATTCGCAGACTGACGCTATTTCTTAATAGCACTATTTCGCGAATAAAAATAGAGTAGGAGGGGTCTTCCCCAAAGCTGTGAGTGTTCGGGAGATCTTTGTTCAACACGTCACTCAACTGAGCTCTCTGATTCCATGTGCCAGGCGGCCATTCAGGTGTCATTGCATGAAGAGGTAGTGAGCCTCCATAGATAAACTCTCCAGACCCAGATCCTGCAGTCAGAGCACATTTCCAAGGGAGCAAATTTGTTAATTTATAACAAATACTTTCTCCCTGAACCTCAAACTGTGAAGACAAAGTGAATTCCCTCCAGAGCAGGAGGGATCCCCAGTATGAGATGTCTGGGACTGAGTTTTCTTTTCTCTGTCTCCTCTAGGACATCAGCGGCACCTTGTGCAGGTAGGTGGCTGCTTCTCATTCTCCCTTTCACGGGGATTTTGGACACGAGTCATCGCTCCCCGTGGACTCGCTGTGCAGAGTGTGGGGCTGGTCCCAGTTTCCCACCATTAAATCTACTCTTGGGGCTGTTCTCAGTTTGGCCAGACCCCGGAACAGCCCAGCCTGAGAGGAGAGTTTGAGCTGTTTGTTTGTTGGTTGTTACGATGCGCTGAGCTCGGCCAGTCGGCTTGCTGGGCCGCAGAGATGGAACGCACGTTCCCTGCTCTCAGGAGTTTGTCATGTGCCACTGTTAGCAGTGCTGTGGGAGATTCCCCACCACTGCGCTAGGGACTAAAGCCTGCAGACTGGATTCAACCCGCAGCTTGTCTGGATCCGCTGTTGGGAGGGAGAGGGGAGAAGTCCCAAGCCTGACGGGTTGGATCAGGGTTGCTTGGTGGGGCGAGGAAATGGATCCACCCCTGCCGTACCCCCTTAACTCAGCCGGGTGAAAAGTGCAGGGACCCACTTGCCTGTAGGACTTTTCCCTGCTGCTCCTGTTGGCCGAAATAGCAGCCAATAGGAGCTGTGAGGGATGGTGCCTGGGAGCTGTGGGGGGCACGGATCCACATCTGTCCCATGGATCTGTGCAGCCCCCATTCCACTCAGCCCCCCCCCTTCTTGCCAAGACTCCCATCCTGCTCCTGCACCCTCCTTACCACTCAGACCTCACATCCCACCCTACTCTTGGACCATTCCTCCCTCCCCCACAGAAGCCAGTCCCCCACCCTCATTCTGCTCCTGAACCCCACCTCCCTCCCAGATGCCCCTCCCGCCCCCAGGCATAATGCACCTTCCCGCTTGCCCAGATCCTGCACCCCCACCCCACTCCCGCACACCCCCCTCCTGCACACTGAACCCTTCATTATTGGCCCCACCCCGGAGCCTAGGGAGGCCTTTAAAATGTACTAGCTCCAGGACCCCAAAAGAGTTAACCTGGCCTGGGATTGGAGCGCGAGGGGAGTGAGGTGTCTTAGTGAGGGTGGGGGGTTAGTTTTCTTCTCACTTCTGTGTGGCCCCAACTCATCTTACTGTGGGTCAGTGGCCCCCACCCCAAAAGGATTCCCCCACCCCTGCCCTAGTGTCTCAAGGCATTCCCCCACCCCTGCCCTAGTGTCTCAAGGCATTCCCCCACCCCTGCCCTAGTGTCTCAAGGCATTTCCCCCACCCCTGCCCTAGTGTCTCAAGGCAAAATCAGGATAGTCAACTAGTCTTTAACATCCCTAGTGCACACGTATGGGGCAACGAAGCATTTAATCCTCCACAGTCTGCTGAGCTGCAGCCGTTCGCTGCGGTAAAATTCATTTAAGTAAGACACACATGGGGATGAACTCCATCGCATGTAACCCTGGGCTGTTCTTCTGCAGGTGCGAGAGGAAGCCGTTTCAGAACCCTGTGGCCTTTTCTTCTGATCTGAAATGGAGACTCTGCGAATCTTCTCAAAAAGCTGCATCCCTGGAAGTCCTAATGAAGAAATTCAAAGGTACCGAACTGTCCCTTTGGGAATTTTCTCACCTGTATCACACTGATAATTGACAGAGCGAGGGAATGTAATTGTGACTGGAGATGGGTTCTAAGTGATTTGTTGACTGTGAATTCGCTACTCAGCTCACAATACAACACCTACGCACTGGGTGAGGGTACTGAACTCTGACTCCCAGAGGGTTTTTCTTTCTTAGCAGGTATGATCACTGACCTTTGCCTGAGCTTCTTGCTGAACTTCATGCTTTTGAAGTGTGTGTGTTTGGAGTTTTGTCTGCCTGGCCTGCTGGGTCATAGCCCCTCTCTTGCTTCGGAGCAGGGTGGAGAATGTTTTTCCTGTCATGGGCAGTTGTCCCAAAGACAAAATCCATGTCCTGAGTGGCTCACCCATGGGAAGAGTGGGGGAGGTGGGAAAAGGCAGGGAGGTTTGGGGTCTCCCCCTGCAGGAAGCAAAGCTGGTGCTCGTGGCTTCAGCCATGCGGCGGCAGTGGCACTGGAACAGTTTGTACAAGGGGGTTGCTCAAAGCCAGTGGTCCCCATACTTTGTACCTCACGCCAGTGTTCCCTGCTAGCTGGGTGCCTCTGCGGCTGCTCAGGAGAGAGTTTCCAATGCTACCCAGCTGATGAGCAGAGTGACCACAGCTAGTGTTTTTCTGCTGGTGGTGCACATTGGCACATGTCTCAGTGCATGTAAAAAATTATTCTGCACATGGATTGAAAAAATTCGCAAATGGCTGGAAAATATTAGAGGTGAAAGGGGTTTGCAGGGGGCACCCCCCCCCATCAGCAACTGCCCCAGCTCCAAGCCTTCCTCCAGCCCAGGTGCCCTTTAAGGACAGTGGGAGCCTGAAGCTGACCCCCTCCCCTCCAATTGGTACTGGGACGTTGCTGGCTGTTTCCCTTCATCAGGGAGCCAGGGGAAAGTGCAGTTTGCTGCATCCCTTGCTCTGGCTGGGGAGCGCAGGGGGCAGACAAGCTGTGCACTTCGCTCTCGCTCCCTGACGGGGACGGGAAGGAGAAGAACAAGCAGCCCTGGTAGGACTCTCTGTGGCCTCCCTGCCCACACAAAGGCTGTGTCTAGACTGCAGGCTTCTTTTAGACGAAGCGTTTCCAGAAGAGATTTTCTGGAAAAGCGTCTTTCGAAAGAGAGCGTCTACACAGCGATCTGCTTTTTTCAAAGGGAGAGTCCACACTGATTGGACGCTCTCTCGCATTTCAGCTGTGTTTACTGTGGACGGAGTGGCCACCAGGGCACCTGTGTTATTTCTTAGAGGCCTCTTCTTTTGAAAAAAACCCTCCTCCCCGTCCACACACCCCTTTTTCCGAAAGAGCTTGTGTGGAAAAAGGCTTCTTTCTCGTAGAAAGAGGTTTACCAATGTCTGAAATACTCTGCGTTCTTTCGACTTTCTGTTGAAAGAACACAATAGTAGTGTGGACATAAGTGAAGTTTTTCATTAAAAAAAAAGACATATCCCCCAGACACACACATACCTGCTCACTGCCCCCTGGCTATAGCACCCCCCCAACCTCCTTAAGGAGCTGAGCAGTGCCGGGTAAGTGTGCTAGTAACTTAGTGCAGTTTGTTGTATTTTCATTTCACTTTTGTGCTAGAACATTAACAACGTGACTGTTCATCAACACGACACTGAATCTTTGTTGCTCATTTCTTCCTTTAGACACGCTGGCGTCTAGACTGCTCTTCCACAAAGGTACATTTCTGGGCTCAAAGGGGGAGTGAAAACTTTCCTGTGAAGTATGGTGGCTCATCAGCAGCACCACAACTCAGGTTCTCTTTCACTTTTGTGTTAGATGGGAGCTGAACACCCTGGCTATGTCTAGACTGCAGGCTTCTTTCGAAAGAGGCTCTTTCGAAAGCATCTTTCGAAAGAGCCTCTTTCGAAAGATCGCGTCTAGACTGCAGGCGGATCTTTCGAAAGAGAAATCCGCTTTTTCGAAAGAGAGCACCCAGCGAGTCTGGATGCTCTCTTTCGAAGACGGCCTCTTTACATTGAAGAACGCCTTCCTTCGAAAGAGGAACTTTCGAAGGAAGGCGTTCTTCCTCGTGAAACGAGGTTTACCGCCATCGAAAGAAAAGCCGCGTTCTTTCGAAATAATTTCGAAAGAACGCGGCTTGAGTCTGGACGCAGGGGAAGTTTTTTCGGGAAAAGGCTACTTTTCCCGAAAAAACCCCTGAGTCTGGACACGGCCCCTATGGCTACGTCTATTTGCCTTCATGTTGAACACACATTTACAGTCACGCACCTTGTTGCTCAGCCCTTGGTTCAGTTATTCTTCCTTCCCTCGCATTTTTTAAAATATTTGTGACTAACTTGGGAACAAGCGCGCCTGCCTCCGTATGGACAAACCTCCCTCCGCTCCTGGCTGGGAAATCTGAGAGGGACACTGGGGCTCCCGCTAGCAGCCACCAAATGTTGCTGCTCCCCTGCCAGCCTGGGAAGTGGGCGAGGGGACCCTGCTGTATCCCTCCCGGCCTGGGGACCAGAGGCGCAGAGGTGATGCTGGGGGATTTATTATGGCCTGGGGGCTGCAGAAGGCCTGAAGTGAAGGGGAGGGCTAATAGGGCGAGTGCTTGCAGGGTAAACGCAGGGAGGGGGTGGAGAACTGATGGGGGGTGATGCTGAGGACTGGAGGATAAGATGGGGATGGAGCAGAGGCGGTTCTGGGGGTAGAGTGGATTGCTGGGCAGCAGACGGGCAGATGTGGGGGTCAGAGCCCCTGCTGCAAATGGGTAGGAATGCAAAGTCAGGCCAATTGTCACACGCCCGCACCCTGTGGAGCCCTGGGGAGGGGCTGTTCAAAATCGAAAACCCACAGTATGGTCCTTTGGCCCAAAACCCATGACATTTTACAGATCTCAAGGGATTTGAGCTCCTGAAGCTGGTAATACTGTGTTAGCCAGTCAGGAGACTGGAAAGTCCCCAATAGACTGGCATGAGATGAGCTGATCTACAGTAAGTGCGCGGTGCCCTCCTCAGCCACCCAGGCATGGAGGCCAGCGCTGGCTCTGGGGGAGCCGTGTTTCTGTTCCCCGCTAGCTCTGGTCTTTAGGAGGGAGGGGCTGGGCACGGGGAGGGGCCTGTGAAAATGGGTCTCATTGCAGAAGGGGACTTTGGATTCTCTGTGACCAGCCGGGATCTTCCCACGGTGCCAGGGTCTCTGCCCACGTCTGGGTGGCGGGAGGGGGGCAGGCGGGGAAGACGCCCTGGGCCTGACTGTCAGGCCCTTGTTTGCTGCAAAGGGGCCTTAACGTGCCTGGGAACAGAGCAGAGAAAGTGGCTCCTGCCCCGGGGAGCCCCCCAGTCAGTGCCCTGGGCGTCCAGGCGCTGCAGGGATCCCGCTCCCAGCAGTTGATGCAGCAATAGGCTGGGGCCAGGCCGGGGGCACAGGCTGGGTGCCCTGCACCAGGGCTGCTCTCTGCTCTGCCCCTGAGCCCCTGTACGTGACACCCGGGGCCAGGGGGAATAAAGGAAGGACAAAGGAGGCTTCAAATCACTTCCCTCCGGCCCCCTGCCCCCCGCACCCGTCTTTCCCCCAGGCCCGAGAATGGAGGAGCTGTGAGTCTGCCAGTCAGACTCTGGGGTGGGGGCCTGGCTCAGCAGAGCCGATCCTGCCCCTGTCCCTGGTCTGGGTGAGTCCCCCGGCGCGGGGCTGAGCTCTCAGCGCTGCTCCCCGGACAGAGCGGGGGGAAGCCTGGAGGGGGGAGATGTCTGAGTCACTCCCCAGCTGGGGCAGGTTCTGTCCCGGGCAGGATCGGACCCTCCCCAGGGCCGGGCTCTGCCCCTCACGCTCGGATTCTCTCTCCCCAGCCAACGTGACTCTGGATCCAGACACGGCCCATCCCTTGCTCGTCCTGTCGGAGGATCGGCGACGTGTGAGGTGTGAACACAGACAGCAGCGAGTGCCCGACACCCCGGAGAGATTCGACACTGAGCGCTGTGTGCTGGGCCGGGAGGGCTTCACCTCAGGCTGCCATTACTGGGAGGTGGAGGTGGAGTTAGGGGATGGGGGATTCTGGGCTGTGGGGGTGGCCAGAGACTCTGTGAGCCGGAAGGGATGGGTCGACTTTAGCCCTGAGCAGGGGGTCTGGGCTGTGCAGGGCCAAGGGAATGGGTGCTGGGCTCTCACAGCCCCTGGGCATTGCACCCCCTTACCCAAGGTCCGGGCCCCCCACAGGGTCCGGGTGTATCTGGACTACGAAGGGGGGCGGGTGGCACTTTACGATGCTGGTAGCGGGGAATCGATCTTCACGTTCCCGCCGGCCCCTTTCGCCGGGGAGAGAATCCGCCCCTTCTTCCTCTGTGTGGGATGCGTTGTGCTGGGTGGGATGAAGGCTTTCCCTTTGCACTCACCCTGGCAGCTCTTCCTGTGCCCCTGAGGTGCCTCCTCTGCCCCTATGAAACGGGCTCCTCTCACCCCCTCACCCCTCATCTCTATGACCCTGGAGGACTCTGCCACCCAGCCCCACCCCAGTCCCACACAGAGAGGGCTGGCGGGGGAGAGATGCTCTGGCCACAGCCCTATGGCTGGGGAGCTCAGTGTGCGCTCTATGCTCCCTGGAGGGCAACGCTGGAGCGGGAGGGTGGGTCCTGCCAAGGAAGAGCGGAGGGACCAGGGAGAGACCCTTCAATGTGGGGAGGGGCGCAGTGGGAGGCCTGGCTGAATGAGGGGGGGATGTGAACTTGTGGGTAATTTCCATCCATTACTCGATGAGGGAAACACAAAGACGCAGCGCTGTCAGCTCCCTGCCAGGCACTAGCCCCACCGCAGTTCTGCATTTTAAGGCTACGTCTACACCAGCATGATTTTCCGGAAATGCTTAAAACGGAAGTTTTCCGTTATAAGTATTTCTGGAAAAAGCACGTCTACATTGGCAGGATGCTTTTCCAGAAAAGCACTTTTTTCGGAAAAGCGTCCGTGCCAATGTAGACGCGCTTTTCCGCAAAAAAGCCCCGTTTGTCATTTTCGCGATCGGGGCTTTTTTGTGGAAAACCCTACTGTGCTGTCTACACTGGCCTTTTTCCGGAACAGTTTTCCGGAAAAAGGACTTTTGCCCGAACGGGAGCAGCATAGTATTTCCGGAAAAGCGGCTGATTTCTTACAGTAGATCGTCAGTGCTTTTGCAGAAATTCAAGGGGCCAGTGTAGACAGCTGGCAAGTTATTCCGGAAAAGCGGCTGATTTTCCGGAATAAGTGGCCAGTGTAGACACAGCCGATATGTATTAAGAGCTGCAAGGCCCTTAGTAGATTTAACAAGTAGATGCGCTGCGGGAGAGTCCAGGAGTGATCTGGGACAGCTGATTCCTGGCTCACTCCTGGTACCTCCCCACCGCCGCTGCGCTTCTGTCTTTTAAACGTATGAAAAGCCTGGAGACGCTCCTCGAGATGCACCGAATTAAAACCGAAATGCCCAGCCTCCGTCACAGCAGAGTTGTTTTCATGGGGTACAAGCCGCGTACAAAAATGGTCATCTTTGTTCTAAATGTAACTTATTCTTCTTAATTTTGTAAAATCTCCTTGATTTTGAAGCAGTGAGGTTATTGCATCTGAATTCTCTGTCACACTGGTTCTTGTTAAATGGGGATTAATGCATCCTGTCGCTGGTGTGTGTTCATGATATTAAAGTTGCCTGCAGTAGAACTGTGGGTATCAATGAAAAGGTCTGTATTTCCTCTGACATATTTGCAGATCAAAGTCTGAATAATGGTACAAACCTTGGAGCTAGTCGCATTATTTAGAGTAAATCCTGCCCTGTACCTGTCCCAGGCCTGCTTTTTCAGGGGTGCTGAGTTCAATTTATTATTTATCCATTCACAGCCGAGCATGTTGCAACTTCACTAATAGTGAAGCCCCAACTATTATGATTTATTACACAAACCCAAACTGTCCCCAAGTTCCAGGAGTCCCACATATCCTCTGCCAGCCAGCAAAACCCGCAGCTTTCCCTCGCCAGCCACTTGCTCACCAACAGCCACGTTGCAGACACTGCTCAGTGAAAACCTGCCGTTCTGTCTAATTGCACAAACCCGACCAGCCCTGCCCTGCCCTGAGAGCCAGCCCCTGCCCCGCCCCTTCTCTGAAGCCCCACCCCCTCTTGTTCCAGATCCCCTTTGTCACTCAATCTGACCCCCCTCACTAACTTCCCCTGGGCTGGGGCTAGAAATGAGGGGTTCAGAGAGTAGGAGGGGTAAAGGCTCAGCTGGGGTGCAAGGTCTGGGCAGGGTTGGGGAAGAAAGGTTTGGGGTGCAGGGTGGGGCTCTGTGCTCATGCAGGGGTTTGGAGACTGGGAGAGGCTGCTGGCCATGGGAGGGGGTCAGGTCTGGGTTAATGGGGCAGAAGGGGAGCAGAGGGCAGGAGGGGGCTCAGGTCTGGGATAACGGGGAGGGGAAGGGGGAGGGAGGGAGGCGTGCAGGGTCTGGAGGGGAGTTTGGGTGTGGGAGATGTTTCTGATTTGGGGCAAGGGGTTGGGGTGCTCAAGGGGACTCTAATGTGGGCTAGGGGGTTGGGATGCAGGGCCTGGGGGAGTTGAATTGCAGAAGGGGGCTCAGACCTGGGGAAGGCAGTTTGGGATACGGGCTCTGCCTGGGGGGTGCTTATCTCAGGTGATTCCCAGTCGGCGGTGCGGTGTGGCTGAGGGGGATCCCTTTGTGCCCTGGCTCTGTGCTGCTCTCAGGAGAAGCTGCCACATGTGGCCCCTAAGCAGAGGCACGGCCAGGTGACACGAGGCGCACCAGGTTCTCCCAGTGCGAGCAGAGACTTCGGATGAACTCAGCTTTCTTAACCAAAAGTCTGACCCGAGTTGGGATGTTGTGATGGCGCACACCCGGCGAGGCAGTCTGCACAGGGCAAGGCTGCCCTGAATCTTGAAATCTCCGGCTTCCATCTGTGAGAGACGGCTGCCAAGGCAGGTAAAGGATTTGACATTTTCCACTTGTTCTTTGGCCATGTCGAGCTTCCCTGCTGAGGGTGGTTGACTGGGGACTGGCTGGTGGAGATCTTTTATTTTTTTTCCTGGTGCACATATTGGTGCTTCACAGCCAGTGCTACTGAATTTCCAGGCAGGGAGGATCCTATTTAAATGGCTCCCAGCCCCAGTGCTACCCTGGGGCCGGAGCCGTGAGCCCTCTGAAGAGCTGCAGCAACCCTGGGCGGCTGCCAGGCACCACAGTAGTGGCTGGGCCAACAGCCGTGAGCCCTTTGCTGTGTTGTTAGTTCAAAGCCCGCATCTCCAGACAACTCTGGGAGCAGACTGGTCCCCAGCCCTGCCCGTCTGGCCTAGGACCTGTCCCTCTGGGGGTGGAATCAGCCTCTGACCACGCCCAAACTTCATTAAGTGGGCCCCCTGCAAAAATTCTTGCCCACCCCTGTGCTAAGGGCTGATTGGGCTGCTGATGTGCCCAGGGGATTGAGTGACAGGCCAGCCAGCCCCTCTGATCTTGCATCCAAGGGCATCACCTGTCTGAGGATGTGCATGTGGGGCTTGGCAGGTGTTTGCTTCTTGCCTTCCCTTTGTGGCTTCCCCAGGGCCTGGGCCTTTGCAGGGCAGCTGGGAGTGACGGGACCCTCTCCTATAGGCCAGGTCCTGCCAGCAAGGGACTATCCCTGGAGACCCCAGGTACCGGCCCAGCTGGGGAAGTGATGGGAGCGGGATGCGGATGTTGCTGTTCCTGGGCTGCTGCCAGGCAGCGGGTGTGAGGTTGAGGGGGTGCCAAGTGGGAGGCTGAAGGGGCGCTGGGCAGCAGGTGGGGTGCTGAGGGGGGCGCCGGGTGGGAGAGAGGCTGAGATGGTGCTGGGCGGTGAGTGTGACTCTGAGGGGGACGCTGGATGGTGGGTCCAAGGCTGAGCAGGCGCCGGGCAGTGTGTGTGAGGCTGAGGGGGCACCGGATGCCAGGCTGAGGGGGGAGTGGGGAGGTGGGTGTGAGACCGAGGAGATGCCGGTTGGCGAATGGGAGGCTGAGGGGGCACCAGGTGGCATTTGGGGGACAGGAGGGTGCTGAGCAGGGGGTGCATGGCTGATGCGGGTGGCGGGAGCCAGCTGAGGCGCGAGAGGCTAAAGATGCCGGCACCCACTCGAAGCAAAAAGCGACGGGGCTGGCTTTGAAAACCCCGAGCAGGGAAGGGAAGGGACTGCGCAGGGAGCCTGGGTCAGGAAGTGGCACAAGGGAATGATCTCACACTCCGGGACGATGTGATGTCTGAATGGTGCCGGGGAACCTGCGAGGGCGAGGGGACAGGCGCCGGGAGTGGGGTGACGTCATCGGATGGGCCCAGGGATGGGGATAAAATGGAGAAGACGTGGAAAGAAGGGGAAAGAGGGCGGAAGGAAAGGCAGGAACAGGGGAGGGTAGAGGCAGAGGCACCGCGAGGAGCTGAACCCAGTATCCCTGGGTAAGGACTCAGACGGTGGAGTCAGGAAGTGGCGGGGTCGTGAAGCCCGCGAACAGACGTGTTTAGGGGCAACACCCCCGTTTGCTATAGCAGGGAGCCCAATTCCCTACGTTAGGACCCTAGGGTGGGCCTGGGGCCCCCTCTCCCCCGTTAGAAGGTGGCTGTAGAGATTTCGGCCGGGGCGGCGACTCATTACATGTGGCGACCTAACCGCGGTTAGGAAAGAGAGGATGTAACTAGGGGATGGGAACGCGCAATCCAATAAATGGGTGGAGGCTGCATGAGACACGTGTGGGGACTCGTTACAGGCAGTGTCTGGGGAAATGTCTTCAGCACATAGTGCAAGAAATGGCAGACTTGCCTGTGCAGCACCCGCCCAATATCCCTCCTGACACAAAACCAGGGGTAACTAAAACTTGTCTGAGCCCTGGGGAAGGGCTGTGGAGAAGGAGCCGGCCCTGGATGGTTAATCATGGCACGGAGGGATTTTCTTGTGTCTGGTTTCCATGGCAGAGCAGAGAGGCCCCTGGACACAGGCGGGTCTGGCAGCCTGTCCAGCACTGCGGGCGCTGGGGATGGAGAGGGAGGAAGGGGAGGAGGGCGGTGCCCATGGCTGAGTGGGTCGGTCACCTCACCCCCCAGCTGTGACCGATCGAATCGGGGGCCCATCCCCCCTGGCCTCCCGCCCGACGCTCACACCCTGGGCAGCGCCTGGCTCCTAGCGCGGGGGAGTCTCCGGGGGGTGTCAGGGTTAAATCTCTCCCAGCCGGGGGAAGGACCCCAGGAGAGCAGAGGGGGCAGCAGGGGAAGGGGCAGACTGCAGGGGGGCATTGGGGCTCAGGGTGTAGAGCAGCCGGCAGGGAGAGGGGGGCGGCCGGGGTCTCCCTGCACCCACGGGGGGGGGCGGGGGTCTGGCTGGGGGGGCAGCAAATCCCTGAGTCCGTCCTTTCCCACAGCTGCTGGGAACAAGGGGAGCTGGGAATGTGGGGGGAGGGGCGAGAGAAGTGGGGCTCTGGGAGGAACCCCAGGGATGTGGGGGGGTTGCATGACTGGGGGTCAGTGTGTGGGGCACAGACTGGCAGTTAGTCAGGGACGTGGGGAGGGGCTGGCAGAGGGGGGCTCTGTCTGTGGGGCACAGGCTGGCAGTTAGTCAGGGACGTGGGGGAGGGGCTGGCAGAGGGGGGCTCTGTCTGTGGGGCACAGGCTGGCAGTTAGTCAGGGACGTGGGGAGGGGCTGGCAGAGGGGGGCTCTGTCTGTGGGGCACAGACTGGCAGTTAGTCAGGGACGTGGGGGAGGGGCTGGCAGAGGGGGGCTCTGTCTGTGGGGCACAGACTGGCAGTTAGTCAGGGATGTGGGGGAGGGGCTGGCAGAGGGGGGCTCTGTCTGTGGGGCACAGGCTGGCAGTTAGTCAGGGACGTGGGGGAGGGGCTGGCAGAGGGGGGCTCTGTCTGTGGGGCACAGGCTGGCAGTTAGTCAGGGACGTGGGGAGGGGCTGGCAGAGGGGGGCTCTGTCTGTGGGGCACAGACTGGCAGTTAGTCAGGGACGTGGGGGAGGGGCTGGCAGAGGGGGGCTCTGTCTGTGGGGCACAGACTGGCAGTTAGTCAGGGATGTGGGGGAGGGGCTGGCAGAGGGGGGCTCTGTCTGTGGGGCAGAGACTGGCAGTTAGTCAGGGACGTGGGGGAGGGGCCGGCAGAGGGGGGCTCTGTCTGTGGGGCACAGACTGGCAGTTAGTCAGGGACGTGGGGAGGGGCTGGCAGAGGGGGGCTCTGTCTGTGGGGCACAGGCTGGCAGTTAGTCAGGGACGTGGGGGAGGGGCTGGCAGAGGGGGGCTCTGTCTGTGGGGCACAGGCTGGCAGTTAGTCAGGGACGTGGGGAGGGGCTGGCAGAGGGGGGCTCTGTCTGTGGGGCACAGACTGGCAGTTAGTCAGGGACGTGGGGGAGGGGCTGGCAGAGGGGGGCTCTGTCTGTGGGGCACAGACTGGCAGTTAGTCAGGGATGTGGGGGAGGGGCTGGCAGAGGGGGGCTCTGTCTGTGGGGCACAGGCTGGCAGTTAGTCAGGGACGTGGGGGAGGGGCTGGCAGAGGGGGGCTCTGTCTGTGGGGCACAGGCTGGCAGTTAGTCAGGGACGTGGGGAGGGGCTGGCAGAGGGGGGCTCTGTCTGTGGGGCACAGACTGGCAGTTAGTCAGGGATGTGGGGGAGGGGCTGGCAGAGGGGGGCTCTGTCTGTGGGGCAGAGACTGGCAGTTAGTCAGGGACGTGGGGGAGGGGCCGGCAGAGGGGGGCTCTGTCTGTGGGGCACAGACTGGCAGTTAGTCAGGCACGTGTGGGAGGGGCTGGCAGAGGGGGGCTCTGTCTGTGGGGCACAGACTGGCAGTTAGTCAGGGATGTGGGGGAGGGGCTGGCAGAGGGGGGCTCTGTCTGTGGGGCACAGACTGGCAGTTAGTCAGGGACGTGGGGGAGGGACTGGCAGAGGGGGGCTCTGTCTATGGGGCAGAGACTGGCAGTTAGTCAGGGACGTGGGGGAGGGGCTGGCAGAGGGGGGCTCTGTCTGTGGGGCACAGACTGGCAGTTAGTCAGGGATGTGGGGGAGGGGCTGGCAGAGGGGGGCTCTGTCTGTGGGGCACAGACTGGCAGTTAGTCAGGGACGTAGGGGAGGGGCTGGCAGAGGGGGGCTCTGTCCGTGGGGCACAGACTGGCAGTTAGTCAGGGATGTGGGGGAGGGGCTGGCAGAGGGGGGCTCTGTCTGTGGGGCAGAGACTGGCAGTTAGTCAGGGACGTGGGGGAGGGGCTGGCAGAGGGGGGCTCTGTCTGTGGGGCACAGACTGGCAGTTAGTCAGGGACGTGGGGGAGGGGCTGGCAGAGGGGGGCTTTGTCTGTGGGGCTCAGACTGGCAGTTAGTCAGGGATGTGGGGGAGGGGCTGGCAGAGGGGGGCTTTGTCTGTGGGGCACAGGCTGGCAGTTAGTCAGGGATGTGGGGGAGGGGCTGGCAGAGGGGGGCTCTGTCTGTGGGGCACAGACTGGCAGTTAGTCAGGGATGTGGGGAAGGGGTTGGCAGAGGGGGGCTCTGTCTGTGGGGCAGAGACTGGCAGTTAGTCAGGGATGTGGGGAGGGGCTGGCAGAGGGGGGCTCTGTCTGTGGGGCACAGACTGGCAGTTAGTCAGGGACGTGGGGGAGGGGCTGGCAGAGGGGGGCTCTGTCTGTGGGGCACAGACTGGCAGTTAGTCAGGGACGTGGGGGAGGGGCTGGCAAAGGGGGGCTCTGTCTGTGGGGCTCAGACTGGCAGTTAGTCAGGGATGTGGGGGAGGGGCTGGCAGAGGGGGGCTCTGTCTGTGGGGCACAGACTGGCAGTTAGTCAGGGACGTGGGGGAGGGGCTGGCAGAGGGGGGCTCTGTCTGTGGGGCACAGACTGGCAGTTAGTCAGGGACGTGGGGGAGGGGCTGGCAGAGGGGGGCTCTGTCTGTGGGGCACAGACTGGCAGTTAGTCAGGGATGTGGGGGAGGGGCTGGCAGAGGGGGGCTCTGTCTGTGGGGCACAGACTGGCAGTTAGTCAGGGACGTGGGGGAGGGGCTGGCAGAGGGGGGCTCTGTCTGTGGGGCACAGACTGGCAGTTAGTCAGGGACATGGGGGAGGGGCTGGCAGAGGGGGGCTCTGTCTGTGGGGCACAGACTGGCAGTTAGTCAGGGACATGGGGGAGGGGCTGGCAGAGGGGGGCTCTGTCTGTGGGGCGCAGACTGGCAGTTAGTCAGGGACGTGGGGAGGGGCTGGCAGAGGGGGGCTCTGTCTGTGGGGCACAGACTGGCAGTGGGTCAGGGATGTGGGGGAGGGGCTGGCAGAGGGGGGCTCTGTCCGTGGGGCTCAGACTGGCAGTTAGTCAGGGACATGGGGGAGGGGCTGGCAGAGGGGGGCTCTGTCTGTGGGGCTCAGACTGGCAGTTAGTCAGGGACGTGGAGGAGGGGCTGGCAGAGGGGGGCTCTGTCTATGGGGCAAAGACTGGCAGTTAGTCAGGGACGTGGAGGAGGGGCTGGCAGAGGGGGGCTCTGTCTGTGGGGCACAGACTGGCAGTTAGTCAGGGACGTGGGGAGGGGCTGGCAGAGGGGGGCTCTGTCTGTGGGGCACAGACTGGCAGTTAGTCAGGGACGTGGGGAGGGGCTGGCAGAGGGGGGCTCTGTCTGTGGGGCACAGACTGGCAGTTAGTCAGGGACGTGGGGAGGGGCTGGCAGAGGGGGGCTCTGTCTGTGGGCACAGACTGGCAGTTAGTCAGGGATGTGGGGGAGGGGCTGGCAGAGGGGGGCTCTGTCTGTGGGGCACAGACTGGCAGTTAGTCAGGGAAGTGGGGGAGGGGCTGGCAGAGGGGGGCTCTGTCTGTGGGGCGCAGACTGGCAGTTAGTCAGGGACGTGGGGAGGGGCTGGCAGAGGGGGGCTCTGTCTGTGGGGCACAGACTGGCAGTGGGTCAGGGATGTGGGGGAGGGGCTGGCAGAGGGGGGCTCTGTCTGTGGGGCACAGACTGGCAGTTACTCAGGGACGTGGGGGAGGAGCTGGCAGAGGGGGGCTCTGTCTGTGGGGCACAGACTGGCAGTTAGTCAGGGATGTGGGGGAGGGGCTGGCAGAGGGGGGCTCTGTCTGTGGGGCACAGACTGGCAGTTAGTCAGGGACGCGGGGGAGGGGCTGGCAGAGGGGGGCTCTGTCTGTGGGGCACAGACTGGCAGTTAGTCAGGGACGTGGGGAGGGGCTGGCAGAGGGGGGCTCTGTCCGTGGGGCACAGGCTGGCAGTGGGTCAGGGCCGTGGTGTGGGGGGAGGTTCCTTTGAAGCCGTGGGGGGTGGAAATGTATCTGGGGGGGTGTATCTGCCATCAGTGCAGAGCAGCCTCTGCCAGCCGGGCACATGGGGGAAGGTCTGGGGGGCGCCAGGGTCTCTCTGGGCAGGCTGGGGGCCGTGGCGGGAGGGAGATGTTTGTGGCGGAGGCAGGAGGGTGGGATGGGGTCCAGGCCGTGGGGCGTCTCTGGTTCGTCAGGGATCTCACTGGGGCCTGGGAGGGGAGTGGGGCAGAGACTGGCAGGGCTGGGGCGGGTGCTAAGGTGGGGGTGGGGGTGCTGTGTGTGGACAGTGTTGGGAAATGAGGGGGTGAGTAGTGACAGGCGGATGTAATGTCCATCAGGAATACAGAGACGGAAGTTTCTGGAAAGACGACGTTTTGTTTGGGGGCTAAAAGATCCTGCCGGAGCCGGGGCAGTGACAGGAAGTGGTGGTGGGACGGGGGGTTAGAAACCAGACGGGCAGTTTGCCAAGTACGTCACGGGGCTGGGGGAAGCTCTGGGAGCTTAGTTGTGGGGAGTCAGTCGGGTGCGTGTGGGGATGGAAGGTTCTGGAAGGGCAGGAGTCAGCATGAGAACGGGGAAGAGAAGGAGGCGCCTGCAGGGCAGGAGTTGGAGTCTCTGCAGGGTCAGGGGAGTTACTAAGGGGGTAGATGTGAGAAGGGAAACAGGACTCTGGCAATGCACAGACACTGGGCACACAGATGGGTCGCAGAGCTGGTTGGAACTTTGGTTTGTTTTATTTGAGTTTTGAGGAGACGGTTGGAAAGTTTGCATCATTTTGCATTTTTGTTTAAAAGCCAAATTCCTTTGGTGATTTGGTTGCTAGAAATTGAGAATTCTTCCATTTCAACAAAAATCTGAAAGTTTGCTTTAAATAAGTTTTGTTGTGGTTGACATTTTTCACCAATCAGAAAAGTTCTTTCAATCTGTATGGTCAGTGCAGGTTTTCACAGCTCCTGGCGAAGCCCGGAGTGGCTGGTGTGAAATGTTTTAGAGAAATACTGGAGAGAGCTGGGTGGGGAACAGTTTTTTTCCATACTGCAAGAACTTTTGACCTTTTTGACATCTTCCCTTTCTGAATCAAGACACAATCAATTTCGAAAAAAAAAAAAAAGAAAAAAACGTCATAAACCAGCAATCTGGCAGAAAGTCAATTCAGGTCAGTTGAAACACTTGGTTTGAGTTTTGATTTTTATCTGTTTTACTATAAATGAATTAACATTTCAAAATGAACAGTTGCTCTGAATAAAAAAATGAAACTGAATTTTGACATCCCAATGGGACATTTATAATTTCACAACTTTCTCACTACCCTATTTTCAAACCAGGATATGTGTCAACATTAATTATTTCCTGCACATAGTTCAAATTTCTCTGCTTAGAAAAATCTTTGCTGGAAAATATTCCAACAGTTCTAATAATGGGGCAGGTGCAGGAGTGAGGACTGGCATATTAAGGTGGGGTATTGTAGGCACCTGGAAAGGGTGTTAGAGCTGGTGCTGGCAGTGTGTCAGTGTAATTTAGGACTACACAGTTACTCCTGATTGGAATCCTCCCAGAAATCTGCCTTTGTAGCCGCATTTCCCATCAGGCTGTGATAAACCTTCCTTCACCTGTTCTCTGGCTTGCCTCAGTTACACCTTTGCCTCTGCAGTATGTGGACAGTGAAGTCAGGGGGTGCAAGTTGTTTTTATATTTTTAAAAAATTTCAACTTTTTGGTTTTTATTCTGGTGTGTTTCAGCTAATAAAAACTCCCAAGGTTCCAGCTCTCACCTCCCTTTGCTGATGCCCCTGTTCCTAGACAAGTGTGACCTTGGGCCATCCCGAAAGGCACCAGCCCATCTGCCTATGGGGCTTGTCGGGCCAAGCAGCTCACTTCAGAGAGACTTGGGGCTGTTCTCACCAAACTGCGATTCTCATTTATTTAGCAGCGTACGTTCGCCTGGTGGAATCTTTCCTGTTTCTTCAAAATGTTCTGGACTCTAAGTCATGATTTCTCTACCTCCGACCCCCATACAAAAGTCATGGGAACATGGATTCAACTAGCGTGTGGGCCCAAGGTCCTGGGTTATGAAGTCTGGGAGTACAGCTCAGGTCTTTGGAGGACAGTAAGGTAAGTAAGGGCCTAAGAGTCCCTTCTGTTCAGATAATAGGCCCAATGCCTCCCAGTTGTATTTCATTGGAATTCAACTCACAGGTCATAACCCAAAGAGCAGAGGAAATTCCACTGTTTTTGTAAGTGTCAGTGGATCACACACCGGCAGGGTGTTTGTCCCCCAAAGATAAGCCCTCTGCTCTGGAGTTATTCATTTGATGTGAATCTGCCTCTTATCCTCAGAGAAGAGGGTTAAAACCCCCTCACTGTGGAAACCACTTGATTTCCTCCTCACTGAAGACACAGACCCACCAGACCCGTGTGTCACACAGAATAGCTTTGCCCATCAGGACACTGAAGAAGTCAGATGCCATGTGGCCCGTCGGTGCCTCATGCAAACTCTTGGCACAAGTGAGCCGAATGTGTTCATGCTGCAGTTGGGGAGAGCGAGGCGGAGACTCCTGCCTGTCTCCCAGCCGCCTGCTTTCCCTCTTCCCAGTCCCCCTGCTGCCCTGTGGGGACATGGCTAGGAATGCAGCGCTGAGAAATGATTGTACCAAATGCAGAGGGCAAACAAGAAGGAGAAAAGAAGATAGTTACTGCCGCCAGCGCTGGACTGGGAGGGGGATGACACTAGCACAGTGTTTCTTAAACTTTTTAAGACCAAGGAACACCAAACAATAAGGGAACACCAAGGACTTTTGTTAAGGGAAAAAAAACATTTAAGGTTTTAAGAATGGCCATTTGACCTCGGTGTATGGTGACCATATTTTGTCAACCAAAATTAGGGACACATGACCCACACCCCCAACCTCTGTATACTATGCCCCTGACTCTCAGGTTCAAGATGGACACATGACCAGACGTAAAGTAACCCCCTCTAAGAACTTTTCCCACCATCCTCCTACCCGTAGGGATGAGTTTGGCCCCCACCGAACCCTCTCTCCTCTGGTTCTGGTCTCTCCCCTGCAGACATCTGCCCTTCTGCTTCCCCCCACAATCCCTGGCACCTTCACCTTCCCTTAGCCCTGCACCCTTCTGGTGCCTCCCCCTTACCTCACTGCTCCTGCCCCCTTTTCCTCTTTCTCCCTGATGCTCACCACCCTCTGCCCCAGTTCCTCTCTTGCCCCTCTGTGCCCCCACACATAACTTGCTCCATCCCCGCCTTCCTCATGTCCACGCCTTCTATCAACCCTTCTCCAAGCACCTCCCTCTCCTCCTCTTGCCCCCAATACGCCTCCCCTCCCCTCTCCTCTCCCAGCATCAGCCTGTCTCCTCCACCCTCCTACCCTCATTGACATCTCCTCTCCCTCCTCCTTCCCTTTTCCTCATTGTCTCCACTTGGCCCCCTTGCATTTGTCTCTCCTCCACCCTGTCCCTTGGTGCCTTCTCCTTTCTTTTCCTGCCCTGCGCCCCTCCCCTCAGCACAAGCCCCTTCCTCTTCCAGCCCCCTTTTCCCTAGTTCTCCCCCTCCCCCACCTTCTGCCATCCAGTTTGGGGGACTGGAGTCTGTGGTCAGGTCCCAAAAGTCCCCTCAGCAGTGGCTCCAGCCACTTCCAAGGCTGGACCACTCGCTGGGCCTGAAGCTGGGCCACCCATGGTGCTAAGGTTAGTGCCACATTCCAGTCTCTGCACCAGCTTTTGCTCCCATTAGGAGGAACACGGGGTGGGAAGAGGGGGAGGGAAGAAACCCCCCACCCCACCAGACCCGGCTTGGGGAGCGAGCGGGTCCGTGCACTGCCACTCCCCCAGCGGTGTGGCAAGGGCCATAGGGAGAAAGGGACATGCAGAGCGCACCGGCAGAGCCCGATGGTTCCCCGCTCTGCAGCGCTTCAGCCAGGCTCTGCGCGTGCTCTGCCGGGACTCCGGTGGCAGCTCCCAAGAGCGGCTTGCTGGGTTTGACCCCCAACCAGCGCCCCTCCCCCTCCAGCAATGGTGGCGGCCGTCTGTGGATGGAGGAGGCAGTCCTGCAGCAGAAGGGAAGGGCCACGTGTGGGCAGGGGACGGGGGGGCGTGTTGCTGGACAGCGGCACATGCTGCAAGTGAGCTTGGCGCTCTGGACACTGCATGGCACTGGCAGCAGCCCTGGCTGCCTGCACAGAGCACCAAGGGAGCCGCTTACGTGCTGGGTGGAGGCGGGGAGTAGCTGCTGCGCTGTGCTAGCCCTGGATGTCTTTAAATCTGTGACTGTCCAGGAAGAAAAGGGATGTATGGTCACTGTATCTCCATGGCCCACTTCCCACTGCCTCGTGGCGCACCGGTGTGCTGCACAACACAGGTTAAGAATCGCTGCTGTCGCATGGTTCCCTACTAAAGGCTGGAATACGACAGGCAGCCACGGGTGACAGGAACTGACATTTTTGATGGTTGCTGTGGTTTCAGGGGAGAGGCCTGGTGTGGTTGTGGGGCTCAGAGCAGGGTTGGGCTATGTGTGTGTAAAGGAGAGTTTGGGGGGCATGGTCACTACTTTGGGAGGCTGGCGGGAGGGGTACAGCACCCAGCATTCAAGGGATTCAGCTCCCCTCACCATCCCTAAAGGGCGCCCTGGAGAGGGTCAGGGTTGGGGCAGCCCCAGACTGGGGGGCATGAACCCCCAGCCAGCCTCTTTACTCTGCCTGGCTGCCTGCTGGTGAGTGCACCAGCCTGTGGGAAGCCCCAGAAGCCCATCTGGACACATGCTGCCCCTTCTCCTGCAGGCAAGCTCCCCTGCCAGCCAGCTCCTGCCTCCTGGAACAGCTCCCTGGGGCGCACCGGCTGCCTGCACCTCTGCTGGCAGCTCACAATGATGTGTCAGTTTCCGCAGAACCTCCTCACCAGTGGCAGAGCTGAGCCAGGGGCGATGCCCTAGGCCCCTCTGGAATCCCACCCTGCGGTGACACAGCGATGGGGGGAGAAATGCTCTAGGGAGCCCTGTGGGGCTGTGGCAAGTGCTGTTATTCATAAAACCACCCTGCAGAGTCCTCACTGCATCATGGCAGGGACCAGCCGTTTGAGGTGCTGCCCTTGCAGTGTTTATGGTCCAGCCTCCCTTTGCCATCTGAGCCACAAGGTGTTTCCAGACTCACAAGAGTAACGAGAGACAATGTATTCGGAGTCAGTTCCTGTTTGGTGTTGAAAGTTCAGTCAGCCCATTTCTGAGAAGAGAAAAGGAAACTAAATTTCTCCCCTCACTGCAGAAGCAGCCATGGCTGCTGCGAGGGCAGGACACACGCTCCTGAGTGAACTGATTTGTTCGGTGTGTCTAGATTATTTTGAAGATCCCGTGTGTCTGGATTGTGGGCACAATTTCTGCCAAGCCTGCATCACTCAGTGCTGGCAGGGACTGAGTACAAACTTCAGCTGTCCGGACTGCAGAGAAACTTTCTCCCAGAGGAACTTCAAACCGAACAGACAGCTGAGGAATATTGTAGAAGCCTCCAAACCGCTGACAATGGAGCCAAAAAAAGAGCCAGAAGTGGAGAGAGTGTGTGAGAAACACAAAGAGGGTTTTAAAATCTTTTGCCAAGAGGACCAAATCCCCATTTGCATGGTTTGCCAGGTGTCCCGAGATCACAAAGAACACACCGTGGTTCCCATAGATGAAGCTGCCGAGGCTTACAAGGTAAGTATCCAGCGGGAATGGCCAGGGAGGGCATTTAAAGAAAATAATTGAAAGAAACAGGAGCTAATGTAGGACCTTAAGAAATATTAGGGTTGCCAGCTGTCCAGTTTTGAACTGAACAGTCCAGTATTTGAGCTTCCTGCTTAGGAAACAAATTGAGAAAATATAAATGTCTGGTATTTTCCAAATAAGATATAATGTACAGTCTGATATTTTTGTTGAAACCAGTTGGGAACCCTACAATGTTTCCTAGCTGAAATGCAGCGTATGAAATAAGCCTTGTCAGCTTCAGTATTGTCACCTCTTAGAACTTCTGAAGCATCCAAACTTCCAAAGAATTCAGAGACCTGGGAGAACTGAGAGTACGTCTAGACTACAGGCTTTTGTCGACAGAGGCTTTGTTGACAGATAATGTCGAAAAAGCTTCTGTTGACAATGAGTGTCTAGACTTCAGCCAGTTCTGTAGACAGAACTCGGCGGTAGTGTAGACGCAGGTATAGTTTTGTCGACAAAAGTCCTCTTTTGTTGACAAAACCCTGTAGTCTAGACACACCCTGAGACACAAACTCTTCCAGGGCTCAGTGAAGGTCGTACCCACTGCATAACCCACTGTCACGGATTCTGCTTTTCAGATGTTGTTTTTATTTGTTGTATCTTTTGGGGAAGAATCACTCCTAATTGGGCGAGTCAGAGATTAGAGTCTGTTGTTTTTCACTGGGTATGTGTAGCTAGGTCTAAATGTTTCTGCTCCACAACATTTGACAGTGTTCAAAAGTGTTTCTGGGCTGCAGTGGGTTAACAGGATTGTGCTGGGAATTGGTTCTCAGTCTTGAAATATTGTCCTCAAGCTAATGTGCTGTTTTATACGTTTAGCCCTCTGGGCCACTTAGGAACCACGATTTCCAGGTCCTTTTTGTTGTTTAAAATGCAATCCTGGGACAAAACAAGCTATTCAAAATGGGCTCTGAGTCTGTTCCCGGAACTGTTTGTAACAGCACCTGCTGGGCTTTGCAACAATTTCATTGCTTAGAATCGCCATTTTGGGCCACTTGGGTGAGTGTGTGTTATTGTGATGTGGGATTTCCTCCATCTGCCTTCTCACAGCTGTGCCATTGGGAAGAGAGAGCCATTTAAACCAGAGAGCGAGAGAGTCAGAGCGCACAAGCATGAGAATGACTCTCTAGCCAGGCAGCTAGACCACACCCTCAATGCATTGTGTGTTTAGTAACCTTGAACATATATATAAAAAAGAGGGACATTCCTACAAAACCAACCAAAACTAAGTGGGGTCTTTGGGTTTTTTTGGGTTAGGACCAAATCCACAGCTCTCTGAAGATTTTGAAGGAGGAAGGAAACAAGATTCAGTCATTTAAATTGAGCGGGGAAAAGAAAAGCCAAGAACTGCTGGTAGGTGTCATTATTACTTAGATGGAAATGTGCACAGGGACATTATCCACACACTGCCTAACACTGAGTTCATAAGAGAAATAGTGAGAAACAGGTTCCCTCTGTAAAAGACTGTTCCTCATTCATTGTCACTGTAAAAAGAAATTGTTCTCCAAAGTCTTAATACAGGCAGTCCCCGGGTTACGTACAAGATAGGGACTGTAGGTTTGTTCTTAAGTTGAATTTGTATATTTCTATTGTGGTAGAGATGTAGCCATGTTAGTCTGGGGTAGCTGAAGCAAAATGCAGGACAATGTAGCACTTTAAAGACTAACAAGATGGTTTATTAGATGATGAGCTTTCGTGGGCCAGACCCACTTCCTCAGATCAAATAATGGAAGAAAACAGTCACAACCATATATACCAAAGGATACAATTTAAAAAAATAAACACACATGAAAAGGACAAATCACATTACAGAACAGAAGGGGGATGTGGGGGGGGGGGGGAGGAAGGTGAATGCCAGTGAGTTAATGATATTAGAGGTGGGGAAGAGGAAATGTCTGTGAGTTAATAGAATTAGAGGTGATAATTGGGGAAGCTATCTTTGTAATGTGTAAGATAGCTGGGGTCTTTGTTAAGTCCGGTGCGGAGGGTGTCGAATTTTAGCATGAATGCCAGTTCAGAGGATTCCCTTTCAAGTGCAGATTTGAATGTCTTCTGAAGTAGGATGCAGGTTAGCAGGTCATTGAGACCGTGTCCTTTCTGGTTGAAATGACAAGAAACTGTTTTCTCTTTGTGATCTTGTCTGATATCTGTTTTGTGGGCATTAATCCTTTGGCGAAGTGTCTGAGATGTTTGTCCAATGTACACCTCCGCTGATCTGGAGGTATAAGTTGTTCTCAAACTGGAAATAATTGTGGGTGAGAACAAAGTTGCATAGGTCTGCTATCAGGTTGCCACCATCCTTGCCACCATGGATGTAGAAGCTCTATATACCAACATCCCACATGAAGACGGATTACAAGCAATTAGAAACACTATCCCAGAGGACACTACTGCTAACCTGATAGCAGACCTATGCAACTAAGTTCTCACCCACAATTATTTCCAGTTTGAGAACAACTTATACCTCGAGATCAGCGGCACAGCCATGGGTACACGCATGGCCCCACAGTATGCTAACATCTTTATGGCTGACCTAGAACAACGTTTCCTCAACTCCCGTCCCCTTTCACCCCTCCTCTACCTACGGTACATCGATGACATCTTTATGATCTGGACGCATGGCCAAGAAACACTGGAGATATTCCACAGAGATTTCAACAAACTACACCCCACTATCAACCTCAGCCTGGACCATTCTACACGAGAGATCCAATTCCTGGACATCATCGTATAAATCAACAATGGAAAATTAGACACCACTCTCTACAGAAAACCCACCGACTCATACAGTTACCTATATGCTTCCAGCTCCCATCCAGAACACACCACACGATCCATCGTCTATAGCCAAGCCCTTCGATACAACCGCATCTGCTCTAATCCCACTGACAGAGACCAGAAGCTTCAGGATCTCTGCCAAGCATTTATAAACCTCAACTACCCACCCAGAGAAATAAAAAAGCAAATTGAAAGAGCCAGACGAATACCTAGAAACCATCTACTCCAAGACAGACCCAAGAAAACCAACAATAGAACACCACTTGTCATCACCTACAACCCCCAACTTAAACCTGTCCAACACATTATCAATAAACTACAGTCTATATTGGAACAGGATACCATACTCCAAGAGGCTCTGGGAGACAGACCCATAGTCTCCTATAGACAACCACCTAACCTCAAGATGATTCTTACCAACCACCACAGGACATACCACACTAATACCAACCCTGGTACCTTCCCTTGCAACAAACCCCGTTGCCAGCTTTGTCCACATATTCATTCTGCTGATACCATTATTGGGCCTAACCAAGTGAGTTATAAGATCAAGAACACATATTCCTGCGCATCCAGAAATATAATCTATGCTATCATGTGCCGAAAGTGTCCGTCTGCTATGTACATTGGACAAACATCTCAGACACTTCGCCAAAGGATTAATGCCCACAAAACAGATATCAGACAAGATCACAAAGAGAAAACAGTTTCTTGTCATTTCAACCAGAAAGGACACGGTCTCAATGACCTGCTCACCTGCATCCTACTTCAGAAGACATTCAAATCTGCACGTGAAAGGGAATCCTCTGAACTGGCATTCATGCTAAAATTCGACACTCTCCGCGCCGGACTTAACAAAGACCCCAACTATCTTACACATTACAAAGATAGCTTCCCCAATTATCACCTCTAATACTATTAACTCACAGACATTTCCCCTTCCCCACCTCTAATATCATTAACTCACTGGCATTCACCTTTCTTCCCCCCCCCCCCCCACATCCCCCTTCTGTTCTGAAATGTGATTTGTCCTTTTCATGTGTGTTCATTTTTTTAAATTGTATCCTTTGGTATATATGGTTGTGACTGTTTTCTTCCATTATTTGATCTGAGGAAGTGGGTCTGGCCCATGAAAGCTCATCATCTAATAAACCATCTTGTTAGTCTTTAAAGTGCTACATTGTCCTGCATTATATTTCTATTGATGTTGTTACTGTAATTTGTTTCATTAGTTAACTGTAATTTCTTCTTTAGTTTTAAAAAGCTTAAAAGCTGATTCCCCCCTGCACTGTCTCTGTGGTACCACCTCCCACTCCTGTACTGCTGCCACTGCTGCAGTGTGGGGGGAGGAGAGGAAGGGCAGGGAAAGCCAGCCTGTCTGCAGGGGCCTGGGCTGGCCTTGGGCAGAGGCTTCTGCGGCAGCAGTCCTGGCCATGAGGGATCTCAGCTCCCTGTTAGGACCCTGTCATGATCATGAAGGTCAGCCAGCATCCTGGGGACTAAGGAGTTAACTATGTCCCTTACCTAAACCAGGTGGCAGGCAGCCAATAGGAATGCAGGTAGGAATTACAAACTGGGACAAAGGAATTTTTGGGTTTTTCCTTTCTTTGTCTCTGCATAGTTTTTCTCCAGCTATTGAAGGGGACAGGATGTCTCCCTCTAAGAAAGGACTGTTCGCAGTCTGTAAGTAAGATAAAATTTAGATAAATCCATTAGGTTTTATTGTTTTATGGTTTGGAAAATGGGATCTGATCTCTGTGCATTTAAAAATGGGTTTTCCTCTCTTTTGTAACTAAGTTCCTGTAAATTTCTTTGGAGGCGGGGGCGCCGATCGCGCATTCCACCTAGGGCACCAGCTGCCAGCAGCTTGCCTTGAGACGCTCCTGTCTGTGTTTCATCCATTGATTTGTGCTTTCCCTGTTTGTGTTTTCATTTCAGAAACAGCTACAAACTGAGAGGCAGAAAATTGTGTCTGAGTTTGAGCAACTGTCCAAGTTTCTGAAGGAACTGGAGCGACTTCTGCTGGCCCAGCTGGAAGAGATGAAGAAGGAAATTGAAAAGAGGCGGGATGAGTATGTGGCCAAACTCTCTGAGGAGCTGTCCTCGGTCAGTTCCCTGATCAGTGAGATGGAGCAGAAGTGCCAGCAGCCAGCGATAGAATTCCTGCAGGTGAGACGGTGTTAGAAACACCCAGAATCTTTCATAGGGAAGGCAGGTCTCCTCTTCGTTTACTTTCAGTGTGTAGGAGTGAAAGGTCAGAATATACAGTATTGCTGCTATAGACGCTATTTTTTACTTAAGGACTTGATAAAAAGTCCATTAAAGTCAATGAAAATCTACTTCTTGGTACAGTGGGCATTGAGTCAAGCCCTAAATTAAAAAAAATTCGTTGTTTGAGTTCTAGTTGGAGAAGATTCCTTCAAAATGCCAGACTCCAAACTGCATTCTCTCTAGTTGGTATCTCGGGTCAAATTCTCTGTTGTAACTAATGTCTGCTGTGGGCAGCCTTCTTCTCTCCTCGCATCCTCTGTGTTGAGCCTGGGCGCAGGATAGCGACTCTGCACCCCAATCCCATTGTTGTCTCGCAGCCCCGACTTCCTGTGGCCGCCAAGGAGACTTGTGGGAAAGTCAGGAGAGAGTTTATAGCATAGAGGCATTGCTTCTTCTGGACTCACTGGAGTAAGAGGAATCTTCCCCAAAGCCGTGAGTGTTCGGGAGATCTTTGTTCCGCCCATCACACAGCTGAGCCTTCTGACCGCCTGTATCAGGTGGTCGCTCAGATGCCATTGCATGAAGAGCTAACGAGCCTCCATAGACAAATTCCCTGGGCCCAGAGAACATGTCCAAGGGAGCAAAGTGTTACTTAGTGTTAATAAGAAATAATTTCTCACTGAGTCTCACACTGTGAAAAGAAAGTGAGTCCTGTCGTCCCCTCCCTAACCCCTCACCCTGCCGCCCCCCCGAGCAGGAGGGACCCCAGTGTGTGATGTCTGGGATTGAGTTTCCTTTTTCTCTGTCTCCTCTAGGACATCAAAGGCACCTTGCGCAGGTAGGTGGCTGCTTCTCTCTCTCCCTTTCACTTCACACTGCAGGGAAGGGATTTTGGACACGAGTCATCACTCCTTGTGGTCCTGCTGTGCAGACTGTGGGGCTGGGCTGTTCTCAGTTTGACCAGACCCCGGAACAGCCCAGCCTGAGAGGAGAGTTTGAGCTGTTTGTTTGTTGTTTCTTACGATGCGCTGAGCTCGGCCAGTCGGCTTGCTGGGCCGCAGAGATGGAACGCACATTCCCTGCTCTCAGGAGTTTGTCATGTGCCACTGTTAGCAGTGCTGTGGGAGATTCCTCACCACTGCGCTAGGGACTAAAGCCTGCAGACTGGATTCAACCCGCAGCTTGTCTGGATCTGCTGTTGGGAGGGAGAGGGGAGAAGTCCCAAGCCTGATGGGTTGGATCAGGGTCACATTGCTTGGAGCAGGGAGGAAATGGATCCACCCCTGCTGTTCCTCCTTATCCCAGCCGGGGGAAAAGTGCAGGGAACCGCTTGCCTGTAGGGCTTTTCCCTGCTGCTCCTGTTGGCCGAAATAGCAGCCAATGGGAGCAGTGAGGGATGGTGCCTGGAAGCTGTGGGGGGCACGGATCCACATCTGTCCCCAGGGAGGTCTGCAGGTGAGCAGCCCCCATTTCTCTCAGCCCTCCCTTCCTGCCAAGACTCCTGTCCTCCTCCTGCATCCTCCTTACCACCCAGACCTCACATCCCACCCCGCTCTTGGACCATTCCTCCCTCCCTCACAGAAACCAGTCCCCCACCCCCATCCTGCTCCTGCACCTCCTCCCCCTGCCAGATGCCCCCCCTCCATCCCCAGGCATAATGCACCTTCCCGCTTGCCCAGATCCTGCACCCCCCCCCCCCCCGCACACTGAACCCTTCATTATTGGCCCCACCCCGGAGCCTAGGGAGGGCCCTCAAAATCTACTAGCTCCAGGCCCCCAGAAGAGTTAACCTGGCCTGGGACTGGAGCGCGAGGGGAGTGAGGTGTCTTAGTGAGGGTGGGGGGTTAGTTTTCTTCTCACTTCTGTGTGGCCCCAACTCATTTTACTGTGGGTCAATGGCCCACAATCCTAAAAACGTTCCTCACCCCTGCCCTAGAGGCTCAAGGCAAAATCGACTGCAGTACACTGGGTCCTGCACAGACACATAGTAACAGACAGTCCCTGCCCCTGCAAGTTTGCAGTCTAAGTAGACACAAGAGACAGAGGGCGGAGGGATGGAAATCCATGTGTGGGGACATTTAGGAAGGAAAAATCAAACGTACGGCTACAAACTGGGGACTGTCTGGCCAGGCCGTGGCACTGCAGGAAAAGATCTGGGGGTTCCAGTGGATCACACACAGAGTGAGGGAGCTGTGTGATGCTCCTGTGAGAGAGTCACAGTCCTTGTGGGAGGCTGTCCCTGGTTACTGTGCTCACCACAGGGGGTGTTGCCTCCTGGCCCTTGTGGGGAGAAGCTCCCTGCCAGATCCAGCACGGCCCCTCGCAGTCTGTCCCCCCAGGGTGCGCTCTCCCCTGCAGCCTCCTCTCACCCCCCAAAGCTGCAGCTTCCATCTGGTCACTCAGGCAGGTCACAAACTAGTTCCCCTTTTTGGGGTGTAGAGTCTCATTGCACCCGCAGTCCAGGCATTGCCACTGCATCCGTGGCTGGTGGGTAACTTGAGCCCACACACTGCTCCAGTTCCAGCCCAGAGACCCTACCACATCCCACATGCAGGAAGGTCTGGTCTCTCCCTGGGCTGCTTCCTGCTCATCTCCTATAAACTTTCTTCTCCACCCTTCTCTCTCTCGTGGAATTAGACAATGACCCTGGCAGTCCCTGCTAACCCAGTGATTCTAAGCACTCCCTTTCTTTGGGGCCAGACTCCCAGCATCCTCATCTTCCCCGGGTTCCCTCTTTCCTCCCTAATGCAAGAGGGCTCCTCGCTGCAGCCATTTCTGTTGCCAGCTTCCTGGCTTGATACTGGCCCAGTCCCCACCTGCTCCCACATGAGCTTTATCTTCCAGTCGGGTTGTTTCTCTGGCCCAAAACCTTTATGTGCAGCCTGTGTCACTCCTCTCTTTCTCTGCCTCCTTCACTGTTTGGGGGGCTGATGTGGGGTGAGCCTCCCCACCACAGATTTATTCACAGGAGTGTAACAGGTAAGACCCAGCAAGGAGTTACTCTGCTCTCCTTAGCACTGGTGAGTCCTTAGCTGGAGTACTGGGCCCATTCTGTCAAGACAGATGTCAACAAAATGGGGCGAGTCCAGAGAAGAGCAACAAAAAAGGATCAGAGGTTTAGAACACATGGCCCATGAGAATATCTACGGTCAGAGACACCCTCAGCTGTGTAACCGTTCCCCAGCCACTGTTGTACCAGCAATAGAAAGACACCAGCCAGTTCCCCCCCAGTTCCAGTGCTGCAGTTCTGTCAGCGTACTGCACTTTTTACCACCCCTCAAATCAGTACCAGGGCTCTTCCCTGCACTCTCTCCAAGTTTTCAATGTCCAGTTTAAAATGGGGACACCAGACCTGGATGGAGTTTTCCAGTATTGATCTCACCAAAATGAAGGGGAAGCTGGTAGTGGGTGCACGTGTGGGGCAATGGAGCATTTAATCCTCCAACATCTGCTGAGCTACAGCCATGCACTGTGATAAAATTCATTTTAGTAAAACGCAAACCGGAATGAACTCCATCGCAAGTAACCCTGGGCTGTTCTTCTACAGGTGCGAGAGGGAGAAGTTTCAGAACCCTGCGGTGTTTTCTTCTGAACTGAAATGGGAATCTTTTCAAAAAAATGAATCCTTGGAAGATCTAATGAAGAAACTCAAAGGTACTAAACTGTCCCTTTGGGAATTTTCTCACCTGTATCATACTGATAATTGACAGAGCGAGGGGACATAATTGTGAATGGAGACAGTCAATGAATCATTTGTAACCCATGAATTCCCTACTCAGCTCTCAATACAACACGTACGCACTGGGTTAGGGAACTGAACTCTGACTCCCGGGGGGTTTTCCTTTCTTAGGAGGTATAATCATTGACCTTAGCTTCAGCATCCTGCTGAATTAACTGCTTTTGAAGTGTTTGGAGTTTTGTCTGCCAGTCCTGCTGGGTCACAGCCCCTCTCTTGCTTTGGAGCAAGGTGGAGAATGTTTTTTCTGTCATGGCCCATTGTCCCAAAGACAAAATATCCTGGGTGGCTCACCCATTGGAGGGTGGGGGAGGCAGGAAAAGGCAGGAAGGCTTGGGGCTTCCCCCTGCAAGAAGCAAAGCTGGTGCTCATGACTTCAGGCAGTGGCACTGGAACAGTTTGTACAGGGGGCACGTTCAAAGCCAGTGGTCCCAAACTTTGTACCTGATACCAGAGTTCCCTGTAAGCTGGGTGCTTGTGTGGCTGCTCAGGAGAGTCCAATGCTGCCCAGCGGATCAGCAGAGCGCCCACAGCTAGTGGTTTTTTTCTGCTGCTGGTGCACATTGGCACGTCTCAGTGTAGATTTCTGAGTTTGGGATGATGGAGTCTGGGCTCCAAGACCCTCTCCCGTCACAGGATCCTGCAACCCAGGCTCCTACCTAAGCCCACGGCTCTCCACCCGTGCCGTGTCTCTCTCACCGCATTATTAGGCAAAGTAGCAACAACTTTATTAACACAACATCGCACTTAAAGAACAAAACACAAAATCCGGTTGTCACAATGATATAATTGCTTGAGGCAAGCACCCAAAATACAAGTCATCAAAACTGGGGGCAGTACAAATAATAGGGGGTCATGCCAGGAGCCATGTAGTCTAGACATACCCTTAGTGCAGTTTGTTTTCTTTTCATTTCACTTTTGTGCTAGAACATCAGCAACGTGACTGTTCATCAACACGACACTGAATCTTTGTCACTCATTTCTTCCTTTAGACACGCTGGCGTCTCAAGTGCCGTTCCTCAAAGGTAAATTTCTGGGATCAAAGCGGGGAGGGGTGAAAACTTTCCTATGAAGCATGGTTCCTCATTGGCAGCACCACAGCTCAGGTTTTCTTTCACTTCTGTGTTAGACAAGAGCTGAACTCCCAATGAGCAGTGGCTACACAGATCTTCCCTAAAACCAGAGAAGATTCTTTTCTCTAGTATGTGTGGGTATGTCTACACTACAGCACTAATTCGAACTAACTTAATTCGAATTAGTTAATTCAAACTAAGCTAATTCGAACTAATGCATTTAGACCTAAAAGCTAGTTCGAATTAGCATTTTGCTAATTCGAACTAGCATGTCCACACTGAGTGGACCCTGAACCCAGGTTAAGGCTGGCCGGAAGCAGTGCCGGCAGGGCATCAGATTAGGACTTAGAGCGTGGAGCTGCTGTCTCAGGCTAGCCAAGGGCTGTGCTTAAAGGGACCCGACCCCCACCCCGGACAGACAGTTCTCAGGGGTGCCCCGCTTGCAAAGCAGTCCTGGCTTGGAGTGCCCTGAGTGCCCACACTGGGCACATCACAGCACTCGGCCATCAGCCCGGCTGCACTTGCCACAGGCTGCCATCCGGGAGGGGGCAGTCGGGGGGCTGCAGGAGAGCTTCCACCCCGAGGAGCCCGCAGAGCCACACTAGTCCTCCCCATTGGGGGCTCGTACCCCATTCCTTCCTCACCTCCTTCCACTTACCCCTTCCTAGCCCTCCTTCCCGATGTACAAAATAAAGGACACGTGTGTTCAAAAATAGAAACTCTCTTTATTGAACAAAACTCGGGGAGACTGGGAAAAGGAGGTGGGAGAGGGGAAGAGAGAGAGTGGGAGAGGGGAGGGCAACTAAAATGATCAGGGGGTTGGAACAGGTCCCATATGAAGAGAGGCTAAAGAGACTGGGACTTTTCAGCTTAGAGAAGAGGAGACGGGGGAATATGATAGAGGTCTATAAAAGCATGAGTGGTGTGGAGAGGGTGCATAAAGAAAAGTTCTTCATTAGTTCCCATAATAGGACTAGAGGACACCAAATGAAATGAATGGGTAGTAGGCTTCAAACTAATAACAGAAAGTTCTTCTTCACACAGCGTGTAATCAACCTGTGGAACTCCTTGCTGCAGGGGGCTGTGAAGGCTAGAACTATAAAAGAGTTTAAAGAGAAGTTAGATAAATTCATGGAGGTTGGGTCCATGGAGTGGTATTAGCCAGGGGGTAGAAATGGTGTCCCTAGCCTCTGTTTGTGGCGATGGATGGCACAAGACAAATGGCTTGGTCATTGTCTTCGGTCCATCCCCTCCAGGGTCCCTAGGGTTGGCCGCTGTTGGCAGACAGGCTACTGGGCTAGATAGACCTTTGGTCTGACCCAGGACGGCCGTTCTAAGCTCAGGGCTCAGGGTCGGGGGTCTCACTGGACCCCCTTGATTTTCATGAAAACTGCTCCTGGGTGGCCAGGCTGGCAGCTATCCTGCCCTAGACGGCCACTTTCCTGTGCCTAGTACGGAGGTCGTGGATGAGGTCCACAATCTCTGCACTAGACCAGGTGGGTGCCCACCTCTTGCGGACCTGGGCAGGCTCCTGGGAGCTGCTAGCCTGGTCCCGGGAAGAGGGGGAGGGCTGGGGGGCATCGGGTGGCTGGCTCGAGCCGTGCCAGGTGCAGGGTCTGCTGGCTGGGTGCTGGCAGGCTTGCACCTGGCACGGGCACCGTAGCCAACCTGTGCCCCTTTAAGGGGTCCGGGGCCAGGAGAGGGGCAGACGAGTTTCCCTGGGGTTGGCCAGAGTGGCCACCAGGGAAAGCTGGGGAGGGCTAGCCTCCCACTAGTTAATTCGAACTAGGCATTAGTCCTCGTAGAATGAGGTTTACCTAGTTCGAATTAAGCGCTCCATTAGTTCGAATTAAGTTCGAACTAGCGGTTTGCCTGTGTAGCGCCTATCAAAGTTAATTCGAACTAATGTTTGTTAGTTCGAATTAACTTTGTAGTGTAGACATACCCTGTTAGAATTTCGATGCAGTGGTTGGGCGAACCAGAGGGGCTGGGGCAGAGGAGAGGGGGCGAGCAGGGTATCTCCATAGAAATCTATGAGTTTAAAAATGAGCTTTTTGGAAAATCAGAGTGGGCCGTCCCACCTCATTTGCATTGCACATGTATTGCAACCCCTGGGCATATTATTTCTATTAGCAAATGCACCAGCGGTACAATAAAGAACAGGAAAATGCAACATGCGCTCATAGACATTCCTGTTTTATTTCTAAATCAAAAGGAAAAAATATTCAGCCTGTCCAAAGGGCTTAGGCCGGTATCCTACAGTAGCAGACAGACCGGCCCTCACGATTTGAATGTGCGATGTGGTTTCTGAGTAACATGAAGCCTCACTCATGATCTCTCAATAGAACTTTCCAATGTCAGGATTTGAGAGCCCTAAAAGTGAGGTTTAATTTTAATTAGAAATCCTGTCAGCTGCTCTGGGCATGGCTGGGGCTCTGGGTTGCCCAGCTGCTCTAGGGTAGGGCTGTATGGTGGACAGCTGCCTCATCCCAGCATGGCATGGCATCTGCTGGAGCTAGGGCCTCATCCATGCTAAAAATAGCACCCTGGCCCAGGAGCAGCTGCACTGTAGTCCCGGCTCTAGGCCCAGCACACGAAGCAGCCGCCCGCCACGCAGCCATGCCCCACGTGCCAGCACTGGACCGGGGCCGCAGTGCTATTTTTAGTACTGCAATCTTGGCTCCAGCAACCGCTACACAGCCCCGGCCTCAGCTACACCCACAGGTGGGGTTGCATGGCAGGTGGCTGACCCGTTTACCAGGACTGGAATTTGGGCCATAGTAAAGCAGCCCCTGGGCTGAGGCTGCAGTACTAAAAAGAGCAGCCAGATCCCCGTGGTGGCTGTAGGGACCAGGGGCCCTGGTACTAAAAATAGCACCACAGCCCTGGCTCCAACCCCAGCACACGGGGCAGTCTCCCACCATACAGCTCCACCCTGGCAGCAGCTGGGCAGCCACCATGCAGCCCTGGCCTCAGCTTCAGTCTTTCTTCAGGGCTGGAGCAATGGCTAGGGCCAATTGGTGCCCGCCCAGCAATTCCCAGGGTGGGCTGTGTGGACCCACGCTGCTGGGAAAGCTGTGATTGGAAAGGCCGGGGTGTTCTGCTTCAGGATCCTGCCCAGGAAGCAAAGTGTGTAGATGAGTTACTGAGCAGGGAAACAGGGTTTGCAAGGGGAGTCGGGCTCAGATGGGGTGGTGTTGGAGGATGGTGGCGTGGGCATCTTGGGGGGACTTTAACTTTGCCTAGGTTCTAGCATTTATAGTAAAGACTGTGATTGAATGGCTGTAGGGTTTTTTAAACCTGATTCAATTGTTCAAGCATCTTTGTAACTAGGGTTTATTTGAAACAGTTGTGCTTATTGCAGTCCTAACACAAAATACAGACGTGTTCAACTGGAGGCTTTGCAACTAAGAACATAGAATTAGTGATGAGACAGCAGCTGTCTGCAGCTCAGAACCACCCAGGGAAATGGCTGCATGATGTATAGAAATGTTACTCGGTATCTGTAGTAAATAAAAGAAGTCCATGAAAGTTCTTGCCTTACCAGGACCTTCATCAGTTCTTGTTTTTACATATACAAAAAGGTAGAGAAAATATTTTTCTCTGAACACTTGAATGTCATAAAATGAAGTAAATACCATCATACATCGCTCTTTTTAGTTAAATAATTTACTTCAGAACAATTTACTTAAAATAACAGCTTTAAGAACCAGATGTAAACTCCATTACAGTTAATGGAAAATTCTCATTAACTTCAAGAAGTTTCAGAACAGGACGTAAATGTCCTTTGTTTGCTTGGGGTTTTTTATTCACAATTGCAAGAGATTTGTTAAAACTCTCATTCAGCAGCTGCTTCGCTTTACACAAATTCCTCTTTCCATGCAAATACACAATTCTTTATGTTGAGGCAAAATAAAAACTCTTGAGTTGAGTTGATCACTTGAAATAATCCAGCGAAGTGCCTACGCTCTCTGGCACAAAGCAAAGACTATTATTTGTCACTTTTCTTATACATTATATTTATTAATAAGCATTCTTCAAAGCTTGTATATCTATAAGTAGATCAAATCAGCCAGTTAAGGGAGATCTGCACTTGCTTCATCAGAGAGCTTTAGCTCTGATCTACACGTCTTGTGAGCAGAACAAGATTCCAGATAACTCCATTTTCTAAGTTGGCCATTTATCTGTGGTACATAGAACTTTCTAGAATGATACTGGATTGACGTCACCTCTGATCCAAAATAAAATCTGTCCCTGAGACCCAATCTGAACAGGGAGAAATACTCAATCAGCGGTTCTCGGGGTGTGTAATGGAGAGTGCGTCTTTCAGACTCACATTTCTGAGCGTGTGTAAGGCCAATGAACACAGCTCCTGGAAAGGAGAACCGGATTTAACTGAGGAGGAAGCCCAGCTGGGGGAGGGTCTAGGAGAGGGTTATAAAGAGAGGACTTTGTCTACTGAAAATTTTTCCAGTATTAATTTTCTTTTTATTTGACTTCATATTGAACACACATTTACAGTCACTCACCATGTAAATCAGCCTTTGGTTCAGTTATTCTTCCTTCCCTCGCATTTTAAAATATTTGTGACTAGCTTGGGTGCTGAGGTGGCTTCCGTCCGAACAAGCGCGCCTGCCTCCGTATGGGTGCCCAAGACAAACCTCCCTCCGCTCCTGGCTGGGAAATCTGAGAGGGACACTGTGGCTCCCGCTAGCAGCCACCAAATGCTACTGCTCCCCTGCCAGCCTGGGAAGTTCCTATTTCCTGAAATAGGAAAAGCTATTTCACTAGGAGGGTGGTGAAGCACTGGAATGGGTTCCCTAGGGAAGTAGTGGAGTCTCCATCCCTAGAGGGATTTAAGTCTCGGCTTGACAAAGCCCTGGCCGGGTTGATTGAGTTGGGATTGGTCCTGCCTTGAGCAGGGGGCTGGACTTGATGACCTTCTGGGGTCTCTTCCAGTTCTATGATTCTATGATAAGGGGATGGGTTGATGAGATAACATGATCTTGGTAACTAATTGACCATTCATTATCAGTGGGAAATAGGTCAATGGAGGGATGATAGGAGTTACTATAGAGAACTTTCTGGGTGTCTGGCTGGTGAGTCTTGCCCACATGCTCAGGGTTTAGCTGGTCGCCATATTTGGGGTCGGGAAGGAATTTTCCTCCAGGGTAGATTGGCAGAGGCCCTGGAGGTTTTTCGCCTTCCTCTGTAGCATGGGGCACAGATCACAGCTGGAGGATTCTCTGCATCTTGGGGTCTTCAAAGTATTTGAAGGCTTCAATATCTGAGAGATAGGTGAGAGGATTATTCCAGGAGGGGTGGGTGAGATTTTGTGGCCTGCACTGTGCAGGGGGTCGGACTAGATGATCATAATGGTCCCTTCTGACCTTAAAGTCTATGAAGTGGGCGAGGGGACCCCGCTGTGTCCCTCCCAGCCTGGGGAGTCAAGGTGCAGAGGTGATACTGGCGGGTTTATTACGTTCTGGGGGCTGCAGAGGGCCTGAAGTGAAGGGGAGGGCTCAATGTAGGGCATTGGGAGAAGGGTGGTGAAGTGATGGGGGGGTGATGCTGAGGACTTAGGGATGGAGCAGAGGAGGTTCTGGGGGCAGAGTGAATTATTGTGCAGCAGACGGGCAAATGTGGGGGTCAGAGCTCCTGCTGCAGGATCCAAAAGCACCTTATCCAGGATGGGTGGGAGACTGGGCCAGGCCAATTGTCACACGCCCACGCCCTGGGGAGGGGCTGTTCAAAACCAAGGGACTGACCCAAACCCACAGTATCGTCTTTTGGCCCAAACTCGTGACATTGTACAGATCTCATGAGATGTGAGCTCCTGAAGCTGGCAGGTCTGTGTTAGCCAGTCAGTAACCTTGGGGCCAGCCGTGGGGGGTCTAGAAAGTCCCCAATAGACTGGCATGAGATGAGCTGATCTACAGTAAGTGCGCGGTGCCCTCCCCCAGCTACCCAGGCACGGTGGCCAGCGCTGGCTCTGGGGGAGCCGTGTTTCTGTTCCCCGCTAGCCCTGGTCTTTAAGAGGGAGGGGCTGGACATGGAGAGGGGCCTGTGAAAATGGGTCTCATTGGATTCTCTGTGACCTGCCGGGATCTTCCCACGGTGCCAGGGTCTCTGCTCACGTCTGGGTGGGGGGAGAGGAGCATGTGGGGAAAACGCCCTGGGCCTGACTGTCAGGCCCTTGTTTGCTGCAAAGGGGCCTTAACGTGCCTGGGAACAGAGCAGAGAAAGTGGCTCCTACCCCACGGAACCCCTCAGTCAGTGCCCTGGGCGTCCAGGCACTGCAGGGATCCTGCTCCCAGCAGTTGATGCAGCAGTGGGCTGGGGCCAGGCCGGGGCTGCACTAGGGCTGCTCTCTGCTCTGCCCCTGAGCCCCTGTACGTGACACCCGGAGCCAGGGGGAATAAAGGAAGCACAAAGGAGGCTTCAAATCACTTCCCTCTGCCCCCCCAGCTCCCCTGTCTCTCCCCCAGGCCCAGGAATGGAGGGGCTGTGAGTCTGCTAGTCAGACTGTGGGGTGGGGGCCTGGCTCAGCAGAGCCAATCCTGCCCCTGCCCCTGGTCTGGGTGAGTCCCCCGGCGCGGGGCTGAGCTCTCAGCGCTGCTCCCTGGACAGAGCGGGGGGAAGCCTGGAGGGGGGAGATGCCTGAGTCAGTCCCCAGCTGGGGCAGGTTCTGTCCCGGGCAGGATCGGACCCTCCCCCAGGGCCGGGCTCTGCCCCTCACGCTCGGATTCTCTCTCCCCAGCCGACGTGACTCTGGATCCAGACACGGCCCATCCCCAGCTCGTCGTGTCGGAGGATCGGCGACGTGTGAGATGGGGATACACAGAGCAGCCACCGCCCGACACCCCGGAGAGATTTGACACTGAGCTCTGTGTGCTGGGCCGGGAGGGATTCACCTCGGGGAGACATTACTGGGAGGTGGAGGTGGAGGAGGAGGTGGAGGAGGAGGTGGAGGTGGAGGTGGGGGGATGGGGACTCTGGGCTGTGGGGGTGGCCAGGGAGTCTGTGAGCAGGAAGGGACGGGTCGACTTTATCCCTGAGCAGGGGGTCTGGGCTGTGGAGGGCGAATGGGATCGGTGCTGGGCTCGCACAGGCCCTGGGTGGTGCATCCACTTGTCCCAGGGCCGGGCCCCCCGCAGGGTCCGTGTGTATCTGGACTACGAAGGGGGGCGGGTGGCACTTTACGATGCTGGTAGCGGGGAATCGATCTTCACGTTCCCGCCGGCCCCTTTCGCCGGGGAGAGAATCCGACCCTTCTTCTGGGTGGGACGCTGGGGTTTCCCTTTGCACTTGCCCCCTCAGCTCTCTCTGTGCCCCTGAGCTGCCCCCTCCCCCGCCGTGAAACAGGCTCCTCTCCCCCTCCCCCCTCATCTCTATGACCCTGGAGGACTCTGCCCCCAGCCCCTCCCCCCAGTCCCACACCAGCAGGGCTGGCGGGGGAGAGATGCTCTGGCCACTGCCCTATGGCTGGGGAGCTCAGTGGGCGGCTCTAGGCTGGGTCTCTAGGCTCCTTGGAGGCCAATGCCGGAGCGGGAGGGCGGGTCCCGCCAAGGAAGAGCAGAGCCCCCTGTGGGAGGGACCAGGGAGAGACCCCTAAGTGGGGGGAGGGGCTCAGTGGGAGGCCTGGCTGAATAGGTGGGTGGGAGGAAGGGAGGTAAAGCCGGGGGCAGTCTGCTGCGTGGTCATGTTATTAAAGTTGCTTGCAGTAGAATTGTGGGTATGAATAAAAAGGTCCGTATTTCCTCTGACATGTTTGCAGATCAGAGTCTGAATAATGGTGCAAACCTTGGAGCTAGTTGAATTATTTAGTGGATAATTATTCAGTAAATCCTGCCCTGCACCTTGTGGAAGAAAACACTGTCCTCACTCTGAGTTTCTTTAGTGTGAATCCTGCCCTGTACCTGTCCCAGGCCTGCTTTTCAGGGGGGCTGAGTTCAATTCGTTATTTATCCATTCACAGCCGAGCGTGTTGCAATGAAGCCCCAACTATTGTGATTTATTGCACAATCCCAAACTGCTTCCCCAGTGCTAGGAGCCCCAAATGTCCTCTGCCCAGCCAGCAAATCCCGCAGCTTCCCCTCGCCGACAACCACGTTGCAGGCACCGCTCAGTAAAAACCTGCCGTTCTGTCTAATTGCACCAACCTGAACAGCCCTGCCCTGAGAGCCAGCCTCTGCCCCGCCCCTTCTCTGAGGCCCCGCCCCCTCTCGCTCCAGCTCCTCTTTGTCTCTCAATCTCACCCACCCTCATTCGCTTCCCCTGGGCTGGGGCAGGGGGCTGGGTGTCATGTTATTGGATTTTGAAGGTCATTGCTGCACCCATGGGGGGGGGGGGGGGGGAGTTGCCCCAAAAGTCTGTACCAAGAGGAGGAGCTAATGAGACCTGCAGCTCCTGGGGCAAAGAGCGGTGGGCAGGACCCTCCATGGGGACTTGCACCCCCAGCTGCTCCAGGGAGACAGGGAGGGGCCCAGGGCGGGGCAGGGACCTGGCTGGAGCCGGGGCTGGAACACGGGCCCTGAACGCCCCAGGGTCTCCCCTGAGCCAGAAGAAGATGAACTGGGCCCATGTCTGGCTGAGGCCCGGCTCTGACTCTGCCCTCCCAGGGGTCACTCCCAGCCTGCAGCCCTGCGGCCTGTGGGAGCCGCCTGCCCATTCTGGGGGCTAGGGGCCGGCTCAGAGGTCACTCACCTGCAATCCAGGGGGGGGGGGGTGAGTTACAACTGGCTCTGCTGCTCCCTGGGGCCTTGTCTGTCCCCTGGGACACTCTGGACACGATGCAGGAGTTGACGCGCTGTGCGGAAGGGAGAGAGGGAGGGCAGGGTCAATAGACTGGTGCCCAAGCTGTGCCAGCGAGACACCCCTCTCCCCTGTGGCTCAGCCCTGGTGCTCAGAGGGGTTTCTCTGATCCATTGGTCATGCCTCTTGGGAAGTGGATAGTCACAATGGCTATGTCTACACTGCACTGGTATTGTGCAAGCAATAGCATAGAATCCTAGAACCATAGAACTGGAAGAGACCTCAGGAGGTCAAGTCCAGCCCCCTGCTCTAGGCAGGACCAATCCCAACTCAATCAACCCAGCCAGGGCTTTGTCAAGCCGAGACTTAAACACCTCTAGGGATGGAGACTCCACTACTTCCCTAGGGAACCCATTCCAGTGCTTCACCACCCTCCTAGTGAAATAGCTTTTCCTAATATCCAACCTGGACCTCTCCCACCACAACTTGAGCCCATTGCTCCTTGTTCTGCGATCTGTCACTGCTGAGAACAGCCTCTCTGCATCCTCTTTGGAACCTCCCTTCAGGAAGTTGCAGGCTGCTCTCAAATCCCCCCTCACTCTTCGCTTCTGCAGACTAAACAGACCCAAGTCCCTCAGCCTCTCCTCATAAGTCATGTGCTCCAGCCCCCTTATCATTTTGGTTGCCCTCCGCTGGGCCCTCTCCAATGTGTCCACATCCTTGTTGTAGTGGGGGGCCCAGAACTGGACACGATACTCCAGATGTGGCCTCACCAGAGCCAAACAAAGGGGAATGCTGGCAATTTACCTCTTAATGCAACCTAATACACCATTAGCCTTCTTGGCTACAAGGGCGCCCTGTTGACTCATCTCCAGCTTCTCATCCACTGTAACCCCCAGGGACTTTTCTGCAGAATTGCTGTTTAGCTGGTTGGTCCCCAGCCTGTAACAATGGTTGGGATTCTTCCGTCCCAAGGGCAGGACTCTACACTTGTCCTTGTTGAACCTCATCAGATTTCTTGTGGCCCAATCCTCCAATTTGTCTAAGTCACTCTGGACTCTATCCCTGCTCTCCAGCGTATCTACCTCTCCCCCCAGCTTAGTGTCATCTGCAAACCTGCTGAGGGTGCAATCCATCCCCTCAGCCAGGTCATTCATAAAGATATTGAACAAACCGGTCCTAGAACCAAACCTTGGGGCACTCTGCTAGAAACCGACCGCCAACCTGACAGCGAGCCATTGATCACTACCCGTTGGGCCGGACCATCTAGCCAGCTTTCTATCCATCTTACTGTCCATTTATTTAATCCACATTCCCTTAACTTGCTGGCAAGAATATTGCGGGAGACCGTATCAAAAGCCTTGCTAAAGTCAAGGTATATCACATCCACTGCCTTCCCCACGTCCACCGAGCCAGTTACCTCATCATAGCTCAATATGCAAATGAGGCTAAGCATGGACTATTGCCACACCTCATTTGCATACCTAATGAGCTGCCATTTTTGCGGCACAGGCTTTGGTGCAAGAAGGAGCTGTCGACACTGGCCTTTCTTGTGCGCACAAAACCCTCTTGCGCAGAGCCGTTCCACCGCTTCTTTTTAGGAAGAACGGCATTGCGCAAGGGGGGTTTACGTGCAAAAAAGGTATTCAAATGAGGCACGGCGATATTCCACGCTTAGCCTCATTTGCATATTTCTGGCGCAAGAACGCGCCAGTATAGACATAACTAAGGTATTACTCTTAATCAAAGACATGGGTGGGATCTGGACTTGGTCAGGGTGGGTCCTTCTATGTGAACTTCCACCATGTTCAGTACAGTTAATACTATTGCATTGTATAGCATAAAGTTTTATAATGGAGAGGACATGCAGTCGCCTAGATTCTGAATGGTGAAGATTTTTATTAATGACCATGGCACCCTCAACTGGACTGTTTTAAGAAAATGTGCATGACCCAAAATGGGGAGGTGTTGCCACAGTGCAGCAGGACTGGGATAGCGTGTAAGTTGATCTGTGACACTGACAGTAACGCACACAGAGCTGGGATAACGTGGACTAGTGCAGAAGACCAGGGCATGCGCTTAGGGAGGAGGAAGAGTTGCTGCTGTCAGCTGGGGCTGTAGCAGCTGGAAGGAGGAAAGGGACCTGGGAGGATCTGCTTGTCCCAGCCATCTACATTAGGCCCCAGCTGGAGTATCATGTCTAGTTCTAACAAAATGCAGGACAATGTAGTACTATAAAGACTAACAAGATGGTTTATTAGGTGATGAGCTTTCGTGGGCCAGACCCACTTCCTCCGATCAAATAGTGGAAGAAAATAGTCACAACCATAGATACCAAAGGATACAATTACAAAAAATGAACACATATGAAAAGGACAAATCACATTTCAGAATAGAAGGAGGATGGGGGGAGGTAAATGTCTGTGGGGCTCTGATCTGGGGCAGGGGGAAGGAGTTTAGCACCTCAGCACAGCACATAAGAGAAGGGAGCTGCGGTGACTTCATATCGACATAGAAACTGAGAGCAAAATGCAGGACAATGTAGCACTTTAAAGACTAACAAGATAGTTTATTAGATGATGAGCTTTCGTGGGCCAGACCCACTTCCTCAGATCAAATAGTGGAAGAAAATTGTCACAACCATATATACCAAAGGATACAATTAAAAAAATGAACACATATGAAAAGGACAAATCACATTGCAGAACAGGAGGGGGAGAAACTGAGAGAAAACTCTTGAATTCTCCAGAGGTGAGAGGCAGAGTTTGAGGCATGAACTGTCTGGACACTTTTTCACACTTGCACACACGGGGGGAGCTGCGGGGTCTAAGCTGTGACGTCTAGGAATTGGGAGCTCTGTGCCTTTAAGAACACAAGCTCGGGGGCTGACATGCAGCGTCCAGGGAAGAGAAAGAAAAAACCCTTTGCACCTCCCCACCCCGATATTTACAAGGCCAGCAGGGGGCTCGTCCCGCGGGGTCACTGCTCCCCCCTCTCCTCCTCCCTAAACGGGGGTTTTGTCCATGCACAGTGTCTGGCAGTGTCCCCCCCCCACTTAACCCTGCCCCCCCCGATTTTTCCCCTTTAGCCCCGCTTCTGCCACTACCTACAGTAGCTTGATCCCCGCAGCTGGTAAATTTCTGCCCCCTGCTCGGACTGTACCCCCCCCACCGCTGCAATTTGCCCCCCTTCATCCTTTTAACCCCCTCCAAAGAGGAGGCAGCAAATCGTGCGTAGGGCAGAGGCAGCAGCGAAGGCTGGGGAGTTGGCTCAGTTGGGGTGCGCATGCTCAGTGCACCCCAATTTGCAAATTGGGAGAAGTTGGTGCCGTCCGCCTGCAAGTCCCCATCGCCCCAGCCCCCAATCCCCGCCCCTCGCCCCCCGCCGGCGTGTGGGGCCCGATGCCGCAGCCGGTGCGATGCGCAAAGCCCCCGGGTTCTCGGCGCGCCCTGTTTGGGGTTCAAAGTCCAGCCGCTGCCCCGCTGCTGGGAGCCAGGCGAGGAAACGCCCTGGCACAAGCCACCATGGCCGCCGGGCCGGCAAAAACACTTCCAGGGGAGCTGACTTGCCCCGTGTGTCAGGAGGATTTTAAGGACCCCGTGTGCCTGGACTCCGGGCTCGACTTCTGCCGCGCCTGCATCACTCGCTGCTGGAACTGGGAAGCGCTGTCCCTGCACTTCCACTGCCCCCAATGCCGAGCAGCCTTCTCCCAGAGGCGCTCCCAGCCCAACAGCCGGCTCAGGGAGTTGGTGGAAGCCTCCAGGCAGCTGAGGTTGGAGTCGGGGGAAGACGCAGAAGCGGAGAGAGTGTGTGAAAAACACAAGAGGGCTTTAGATGTCTTCTGCCAAGAGGATCAAATCCCCATTTGTGTGGTTTGCCACCAGGCCCAAGAGCAGAGATCACAGCCCGGTGCCTGTAGAGGAGGCAGCTGAGGATTACAAGGTGAGTCATCAGGGGCTGGTGGAAAAGCTGAAATATCCAGGAATGACGTTTTTATTTATTTTGTAATTGCCAAAAAGCAGCTGATGGGGTTAGACATCCCTAAGAAGAGTCCTTTAGCAGCGAGAACAGACTTGTAACTCTGCTCATCTCAAGAAGTGAGCTGTGCCCATGAAATCTCATCATCCCATTTACCTGGCTTGTTAGTCTACAAAGTGCTATGAGAACCGTTTGTTGGTTTTCTTGTAACACGCTGTTCCTAACGTGTTCTGGCCCCAAACCATTTTAACACCAAATAAGGACCCAGAAAAAAGCAGGTCCAAAGTGGCCTAGGGCAGAGGTTCCCAAACTTTTTGACATGGCGACCGGTAAACCCATTCACGAAATTTTGGAGGACCTGTGATGTTCATTTGCATATTCATTAGTCAAATGATGAATATTCAAATAAGTTCTGGTCCTCCCAAAACCCCCAGTGGTCAGGTTTCTTTCTGTACCACCACCTCCCCTAGCTAGGACTCTGCCGGGAGCCGGAATATCCAGCTGCAGACTCCGCCCAGGCTGGCAGAGGGCTTGGGAGACCCAGCACCACACGGGAACTCTGGGGCCGTGTCCAGACTCAGGGGTTTTTTCGGGAAAAGTAGCCTTTTCCCGAAAAAACTTCCCCTGCGTCCAGACTCAAGCCGCGTTCTTTCGAAATTATTTCGAAAGAACGCGGCTTTTCTTTCGATGGCGGTAAACCTCGTTTCACGAGGAAGAACGCCTTCTTTCGAAAGTTCCTCTTTCGAAAGAAGGCGTTCTTCAATGTAAAGAGGCTGACTTCGAAAGAGAGCATCCAGACTCGCTGGGTGCTCTCTTTCGAAAAAGCAGATTTCTCTTTCGAAAGATCCGCCTGCAGTCTAGACGCGATCTTTTGAAAGAGGCTCTTTCGAAAGATGCTTTCGAAAGAGCCTCTTTCGAAAGAAGCCTGCAGTCTAGACATAGCCTGGGAGCGCAGAACACCCCGGCAACCACTCTGAGGCCCGGTAGTTTTTTCCTGCAGCCCAGTACCAGGCCACGGCCTGTAGTTTGGGAAACGCCGGCCTAGGGGATGAAATGTTATACCTACGGCACAGTAGTATTACAGTGGAACTGCTGCTGACGTGGACACGTTTGTCTAGAAATAAAAAACTCTTGTGTGCACGTGTTGTGCACTTCTGAGTCAGTGCAGCCACAGAGACAGCTGGATTTTCCTCCCAGTGTTATATTAGAGGGAAAATAAAAGTCTCCTAGCTGAAGGTGTACGTAAGCCGTGGAGTTGGCCTCAATATTGTCCCCTCCTCCTAAAAATACAAATAATTTCCGGAAGTTGCAAATGTACTGAGATTTCAGCGACTTGGCAGTACTGACACACAAACCTTCCCAAGACACTGGGAAGTTCATACTCCCTGCTAAGTCATTTTGACTGATTCTGATTTCATCTTATATTCTGCCCTGGGGAGAAGCCAGAGGGCAGGCCTACCCCCGCCTTGAGTCCCCCGTCTTCTACCAAGAGCCCCACCTCAGCTGCCAACCCCCTGCCATGACTCCTGCACCCTCCATCTGCTGTCCTGAAACCCTCCTCTCCCCTGTTCCCAACTCCTGAACCCCCCACACCTCCAGTCCCCTAAATATTCTATATTTATTCTTCTTGAATAAGTTAAAAAATTGGGGGGGAACCTTCAAATGCAGCCAAATTTAAACCAGTTTTTCTTTTGTTAGGAAGACGTTCAGTACCATTTGGTGAATCTGAAGGAAGAGAGAGAGAAGATTCTGTCATTTCAACTAAGTGGGGAAAATAAAAGCCAAGAACTACTGGTAAGAGTTGTTATTTCTCAAAAGCAAGTGGGCACGGGGACATTATCAATACAATGCTTAGTTTGAGTGCTATAGGCAGGGGCAGATGACCGCATAATTCCGCGGGTCCCCCCTTTGCCACGGCGCATGCGCGGGGCTTTCTGAAGCGCGGGGCCCAGGGCGGCCGCCCCGTTGGCTATGCCCTATATCCGCCCCTGGCTATAGGAGGATTAGTGAGAAACATGTTTTCACCCATGAAAGACTAATACTTATTTATTGTCACTGTAAATTCAATTTTGATGGGCAATTTTGAAATGAAGCAAATATTTTTGTGTAATTTCAAACTGAAATTTTAATTTCAGCCTCCCATGATGCCAGGGTCTCTGATCACTTCCAAGGGGGGGTGGGTGCAGCTGGGAGAAGATTCCCTGGGCCTGATTGTCAGGCTCTTTTCTGCTGCTCTGTCAGGGCAAAGGGGCCTTAACGTGCCTGGGAACAGCCACAGAAAGTAGCCAGGGAGCCCCCCAGTCAGTGCCCTGGGCGTCCAGGCGCTGCAGGGATCCTGCTCCCAGTGGCTGGTGCAGCAGTGGGCTGGGGCCAGGCCGGGGGCACAGGCCGGGTGCCCTGCACTAGGGCTGCTCTCTGCTCTGCCCCTGAGCCCCTGTACGTCACACCCGGGGCCGGGGGGAATAAGGGAAGGACAAAGGAGGCTTCAAATCGCTTCCCTCTGCCCCCCCCCCCCGTCTCTCCCCCAGGCCCAGGAATGGAGGGGCTGTGAGTCTGCCAGTTAGACTGTGGGGTGGGGGCCTGGCTCAGCAGAGCCGATCCTGCCCCTGTCCCTGGTCTGGGTGAGTCCCCCGGCGCGGGGCTGAGCTCTCATTGCTGCTCCCCGAACAGAGCGGGGGGAAGCCTGGAGGGGGGAGATGTCTGAGTCAGTCCCCAGCTGGGGCAGGTTCTGTCCCGGGCAGGATCGGACCCTCCCCAGGGCCGGGCTCTGCCCCTCACGCTCGGATTCTCTCTCCCCAGCCGACGTGACTCTGGATCCAGACACGGCCCATCCCCGGCTCGTCCTGTCGGAGGATCGGAGACGTGTGAAATGGGAACCCAGACGGGAGCCACTGCCTGACACCCCGGAGAGATTTGACTCTGAGCTCTGTGTGCTGGGCCGGGAGAGATTCACCTCGGGGAGACATTACTGGGAGGTGGAGGTAGAGAGAAGGGGATTCTGGGCTGTGGGGGTGGCCAGGGAGTCTGTGAGCAGGAAGGGAGAGATGGGCTTTCGCCCTGAGCGGGGGGTCTGGGCTGTGGGATCGGGGCAGAACTCACATACCCCCTGTGCAGTACATCGACTTGCCCCATGGTCGGGTGCCCCCCAGGGTCCGGGTGTATCTGGACTGCGAAGGGGGGCGGGTGGCACTTTACGATGCTGGTAGCGTGGAATCGATCTTCACGTTCCCGCCGGCCCCTTTCGCCGGGGAGAGAATCCGCCCGATCTTCTGGGTGGGATACGGGGTTTCCCTTTACACTCGCCCTGCCAGCTCTCCCTGTGCCCCTGAGCTGCTCCCTATGCTCCCATGAAATGGGCTCCTCTCGCCCCCTCCCTCCTCTGCTCCATGACTCTAGAGAACTCTGTCCCTAACCTCTCCCCTCCAGCCCCACACAGACCGGGCTGGCATGGGAGAGATGCTCTGGCCACAGCCCTATGGCTGGTGCTCTAGGCTGGGTCTCTGTGCTCCAATGCCGGAGCGGGAGGGCGGGTCCCACCAAGGAAGAGCAGAGCCCCCTGTGGGAGGGACCAGAGAGAGACCCCTCAATGCGGGAAGGGGTGCGGACCCCTCCATGTGCGGGGAGACCTGGCTGAATGCAGAGGGCGGGGGAGAAGGTAGAGTCGGGGGCAGTCTGGCTGCAGAGGGGGGAAGAGGAGAACAAGGAGGGTTAAAATCGTTTTAGCCACAAGCTGCCGATAGGTATTTAAATACAACGGTTCGTGTGTGCGCGGGGCCAAGGCTGGAGTTTTGAAAAGAACCAAAGTGACGTACGACCCCTCGATTGTCAATCGAACTTGTGCTGCTAAGTGACACAGGCTGGGATATTCCAAAGCACCAATGTCCTGCGTGCCTCTGGGTTACTTTACATGGGTTAATGTTTTTTCTAGAATAATAATCGTCCCAGGGTCGTGTTCTCCTTACTAAATCCCCCAATGGATACACAGGAGAAGTTGTCTGTTCAGACTCTTGGGGAAGCTCTGGTTTGTAACATTACCAGCCCTCCAGGATTGGCCTGGAGTTTCCTGCAATTGACATGGATCTCAAGGTGAGCCTTGAAAGCAACCTGCAGACTTTAATAGGACATTCTAAGGAAACGACATTATGTTGTGTTGGAAGAAAATAAAAGTTTTCCTGAAATACTGCAGTGAGAGTTGGCAACTCTGTGCAACGCAGAGCCCTGAAAACCACTCCATTCCCCTGGCTGTGTCTAGACTGGCCAGTTTTTCCGGAAAATCAGCCGCTTTTCTGGAAAAACTTGCCAGTTGTCTACACTGGCCGCTTGAATTTCCGCAAAAGCACTGACTTCCTACTGTAAGAAATCAGTGCTTCTTGCGGAAATACTATGCTGCTCCCATTCAGGCAAAAGTCCCTTTGTGCAAAACTTTTACACAAAAGGGCCAGTGTAGACAGCTCAGCTTTGTTTTGTGCAAAAAAGCCCCGATCGTGAAAATGGCGATCGGGGCTTTTTTGCGCAAAAGTGCGTCTAGATTGGCCACAGACGCTTTACCCTCAAAAAGTGCTTCAATCTGGGACACAGGAATTTTTGGTTTTTCCCTCCTTTGTCCCTTGCCAGTTTCTCTCCAGCTACTGAGGTGGACAGACAAAATGTCTCCCTCCAAAAATAGACTTTTCACTATCTGTAACTAGGGCAAAATTTAGATGAATCCGTTTTTATTGTTTTATGGTTTGGGAATGGGAATCTGATGTCTGTGCATTTAGAAATGGGGTTTCCTCTTTTACAACTAAGTTTTGGCCCATGGTGAAAGTCCCCATCAGTTTATTCCTTGGTGACTTTTCCATCTAGTCATTATGCTTGTAACAGGAGTATTGTGGTGATAATAAAAGTTCTTTCTTTTTTATGAACCTCCGATTGGTTAATTTTTGAGTCCTGCTTTTACTTTAGGGCTGAGATTTTCCAAGTGATCTCTTCCCCGGTTTTTCTTACCATTACTTGGGTGGTGGCAGCGGATTTTTATCCCCCAAATCTAGTTTTTTAAGATTTTGGAGGAAGCTTTACACCAAAGCCTGGAAAGAGACGGTTTGGGGGGACTTTTGCGGGGCCCCACTTCTGCGTTCATCGTGCCAGAGTGGGGAAGCAGCCTTGACAATGATGCTGCCTGTGTGTATAAACCTGCCCTTGGGGAGAGAGGCCCTGTCCGTGGATGAGTTCAGGTAGGCTACCAGGGCCATGATAAGTCTGTGCCGCAGGGCTAAGGCAGCTCTCTGCCAGCTGATTCTATGCAGCTCCCCGGTAGCGGCTGGTGCGACCGGCCCCTGGGTGCAGGGATAGTCAGGGAATTTCCTCACGTGGTGACAGCTCCCAGTGCCGGCTCCGCAGCTCCAGTGGCCTGGATCCCACAGGCAATGGGAGCTGGGTGCCGATACCGGTTCAAAAAGCCACATGCACCACACAGAGCCACCTGGCCACTGTGGTAACCTCCCCTATAGAATAAGACAGAGTCATACCTCAATGTCTGACTTCCATAAACGTAATACGCTAGTCCCCAAAGACACTAAGTGGGGCTGCGATGTATGTCGCGGCACGTTGTGGAATGACGGGTCAGCTGCCAGGACTTCCTCCTAACACCGTTTTGTAATTTCCTGCCCATTACGGGCTCACCCTTCCCCAAGAACAGGGCCTGGACTTTGGCCTGCAGATTAGCAGTGTTTAGGGGAGCTGACATGACTGTGGCCATGAACACTTGTCATGCAATGTGGTGGTTGCTTATCTTACGAGCTCTGAACGTCCTCGGCATGAATCCGTCACACAGGAAGTGCAAAGTGGAATGGCTGCTTGCGAATTTTGGAGGAGCAGACCTCTCTGCTTTACTTGTGACCGCCTGCATGAAAAAGTCCCCACAGAAGACAAAAAATTGCAAAGGGAGACCTATGGGATCCTGCTAGAAAGGAAAGGACAAATCCGTTCATGTGTAGCGCTGTGTGTTACCATTCATCACAGTCAGCTTATCACAGGCACCGGACAGATGCTGAAGAGTCAGCATAATTGATTCATCTTCACCCAGCATCAGGAAAAGGTCCCTTAGCACAGCAGTCTGGGTAATAAATGCTGGGTAATAACCAGACTGACAGAAGCCAAGAAAATCGGAGGTCCCTCAATGAGCATCGGAGTTGCTTGGACAAAAACTTCTTGTGAACTTTCCCTTAAAAGGGAGATTTTAGGCAGGGCAAGAACAGAAGATTTTTACGATCAAAAGTGATTTCTTTAGTAAAGGCCGAATGGTCACTTCCTTGCTCTCAGTCTCTTCTGATACTAGGTCCAATGTCTCCCAGCTGGATTTCATCAGAGTCCAACCAAGACACCCTCACCCGAAGATCGATAAGTGCTCCACTCCCTTGATGAGTGACGGGGCTCATAAGAGATGACCTTGTGTGCAAGACACTGCAGCCTGATATTTGGCTCTGAATCTGCCTACTGCTTTCTGAAGACGGGTTAAAAAAACCCCTCACCGTGAAAACCACCTGATTTCACGTCACTGGAAGAGACACAGCTACACCTGGACTGTTTGTCAGTGGGAATAGCTTTGCTGATCATGGCCCTGAAGGTCTATGTTTAGACTGGCATGATTTTCCAGAAATGCTTTTAACGGAAAAGTTTTCCGTTAAAAGCATTTACAGAAAAGAGCGTCTAGATCGGCACGGGCGCTTTTCCACAAAAGCACTTTTTGCGGAAAAGCGTCTGTGCCAATGTAGACGCGCTTTTCTGCAAAAAAGCCCCGATCGCCATTTTCGCAATCGGGGCTTTTTTGTGCAAAACAAATCTCAGCTGTTTTGTGCAAAACAAATCTCAGCAAAACTTTTGTGCAAAAGGGACTTTTGCCCGAACGGGAGCAGCATAGTATTTCCGCAAAAAGCACTGATTTCAGACAGTAGGAAGTCAGTGCTTTTGCAGAAATTCAAGCGGCCAGTGTAGACAGCGGGCAAGTTTTTCCAGAAAAGCGGCTGATTTTCCAGAAAAACTGGCCAGTCTAGACACAGCCAAGACAGAACTGGATGTAGTCTAGACGCTCTTTGTCGACAGAAGGTTTGTTAACAGTATCTGTCGACAAAACTTCTGTCAACAAAACCCTGTAGTCTAGACATACCCTAGGATTGCAGAGTGCTCCAGTATTTAGAGGGAGAAAAGCCTGTTGAGAGTCTATGGGTTAAGCTTAGAGGTGGAACTGTTATAAGTCCACCCCAGGGTATGCGGAGACGCCCACCGCCTTGTCCGTTCCCCCCCGTCAGTTTCCCGTGAGTCGTTTAAACTGACGCCGACTGTTGCATGCAGGGAGAATCGGGAGACCCGGGCCTGCCCTCTCTCCGGTTCTCAGCCCAGGACCCTAAAGACAGGAATACCCACCTCCAGTCCGGCCGGCTGTATCAAGCCGCAACTCACCGGTCCTGGGCTGCTTCCTCCCCTCCTCAACATCTGCATGAGTCACCGCCCGCAGCACCCCGCCTCTATCCACCTTCCGAGGTGTTCTCTCCGCTGGCAGGTTCTCTGGCGGTCTTCGCTCCGGGTCTTTCCTCTCCCTCCGGCTCGCCGTCCCTTCCTCCACGGGGCTCTCTTGTTTTCAAAGCCGGCGCCCTGCCTAAAGGACGCCAGCCCCTACGCTCTCTTGCCGGCCGGCTCAGAGGTGCCGGGAGTCACCGTGCAGCAGCGGCGGCCACCGAGCACTCTGGGTATGGCCGGGCGCTGGCTGCGGCGCCGACACAGAGCGCAGCGATAATGCAGGGTGTGGCACTCTCCCCGCTGGCCCCTGCCACCTCGTCACAAGAACCAACAGGCGTGATGTTGTGGTTGGTGTCTATTATAGACCACGGGATCAGCTGGATGAGGTAGACGAGGCTTTCTTCAGATAAGTGAGAAAAGCTTCCAGATCGCAGGCCCTGGTTCTCATGGGGGACTTTAATCACCCTGACATCTGTTGGGAGACCAATACGGCAGGACACAGACAATCCAGGAAGTTTCTGGAGAATGTTGGGGATAACTTTTTGGTACAAGTGCTGAAGGAACCAGCTGGGGCCATGCACAGCTTGACCTTTTGCTCACAAACAGGGAGGAACTAGTAGGGGAAGCAGTGATCATGAGATGGTAGATTTCAGGATCCTGACCAAAGGCAGAAAGGAGAGTAGCAAAATACACACCTTGGACTTCAGAAAAGCAGACCTTGACTCCCTCAGAAAACTGATCGGCAGGATTCACTGGGATGAGGGGGAAAGGCATCCAGGAGAGCTGGCAGTATTTTAAAGAAGCCTTATTGAAGGCACAGGAAGAAACCATCCCGATGTGCAGTAAGAAAAGCAAATATGATAGGTGACCAGATTGGCTTACCAGAGAAATTCTTGATGACCTTGAACACAAAAAGGGAGCGTGCAAGAAATGGGAACTTGGTCAGATGACTAGGGAGAGGTATAAATCTATTGCTCAACAATGCAGGGGAGTTATCAGGAAGGCGAAAGTGCAACTGGAATTGCAGCTTGTGAAGGGTAATAAGAAAGGTTTCTACCCTCACGTGAGCAATAAGAGGGGGATCAGAGCGGGTGTGGGGCCCCCACTGCTTGAGGGCAGTAACCTAGTGACAGATGATGTGGGAAAAGCTGAAGGACTCAAAGCTTTCTTTGCCTCTGTCTTCACGGACAAGGTCAGCTTCTAGACCCTAGGCTAATGCACTAGGCAACACAGTATGGGTATGTTGACACTAGCTCGTTAATTTGAGCTAGGTAGGCAAAGCAGGTGACCGGATTTGCAAATGAAGCCCAGGATATTTAAATCCCGGGCTTCGTTTGCAAATCCAGTCGCCTGCTTTGCCTACCTAGCTCGAATTAATGAGATAGTGTAGATGTACCCTATAGGAAGGAGGTGGACAGCCCTTGGTGGGGAAAGAACAGGTTAGGAACTATTTAGAAAAGCTAAAATTACACAAATCCATGGGTCCGGATTTAATGCATCCGAGAGTACTGAGGGAGTTGGCCAATGTCATTGCACAACCTTTGCCCATTATCTTTGAAAACTTGTAGAGATTGGGAGAGATCCCGGATGATTGGAAAAAGGCAAATATAGTGCTCATCTTTTAAAAATGGAAGGACAATCCATGGGATTGCAGCCTTACCTGAGTCCCTAGAAAAATCATGGAGGGGATCCTCAAGGAATTCATTTTGAAGCATTTGAAAGAGGGGAAAGTGATCAGGAATAGTCACCATGGATTCACCAAGGGCAAGTGATGCCTGACCAATCAGATTAGCTTCTATGATGCAGTAATTGGTTCCATGGATATGGGAGTCAGTGGATGTGATATACCTTGACTTTAGCAAAGCTTTTGTTACGGTCTCCCACAGTATTCTTGGTTGTAAGTTAAGGAAATATGGATTGGATAAATGGACGGTAAGATGGATAGAAAACTGGCTAGATTGTCAGGCCCAATGGGTAGTGATCAACAGCTCAATGTCAAGTTGGTAGTCGGTTTCTAGTGGAGTGCCCCAAGGATCGGCTCTAAGACCAGTTTTGTTCAACGTCTTTATGAATGACCTGGAGGAGGGGATGGATTGCACCCTCAGCAAGTTTGCGGATGACACTAAGATAGGGGGAGAGGTAGATAGGCTGGAGGGCAGGGATAGGGTCCAGAGTGACTTATACAGATTAGAGAATTGGGCCAAAAGAAAACTGATGAGGTTCAACAAGGACAAGTGTAGAGTCCTGCCCTTGGGACGGAAGAATCCCAAGTATTGTTACAGGCTGGGGTCTGACTGGCTAAGCAGCAGTTCAGCAGAAAAGGCCCTGGGGGTTACAGTGGATGAGAAGCTGGATATGAGTCAACAGGGCGCCCTTGTAGCCAAGAAGGCTAATGGCAAATTAGGTACATTAGGAGGAGCATTGCCAGCAGATCTAGAGATGTGATTATTCCCCTTTATTCAGCTCTGATGAGGCCACATCTGGAGTATTGTGTCCAGTTCTGGACCCCCCACTACAGAAAGGATGTGGACGCATTGGAAAGGGTCCAGTTCAGGGCGACCAAAATAATTAGGGGGCTGGAGCACATGAGGAGAGATTGAGGGTATGTCTACATTTGCACCCTCTTTCGATAGAGGGATGGAAATGTCGTCATTCAAAATTGCAAATGAAGCTGGGATTTAAATATCCCGCACTTCATGTGACAATTCACAGACTGGCACTATTTCAAAATTCCTTATTTCAAAAGAAAAAGCGCTGTTTAGACGCGTTTTTTAAAAAAGAAACCCTTTCATTTGAAATAGCGGTTAAACCTCATTTTATTATCTTCTTTTTCTGTCCATTTTCCAGTATTGATCTCAGGAAAACGAAGGAGAAGCTGGTCGTGTCCCAGCTGGTCGAGTATTCAATCGTGGAGCAGCTGAGAACGTAATCCTCCAAGGTCTGTTGAATCATAGACTCAAAGGGCTGAAAGAGACCTCAGGAGGCACCGAGTCCAGCCTGCTGCCCAAAGCAGGACCAATCCCAACTAGATCAACCCAGCCAGGGCTTAGTCAAGCCGAGACTTAAACACCTCTAGGGACGGAGATTCCACTCCTCCCTAAGAAACTCATCCCAGGGCTTCCCCACCCGCCTAGTGAAATAGTTTTTCCTAATATCCAACCTAGACCTCCCCCACTGCAACTTGAGACCATTGCTCCTTGTTCTGCCATCTGCCACCATTGAGAACAGCCTCTTTGGGATGAGCTACAGCCGTTCACTGTGATAAAATTCATTATTCAAATTCAGGATGCATTTTGCTCTGCCGAAATATTGCAAAAGTGCTGAATTCATCGTTTTTCTGGTTGTCTCTGGAATTTTGCTCTTATCACAATGGGATGTCCTGGTATTGTTTCTGCTCTTTTTGGCCAGGTCTCGCTGTCCTGTACAAGTTCTGCATCTTTGGGCAGCACCCCTGACTTTTCCCATCCTTTCTGGCCTGGCCTCCGTGCGTACATACGTGCCTGCCCAAGCTTGAGTCAGACCTACGGTGGTGTGTTCGGGATCCATACTTTGGACAAGGCTGGAACGAGGCCTAGCCCTGTAGACATGGTTTTGGTCAAGGAAGGGTTGACCAGGTTCTCCTACTCCCTTTGCCATATAAGGTAACAAAGTGTTTCCAGCCAGCGTCACAAGAATAACAGGAGACAGTGTATATGGGGTCAGTGCCCTTTCTGTGTTCAAAGTTCACAGTCCGCCCATTTTTCTGAGAGGAGAAAAGGAAACTAAACTCCTCCCCTCTCTGCAGAAACAGCCTTGTCTGCTGCAAGTGCAGGACACACGCTCCTGAGTGAACGGACTTGCTCAGTGTATACAGATTATTTTGAAGATCCCGTGTGCCTGGATTGTGGGCACAATTTCTGCCAAGCCTGCCTCACTTAGCGGTGGCAGGGACTGCGTACAAACCTCCGCTGTCCGGAGTGCAGAGAAACCGTCTCCCAGAAGAACTTCAAACCGAACAGACAGCTGAGGAATATTGTAGAAGCCTCCAGACCCCTGACAATGCAGCCAAAAAAAGATCCAGAAGTAGTTCCCATGGATGAAGCTGCCGAGGCTTACCAGGTAAGAAACCAGCGGGAATGGCCAGGGATGGGATTTAAATAAAATAATTGAAAGAAACAGGAGCTACGTAGGACCTTAAGCAGTATTAGGGTTGCCTGGTGTCCAGTTTTGAACCGAACAGTCCAGTATTTGAGCTTCCTCTTCGGGAAACAAATTGAGAAAATGAGAAAATATCAATGTCCGGTATTTTCTAAACAAGATGTAATGTAGATTGTGATATAAAGTCAAGTGTGTCCGGTATTTTTGTTGAAACTGTCGAGGACTCAGACCCAGACGGCTTCAGTTCGTTGTCTGACCACAAAGAGACAGGCAACACCAGCAAGGTCTAATCACAACGCTCTTTATTGAAGAGTGCACACAACAATAGAGAGCAACCCGTCTCTACTGAGAACCAGCCACCGATTTCTATAGCAAGTGGGGTTATATAGACAGTTTCATCGCATCATTGACTATTCACTTAAGCAACCCACCCCCTTGTTAGTTAGAAACTTCTAGCATGGGTGCATACCTTGCCAACTATACGAGGTGGTCTTGACACATCAGCAACTTTCTTATTAAGACAGAAGGCGAGTACCAGCCAACGAGGAGACAGGGAGTTTCCTTATCAGTTCCTTAAGCCAGCTGTTCAGCTCAGCTGTTCGCTTATCTCATGCCCTTGCTGAACTCATGTCTCAAATTTTATTCGGGGACTACCCAGAACCCTTTGCTGGACTCTTCTCGGTCTGTCTTAGCATAACCGCCCTAGGCCCAATTTTCTGTGACGTAACAAAACCATCTAGCGATGCTAAGAAGTATTCCTAACTGAAATGCAGCGTATGCAATAAACTTAACCAGCTTTACTATTGTAACTTCTTAAAACTTATACTTAACTTCTGGAAGATCCAAACTTCCAAAGAATTCAGGGACCTGGGAGAACTGAGACACAAACTTTTCCAGGGCACAATGAAGGTCGTACCCACACACAACCCACTGTCACTCATTCTGCTTTTCAGATGTTTTTATTTGTTGTACGTTTTGGGAAGAATCACTCCCAAATGGGCGAGTCAGAGATTAGAGTCTGTTATTTTTCTGGGAATGTGTAGATAGAGCTAAATGTTTCTGCTACGCTACCTTTGACAGTGTTCAAAAGTGGTTCTGGCTCCAATGGGTTAACAGGAATGCGCTGCGAATTAGTTCTCAGTCCTGAAATATTGTCCTCAAGCTAATGTGCTGTTTTATACATTTTGCCCTCTGGGCCACTTTGGAACCCGGTTTTTCAGGCCTTTTTTGTGTGAAAAATACAGTTCTGGGCCAAAACAGGCCAATCACAATGGGCTCTGAGTCTGTTCCCGGAACTGTTTGTAACAGCGCCTGCTGAGCTTTGCAACAATTTCACTGCTTAGAATCCCCATTCTGGGCTTCTTGGTAAGTGCCGTAACCACAGACTGTGGGATATTGTGATGTGGGACCTCCTCTATCTGCCTTCTCACAGCTGTGCCAATGAGAAGAAAGAGCCATTTAGACCAGAGAGAGAGAGAGAGAGAGCACGCAAGCATGAGAATGACCCTCTGGCCAGGCAGCTAGACCACACCCTCAATGTATTGTGTATTTAGTCACCTTGAAAATATAAAAAGAGCGAAATTCCTCCAGAAGCCACCAAAACTAAATAGGGTCTTTTGTTTCTTTGTTAGGACCAAATTCAGAGCTCTGTGAAGATTTTGAAGGAGGAAAGAGACAAGATTCAGTCGTTTAAAATGAGCGGGGAAAAGAAAATCGAAGAACTGCTGGTAGGTGCCATTATTACTTAGATGCAAACGTGCACAGGCACATTATCCACACACTGCTTAGAACTGAGTCCGTAAGAAAAATAGCGAGAAACAGGTTGCTTCTGTGGAAGACTCTTCCTCATTCATTGTCACTGTAAAAAGCAATTGTTCTCCGAAGTCTTAATCCAAATATTTTCACTGATAATGGGAGTGTAATTTTTCAGACAGAAAACCCGTCATGTACATGAATGGGGCTTAGTCGAAACCAACTTTTTTTTCCATGGGAAAAAGTCATTTGAAACAAAATTTTCCATGTGTCAGTAAACAAACCGAGAGAGAATACGTTTTCAGTGTGTTGACGATGTTCAGGCAGTTCATTAATCCCAACAAAATCTCTCCAAATTTACTGATGCGTGGATTCCATTTTCAAATTTCCCATTAGTTTCTTTTTATGGATTTAATGCTGATGTTCACGAATGAATACAGGCAGTCCCCGGGTTACATGGATCCGACTTACATTGGATCCCTACTTATAAACGGGGTGAGGCAACCCCGCACTAGCTGCTTCCCCCCAGCAGACCAGGGAGACGCGAAGCTAGCGCCCCCCCCCCCAGCAGACCAGGGAGATGAGGAGCGGCTTTTCTCAGCAGACACCTCAGCTTGAGAATAAAGGACTGAGGGAAGTGAGGTGTGGGAGAATAAAACTGAGCTCTAGAGAAATGTTTGGCTAGAGTTTCCCCTACAATATGTACCAGTTACGACTTACATACAAATTCAACTTAAGAACAAACCTACAGTCCCTATCTTGTATGTAACCCGGGGACTGCCTGTACACATAGCTTCGGTTGATGGATGTTATTGGGTTGGAATGGCTTTTAGCTGCTGTTTCTTCTGATCTAGCCAATTTGAAATGCAGTAACAATGTATTCCCTCCCATCTCTCTGTAGGGAATGAGAAATTGAAACCTACAAGATGAAATTTATCAACTTTCATAAAATCAGCTTCAACCATCAAAAAACTGTTAAACTTCTCATCATTCTACCACAGTTATTGCCTGCACTCTGGTCTGGCAGTCAAAATATTAAAGTGCATTTAAAAAAAGTAGAGTTGTGAGAGGAAATTACAAAATGAAGCAAACATTTTTGCGCCCTTTCAAATTGGAATTTTAATCTTATTGAAACATTTTCAAAATGTCAAGTCATTATATTCACCTTCCTTTTTTTTGCCACCCAACCTCTCCAGGTTTTTGCCTGCTTGCGTGTTAGCAGAAATAATCCCAGAAGGACAAAACCAGCAAGGACTCTGCTAGCACTTTAAAGACTAGGAGGTTTGGTGCCAGAGAACTCCTTGTTGTTTTTACTGATATAGCCTAGCACGGCCACCTCTCTGAAACAGGACAATTTGTGCAGCTGCTGTAGGTATCCCCTGCCCCAGAGAAGGCTGGTCACGTAGGCCTTCAAAGCCTATTGCAGTAATTGGAAAGATGCCGGTTGAGTTGTGTGAGCTCTGGAGCAGGTCCTGAATGATGGTATCACTGCTAGACATTGCCATGAAAAGCTCTGAGTTAGAAATCTGCTCTGATTTCCTTGCTCCTAGGGCATGAGGGGTGGAGAGTGCTCCAGAAACAGCATGAGTACGCCTTCATAAAATAACAGAAGTTAAATTCTGGGGGGTTGCAATGACATGTTCCCATCTTCATACCTAAATTTTCATAAAATGTCCTATTAATCACTCCGTGTTCCTGTCCTGTGCTTCCCCCGCTCACACTGTGTGATTTCAGAAACAGCTAGAAACTGAGAAGGAGAAAATTGTGTCTGAGTTTGAGCAACCGTCCAAGTTTCTGAAGGAACAAGAGCGACTCCTGCTGGCCCCGCTGGAAGAGCTGAAGAAGGAAATTGAAAAGAGGCGGGATGAGTATGTGGCCAAACTCTCCGAGGAACTGTCTTCGTTCAGTTCTCTGATCAGTGAGATGGAGCAGAAGTGCCAGCAGCCAGCGATAGAATTCCTGCAGGTGAGACGGTGTTAGAAACACCCCAGAATCTTTCTAAGGGAAAGGAAGTCTCCTAATTCTTTACTTTTGGAGAGCAATGGTGAAAGTTTAGAACACAGAGTATTGCTAAAATATAGATTATTTTTTTCATAAGGGCTTGATAAAAAGCCAATAAAGTCAGTGGAAATATACTTCTTGTGTATAGTGGGCATTAGATCGAGCCCTAAGTGGAAAAAAAAATCTTTTAAATTCTTATGGGAGAAGACTCCTCCAAAAATAGCAGACTCCAAGCTCTATTCTCCCTTTTTCATTAGGCAAAACCAAAGTAAAATTCAATAGAATTAGAAGATAACAAATTCAAATCTGAACCAAGGCACACTTTTCCATACATCATCAGATTAGACTGTGGAACTCATTGACACAGGATGCTGTTGAGGCCAAACATTTGGCCAAACTAAAAAAGAGATTAGATATTTACATGGATAACAGGAATATCTAGAGTGTTGTTAAATCTCATGCATCATTGTTTCAGACAGTCGCAAACTACGAGAGAGCCCAATATCTTACATCCTAGTCAGAAGTATCTAGGACTGTCCATCTTCGGAGACATGATCGTGAGGAGATGGAGCTCATGTATGATATAGTCTGGCATTTCCCATCTTCTAAACACTAGGGCTGTGTCTATATTAGTGCAATCTTGCACCAAAGCGGCCGCTTTTGTGCAAAAACATGATGCCTGTCTACACTGGCGAGGAGTTCTTGCACAAGAACACTGACATTCTAATATGTTAAATCAGTGCTTCTTGTGCAAGACCTATGATGCTCCTGCTCAGGAATAAGCCCTCTTGCGCAACTGTTCTTGCACAAGAGGCCAGTGTAGACAGACAACATGAATTTCTTGTGCGAGAAAGCCCAATGGTTAAAATGGCCATCGGAGCTTTCTTGCACAAGAGAGCGTCTACACTGGCACGGATGCTCTTGCGCAATAGCACAGCTCTTGCGCAAAGGCATATGCCAGCGTAGATGCTCTCTTGCGCAAACACTTTAATGCAAGAACTCTTGAGTTAAAGAGTATTTGCGCAAGATCATGCCAATGTAGACGTAGCCTAGCAACAAAAGCTTAAAGATGGAACCAGTCTTTAGTTATGGAAATAGCTACAATTGAAGCAAAGTTTCCACTTTATGCCTGATTTGGCCACTCTTCAATATTGGCCTTAAAATTGAAACATGAGCTCTTGGACTGCAGTGATTTTTTTTCAGCCAGAACGGAAGTTAACCAGGGAAGGTGTTCATTGCTTAGGACAGCCTGAATGGGTCAGTAGTTGTTAGAATTCCCAAAGCCTCCTAATTATTTCCATTTTCTGCAAGTGCCTCTAAGTGGCAAACAAGACAGAAGGTGAAAAAGAAAATGTTCCTTATTGGATTTCTCCAGTTGGTATCTTGGGTCAAATTCTTTGTTGTAACTAATATCTGCTGTGAGCAGCATTCTTCTCTCCTCGCGTCCCTTGCGTTGAGCCTGGGTGTAGGATAGCGACTCTGCACCCCAATCCCATTGTTCTCCCTCAGCCCTGACTTCCTGTGGCCACCAAGAAACTCCCAGGATGGGCCTTGAGAATGGTTGAGGGAGAGCGGGGAGAGAGTTTACAGCCTGGGGGCAGCACGGCCGGGGGCAGCCTTCCCTCCTGATCCCCTGCCGTCTGCAGGAGGGGTCGTTCCCAAAGCCGGGAGTGTTCGGGAGATCTTTGTTCCACACATCACCTGCCTGAGCCCTCTGATTCCATGTGCCCAATGGGGTTAAACAGCGAGCTAGTGAGCTCCATAGACAGACTCCCTGGGCCCAGATCCTGCACTTGCTGCCCTTTTCCACGGGAGCGAAGGCAACACATTGAATGGGTTTGTTTGTGTTAATAAATAGCAAATAATTTCAATTTCACTGTGAACCCCCAACGGGGAAAACTGAATTTCCTCTTCTCTGTCTCCTCTAGGGCATCAAAGGTGCCTTGCACAGGTAGGTGGCTCCTTCTCTCTCCCCCTTTCACTTCCCCGTGCAGGGAAGGGATTTTAGACCCGCGACGTGGCTCCCCGGGGTCCAGCAGGGCAGAGTGTGGGACTGGCTCCCAGCTGGAGAGTTGGAGTCGACTGGCAACTAGTCAATAAGCAATTGGTGTCTTGTTTCCTATCACACAGTGATCTCTGTCGCTGTGCCTGGCAGACACGCCCTGCACTATGGCCTTTGGCATGTGCTTAGACTAGTAGCACTGTGGTAGTGCCCGAAGGCAGAATGCAAAATCAGGTCCAAACTAAAGATGTTAAGTATCGGGTATTTCACTAATTGAATAGTCGATATATTTTAATATTGACTACTGGACTAATCGATAGGGCAGCACTACCCCTTTGAAACACCCCCCCCACACACACATTTCAAAGGGGCCGCACTGCACAGCTGACTCCATCCTCCCTGCTCCCTGCCCCTTTGAAGCACCACCACAGCAGTTCAGAGCAGCAGTGTCGCACAGAGGCCGGACTCTCTGTGGTGCTGCCGCTTTGAAACACCTGCTCTTCTGATAGAGGCCATGGGTGCAGGGGAGGGGAGCGACTCGCTGACTTTCCTGTCGACTCTTCTTGGATAGTCACCTACTCCTTAACATCCCTAGTCCAAAGATGCTGGGTGCTGCACAGACACATAGTAAAAACAGTCCCTGCTCCAATGGATTTACAGTCTAAACAAGAGAGAGGGTAGATGGCAGAAGGATTAAAATTGATGGCAGAGGACGTTCAATACAGACCAAGCACTGCACCTAGGAAGGAAAAATCAAACATCCCGCTACGAACAGGGGACTGTTTGGCCAGGCAGCAGCACTGCTGAAAGATCGGAGGGTCGAACTGGATCCCAAATAGCCGGAGTCGGCAGCGCGCCTCTTGTGTGAACAAGACAAAGTGCAGGCAGCTCAGATTGACCTAAACTCCTAGGCTGTGTCTAGACTGGCAAGTTTTTCTGCAAAATCATGTGATTTTGCAGAAAAACTTGCCAGCTGTCTACACTGGCCGCTTGAATTTGTGCAAGAACATTGACGATCTTATGTAAGACTGTCAGTGTTCTTGCACAAATACTATGATGCTCCCGCTTAGGGATAAGCCCTCTTGCGCAAGAGGGCCAGTGTAGACAGGGAAGAACTGTTTTGCGCAAAAAAGCCCCGATGGCGAAAATGGCTATCGGGCCTTTCTTGCCCAAAATCGCGTCTAGACTGGCCATGGATGCTTTTGCACAAGAGCACTTTTTGCGCAAATGCACCCGTACCGATCTAGATGCTCTTTTGCAGAAATGCTTTTAACGCAAAAACTTTTCTGTTAAAAGCATTTCTGCAAAATCATGCCAGTCTAGACGTAGCCTCTAAATTTTCAATGCCCAGTTTAAAATGGGGCACCAGAACCAGATGGAGTTTTCCAATATTGGTCTCACCAGAATCAAGACGAACCTTACAGTATCCCAGCTGGTAGTGTATCAATTCATGAGGCAATAGAGCATTTAATCCTGAAAGGTCTGCTGAGCTACAACCACTGGCTGTGATAGAATTCACTTTAGTAAAATACAAATTGGAATGAACTCCATCGCAAGTAACACCGGGCTGTTCTTCTTCAGGTGCGAGATGGAAAAGTTTCAGAGACCTGCGGAGTTTTTTTCTGAACTGAAATGGAAGATCTGGGAAACTTCCCAAAGAAATGCATCCCTGGACGTCATCATGGAAGGCCTCATGAAAACATTCAGAGGTAATTCACTGTCACTTGGAGAATTTTTTCACGTGTATCATACACATATCATGAGCTTTCATGGGCACAACCCACTTCTTTAAGGCTGTGTCTAGACTGGCAAGTTTTTCCGCAAAATCATCTGCTTTTGTGGAAAAACTTGCCAGCTGTCTACACTGGCCGCTTGAATTTCCGGAAAAGCACTGATAATCTCATGTAAAATCATCAGTGCTGTTCCGGAAATACTATGCTGCTCCTGTTCGGGCAAAAGTCTTTTTCCGAAAGACTTTTGCGCAAAAGGGCCAGTGTAGACAGCACAATACTGTTTTCCTCAAAAAAGCCCCGATCGCGAAAATGGCGATCGGGGCTTTTTTACGGAAAACCGCGTCTAGATTGGTCACGGATGCTTTTCCACAAAAAGTGCTATTGCGGAAAAGCATCCTGCCAATCTAGACACGCTTTTCCGAAAATGCTTATAACGGAAAACTTTTCCATTAAAAGCATTTCTGGAAAATCATGCCAGTGTAGACACAGCCTAAATGTGTAGAGCAAAAGGCACAGACTCCCCAAAATTTAAAGCGGACAAAGAAGGGAGGGGAAAATCCTGTGAATTGTAGCGTTGGTGCTAAATGAGATAAATAGTGTGAGCTGTGAGTGTCTGAGCTGGAGACAATGGGAGGCCCGGTCTGTCAGGAAGGCTGAGCCGTCTGCTGAGTGCTATGGCTACGGGGCAGATTGAAGGCTAATCAGTGAAAACGTGTCTGGATGTCGGTCTGCCTGTGAGTTGTGTTTGGCTACCCAGTAATTCAACACCCCGCACTGGTCTGGGTCAGCAGCCTCCGGCTCACGGGGCTCAGACTACTGGAATGTTTAATGCCAGTGTTAATTTTTGGGTTTGGGATGAAGGAGCTTGGGTCTCAGATAGCCCAGGCTTCTGCCACCCACTCCCCCTGCCTCCCACACCTTGACTCCAACTCCTGTATCCCCCAGACCCATAGGTCCCTGCCCTGAGCCCCTCCATAAGAACCCAGGCAACACTGGGAAAGTGTGCAAGAACTTCATTGATTTGTTTGCTTTTCACTTTGCTTTTGTGCTAAAACGTTAACAAGTGACTCTGCTCATACACACGACACTGAATCTTTTCACTCGTTTCTTCCTTTAGACACGCTGGCATCTGGGCAGCAGCTGAACAAAGGTAAATTTCTGGGATCAAAAAGGGGGGTGAAAACTTTCCTATGAAGTATGGTGGCTCATTGGCAGCAACACAGATCGGCTACGTCTTGACTGGCATGATTTTCCGAAAATGCTTTTAACGGAAAAGTTTTCCGTTAAAAGCATTTGTGGAAAAGCGCGTCTAGATTGGCACGGACGCTTTTCCGCAAAAACGCTTTTTGCGGAAAAGCGTCCGTGCCAATCTAGACGCGCTTTTGTGCAAAAAAGCCCCGATCGCCATTTTCGCGATCGGGGCTTTTTTGCGCAAAACAAATATCAGCTATTTACACTGGTCCTTTTGCGCAAAAGCACTTTTGCTCGAACGGGAGCAGCATAGTATTTCCGCAAGAAGCACTGATTTCTTACATGAGATCGTCAGTGTTTTTGCTGAAATTCAAGCGGCCAGTGTAGACAGCTGGCAAGTTTTTCTGCAAAAGCAGCTGCTTTAGTGGGAAAACTTGCCAGTCTAGACACAGCCATCAGGTTTTCTTTCCGTTTTGTTTTGACGGGAGCTGAACACTGTATTGGTGGCGGCTACCAAGATCTTTCCTTAAAACAGAGAAGTAGATTCTTTTCTCTGTCATAAGTTAGAATTTTTAAATACGGGTTGGATTAACCCAGGTTGCTGGGGCAGAAGAGAGGGGGGAGCAGTGGATCACCAAGGAAATCAAAAAGTATAACAATGAGCTTTTTGGGAAATCTGAGAAGCCATCTCACCTCCTTTGCAGAACTTTTCATGTACGTGCATCACACCCCCGCCCACATTTTTACACTAGCAAATGCACGAGCGGTACAGTCAAGAAGAGGGAAATTCAGCACATGATAATCGACCGTTCTCTTTTATAAGTCAAAGGAAAACATGTTAAAAATGTCAAAATGAGTTCGGATTCTCTCTCCCCAGCTGACGTGACTCTGGATCCAGACACGGCCCATCCCGAACTCGTCCTGTCGGAGGATCGGAGATGTGTGAAATGGGGACCCAAACAGCAGCGACTTCCCGTCACCCCGGAGAGATTTGACACTGAGCGCTGTGTGCTGGGCCGGGAGGGGTTCACCTCGGGGAGACATTACTGGGAGGTGGAGGCGGAGCCGTGGGGAGTCTGGGCTGTGGGGGTGGCCAGGGAGTCTGTGAGCAGGAAGGGAGGGGTCGGCTTTAGCCCTGAGCAGGGGGTCTGGGCTGTGCAGGGCCAAGGGGATCGGTGCTGGGCTCTCACAGCCCCTGGGCAGCTCATCGACTTGCCCGTGAATGGGGCACCCCGCAGGGTCCGGGTGTATCTGGACTATGAAGGGGGGCGTGTGGCACTTTACGATGCTGGTAGCGGGGAATCGATCTTCACGTTCCCGCCGGCCCCTTTCGCCGGGGAGAGAATCCGCCCCTTCTTCCTGTGTGCGGGACACGGGGTTTCCCTTTGCACTCGCCCAGCCTAGCAGCTCTCCCTGTGCTCCTCAGATGCCTCCTTTCCCCCCGCAAAATAGGCTTCTCTCTCCCCCTCCCTCCTCATCTCTCTGACCCTGCTGCGGCTCTCCCTTTAAATGTATTAAGAGCCGCCAGACCCTTAATACATTTAACAAGTAGGCGCTGCGAGAGGGACAGGGAGTGAACTGGGACAGCTGATTCCTGGCTCCTCCTAGCCCTGCTGCGCTTCTGTCTTTTAAATGTATTAACTGCCTGTAGATGCTTCTGGAGATGCACCGAATTAAAACCGAAATGTCCAGCCTCCGTCACATCAGAGTTGTTTTCCTGGGGTACAGCCTGTGTAGAAACATAGTCACGTTTCTTCTACATGTAACTCATCCTTCTTAATTTTGTAGACATCTCCTTGATTTGCAGCAATCAGTTTCTTGAATCTGAATTCTCTCTCAAGCTGGTTCTTGTTCAAGGGGGATTAATGCATGCTGTCGCTGCTGTGTGTTCATGTTATTAAAGTTGCCTGCAGTAGAATTGTGGGTCTCAATGAAAAGGTCCGTATTGTCTCTGACATGTTTGCAAATCAAAGTCTGAATAGTGGGGCAAACCTCGGAGCTAGTTGAATTCTTTAGTGTAAATCCTGCTCTGTACCTGTCCCAGGCCTGCTTTTCAGGGGGGCTGAGTTCAATTCGTTATTTATCCATTCACAGCCGAGCGTGTTGCAGTGAAGCCCCAACTATTGTGATTTATTGCACAATCCCAAACTGTCCCCCAGTGCCAGGAGTCCCAGATATCCTCTGCCCAGCCAGCAAATCCGGCAGCTTCCCCTCGCCAGCCACTTGCCAACCAACAGCCACTTCGCAGGCACTGATCAGTGAAAATCTACCGTTGTCTAATTACACAAACCCGAACAGCCCTGCTCTGAGAGCCAACCCCTGCCCCGCCCCTTCTCTGAGGCCCCGCCCCCTCTCACTCCAGCTCATCTTTGTCGCTCAATCTCACCCACCCGCATTCGCTTCCCCTGGGCTGGGGTAGGGGTTTGGGGTGCCGGTTCTGGGCCTGGGCCGGCAGCGAGGGGTTCAGGCTGTGGGAGGGGTAAGGGCTCAGCTTGGGGGTGCAAGGTCTGGGTAGGGTTACCATTTCTCCAATTGGTCCAGGTCACTTTGAATGATGTCTCTCTCTTCCAAATCAGCGGCCACCCCTCCCAGCTTGGGATTGTCTGCAAACTTATTAAGCATCCTCGCTGTGCCAGTATCTAAATCGTGGATGAGGATCGAACAGAACCGGTCCCAGAACAGAGCCCTGTGGAGCCCCACAGGGCCAAGAACCATGACTAGCGACTCCCCTGAGCACAGTTTTAAAGAGAACAAAAGGCCGCGAGTCTCTCCTGTCAGCAACCACCTGCCCGGCCAGTCGGTGCGAGACTCGGGGAGCCGGGCGGCAGGTGGGGGACGGGGTCTCAGATGTCCAAAAGGATGGGCCAGGTCACCTATAGCTCCCAGCGCTCTTCCAGCCCCTGCTCTGTGGGAGCCCTCCCACCCCCACAGCTCCCCCAACACCCACCCGCCCTGCTGGGTGGGGCAGAGGGAGGGACGACACTGGAGAAGAGGAGGCAGAGGGAGGGGAGGGAGCAAAGGGGAGCCAGACTCCAAGTGTCTCACTGGCCTGACCCGACCGGCCGCAGGGAAGGCGACACACCAAGGGTGGTTATTGGCTGTCAGGAGGCCCGTGCGCTGCAGCAGCTGCTGAGGAGGTGGGCGTGTTACTGCTCAGGGCGGAGGAAGGCAAATGAAGAACTTTTCTTAGAGCTACACTCCTGCCAGTGACACGTCGTCTCAAGTCCAAAATTGGTTCCCGGGGAGAGATGCAAATCTACGTCCATCGGAGCAGGAGCAGGGCAGAAATCACACACCAGGGCCAGGCCGCTGCACCTGCATATCGAGAGAGCGGGGCATGAGAGCACAGGATGCACAGCTGGGTCCTGAAACCAAACCGGCCGGGATCTTGCTGGCCACAAGTTCCCTCATTTGTCTGGGCTTCTGTGGCCGCAAGGGGGCAGATGCTCCATAGATATGGAGGGGGAAATCCAGGCAGAGTGACCTGGGTTTGTTTTTTGCCATGGGCAAAGCTCTCATACTAGGTGGGACAGTCCCTGCCCCAGCTGAGATCAGGGCCCCGTTGTGCCGGGCGCTGCACAGACACAGCAAGAGACAGACCCTGCCCCAGCTGGGATCAGGGCCCCGTCGTGCCGGGCGCTGCACAGACACAGCGAGAGACAGTCCCTGCCCCAGCTGGGATCAGGGCCCCGTTGTGCCGGGCGCTGCACAGACACAGCGAGAGACAGGCCCTGCCCCAGCTGAGATCAGGGCCCCGTTGTGCCGGGCGCTGCACAGACACAGCGAGAGACAGTCCCTGCCCCAGCTGAGATCAGGGCCCCGTCGTGCCGGGCGCTGCACAGACACAGCGAGAGACAGGCCCTGCCCCACCTGAGATCAGGGCCCCGTTGTGCCGGGTGCTGCACAGACACAGCGAGAGACAGACCCTGCCCCAGCTGGGATCAGGGCCCCGTTGTGCCGGGCGCTGCACAGACACAGCGAGAGACAGTCCCTGTCCCAGCTGAGATCAGGGCCCCGTTGTGCCGGGTGCTGCACAGACACAGCGGGAGACAGTCCCTGCCCCAGCTGAGATCAGAGCCCTGTTGTGCCGGGCGCTGCACAGACACAGCGAGAGACAGACCCTGCCCCAGCCGAGACCAGGGCCCCGTTGTGCCGGGCGCTGCACAGACACAGCGAGAGACAGACCCTGCCCCAGCTGAGACCAGGGCCCCGTTGTGCCGGGCGCTGCACAGACACAGCGAGAGACAGTCCCTGCCCCAGCTGGGATCAGGGCCCCGCTGTGCCGGGCGCTGCACAGACACAGCGAGAGACAGACCCTGCCCCAGCTGGGATCAGGGCCCCGTTGTGCCGGGCGCTGCACAGACACAGCGAGAGACAGTCCCTGCCCCAGCTGAGATCAGGGCCCCGTTGTGCCGGGCGCTGCACAGACACAGCGAGAGACAGACCCTGCCCCAGCTGAGATCAGGGCCCCGTTGTGCCGGGCGCTGCACAGACACAGCGAGAGACAGTCCCTGCCCCAGCTGAGACCAGGGCCCCGTTGTGCCGGGCGCTGCACAGACACAGCGGGAGACAGTCCCTGCCCCAGGTGAGATCAGGGCCATGTGCCGGGCGCTGCACAGACACAGTGAGAGACAGTCCCTGTCCCAGCCGAGATCAGGGCCCCGTTGTGCCGGGCGCTGCACAGACACAGCGAGAGACAGTCCCTGCCCCGGCTGAGATCAGGGCCCCATTGTGCCGGGCGCTGCACAGACACAGCGAGAGACAGTCCCTGCCCCAGCTGAGATCAGGGCCCCGTTGTGCCGGGCGCTGCACAGACACAGCAAGAGACAGACCCTGCCCCAGCTGAGATCAGGGCCCCGTTGTGCCGGGCGCTGCACAGACACAGCGAGAGACAGTCCCTGCCCCAGCTGGGATCAGGGCCCCGTTGTGCCGGGCACTGCACAGACACAGCAAGAGACAGACCCTGCCCCAGCTGAGATCAGGGCCCCGTTGTGCCGGGTGCTGCACAGACACAGCGAGAGACAGTCCCTGCCCCAGCTGGGATCAGGGCCCCGTTGTGCCGGGCGCTGCACAGACACAGCGAGAGACAGTCCCTGCCCCAGCTGAGATCAGGGGCCCGTTGTGCCGGGCGCTGCACAGACACAGCGAGAGACAGTCCCTGCCCCAGCTGGGATCAGGGCCCCGTTGTGCCGGGCGCTGCACAGACACAGCAAGAGACAGTCCCTGTCCCAGCTGAGATCAGGGTCCTGTTGTGCCGGGCGCTGCACAGACACAGCGAGAGACCGTCACGTGCCCATTAATCCTGAGGTTGCACAGAGGCATGGTGTAAATTGCCCCACTCTGAACAGATACAGGATGGATTCCTCTCTTCACTTAACAGCTGAAAGGAATGGCAGCCCTGAGAGATTAAATGATTTCCCCCCAGATATTGGAAGGAGTCTAGAATAGAGCTGCGCATTGAGCAATCTTCCCTCTATTTTTTTCTTCCTGTGTGAAGAATAAATTTTGTTCTGTGCACCAAGGCCAGTGTGAATGTGCACCACCAGCTGACACACAAACCTAGTTCTGAGAGCACTGCCAGTCAGCTGGGTGGCATTTGAACCTCTCCCAGGTGCCCGCCCAGGTGCTCAGCTTACTGGGAACGCGGGCATTGATCAAAGTGGTTTCATGGTAAAGCCAGACTTCTTCCCTCACCTCCCCCGGTCTCCCTTCCTCCCTTAGCTTTCACTCACCCTTTCGATGGGCACTGCTGCAGGACGGGCTGTGAGGAGTATCTGGAAGGAGAGGAGAAGGAGCAGAGATGTCACCAGGCGGGGACTATACCCCCGTGAGTTCACTAGGCTCCCGGCGTGTCTCGGCCAGGAGGGGGTGCTCTTGTGATGGAAGATCTCGACCTGCCTAGCACGGTGCCTGGATCTGGAGCTGTGGTGGAGAGCGGGGCGGATGTGGCACGGGAAGGAAAGGACGAGTGAAAGGATTTCACGAGTGCGCAGCCTCTCTCGTGCCGCACGAGGGGCAGAGCACGTGTGGGGGGAATGCTGCAGGGCAGAGGCAGGTTAATGCATGGGCTAACATGGCTGGGCCCACGGTCCCTGGCCAGTTTGAGTCCCCTGCGAAATCTGCCCCCACCACGGAGATGGGTGCCTCTGGGGGTGGGTGGGGACCTTTTCACCCCCCGGTGTAGAGGGAAACCTCTGGCCTCCCCCCCCCCCCCCACAAGGTGCAACACAGAGATGCAGGGAGCCCTGCCAGCAGGACTCACCCCCCATGCTGAGCTCAATGTGCGCCAGGCACTTCCCGTCCTGGTCTTGCAACACGTAATTCCCATAGGCCCCCGGGCCGACGTTCCCCATCCAGAAGGTGCCCTGCGAGACTGAGACATTCTCCTGGAATTCCTTGCCGAGTTTCATAGGTTCCCCCCCGACGAAGCTGTAGATGTGATCCCATTGGGCCGTTGACCCGTTCTGCATGCACAGGTCCAGGGTGGTCTCCGAGGTGTTGAGGGGGATGCTCACCGAGTCCCCTTTGGAGACACATCTGGACACGTGCGGGCACTTTTCAGGGCCTGAAGCAGCAAACACAGCTGTAATCGCTCGGGGAGGGGCGGGGGCGAGCCAAGGACCGAGCTGGGATTGGGAGCAGCAGGAAGACGGAGGAGAACACAGCACAGCGGAGCGGGCACTGAGCTGGGACATAAGACTCGGGGGGTCCAGGCGGAGATCTGGGGAGGAGGAGTGGGGGCCTTGTGGGTTGGGGGGCGGGAGCCGGGAGTCAGGACTCCTGGGTTCTGCGGACTATAGGGGCTGATTCTGCGGCAGCCCCAGGGTGGAAGCTCCCCACTGCAAAAAGCAGCCACCGCTGACCGGTTGGGGGGGTTTGGGGAGAGGGATGGCACAGGGGTAGGAAGAGGGAGTGAGAGCAAAGTCCCAGGTGGAAGGGTGGAGGGGGCGGAGCCTTAGGGGAGTAGTGGAAAAGGGGTGGGGCCTCAGGAAAGGGCGGAGCCTCACGGAAAGGGGGTGGGGCCCCAGGTCAGAGCAACGGTGGAACACCCGCAGGGAAAACTTTCAAATCAGCGCCAAATCAGGGATGGGCGTGGTACTCGGCTTCCTCCTTACTTTGCTGTTTAGCCAGACACGGGATGCCAGAGAGAGCGCTGTCCGACATCAGGATGAGCAGAAACCCCCAGAGGACTGTCATCCGGAAGCACCCAGCACTGGCATCAGGGGCCATGGGAGTCATAGCAAAGGATGGAAGCGCTGGAGTCTTCCAACTGGAGACACCGATCCTGCCAGGAGAAGCACAGAAATACCCTCATTAGACGCTAGATGGAGTGCGGAAGGAGGGAGAGAGACCGAATTTAGAAACGGGACATCTCTCTGGGGAGATCAAGACTCAGAGAAAGCAAGTCAAGCTACTGGGACCCCTTTCTGGCGAAATATTGATTGAAATGCAGATGATAAAATATGAAAAACCGAGGGGTTGACCTTTGAAAGACAGGAGTGCGTTAAACAATAGTGCGTCGAGACTATTGATATAGAGCAGTGTTCATAAAACTGTGTTTGAGGCAGTGGGAGGTGTACCACCGAGTTCAAAATGGCTGCCTTAAAGGGGCAGGCGACCTTTTTTTTTTTTTTCTCAGTAACTTTCCCCCCAACTCTATTTTTTCTTTTTCTCAACAAAAAAAATCCTTGGTGTTTCTCATTAAAAAAAATTATTGTTTGTTGTTCCTCGGTCTTCAAAAGTTTAAGAAACACTGGTATAGAGAAACTCTGCCAAGAACATAGGGGTGTGTCTAGACTGGCAAGTTTTTCCGCAAAAGCAGCTGGTTTTGCGGAAAACTTGCCAGCTGTCTACACTGACCACTTGAATTTGCGCAAGAGCACTGACGATCTCCTGTAAGATTGTCAGTGTTCTTGCGCAAATACTATGCTGCTCCCGTTCGGGAAAAAGCCCTCTTGCGCAAGAGGGCCAGTGTAGACAGCTCAGGACTGTTTTGCGCAAAAAAGCCCCGATGGCGAAAATGGCGATTGGGGCTTTCTTGCGCAAAACCGCGTCTAGCCTGGCACGGACGTTTTTCTGCAAAAATCACTAATGCACCCATACAACTATCAATTAAGTCTAGTGGAATTTGATTAGCAGGATGGGTCCAAAAGAGAGGCATACACAATACATAAATAATTGGTAGCTGACACTAGGACGACTACGTCAAGTCTCACTTTGCCATAGAAAGTCGGGGTAGAAAAAGAAATTGGTGGGAGGGATTGGATAAGGGGTCCCCACGACATTACTCGCTGCAACCCAAGAGGTGTCCTTCTGATCGGTGCGTTGTGGACACCTCTGCGCATGGGGAAGCCACGAGACCACGACTTCCCGTCTGGCAATCGTCTGACAATCGTAAGGGCTAAGCGGTGGAACTGTGTGTGTGATTTATTGAAGTAAGGACATGTATCTCTCTAGCCTGAAAATGAAGTATCTTGGGTATTTGTCCTCAGTATAGGTGTTATGCTATGGTTTGGGCTAACCATCCTGTGTATCGAAACACAGCAGTGTCCCCTTGCACTGCTTTCCTCTACTATTCTTTGCATAATAAAGTTCACAAGAGTTTATCGGGGGACTGTGGTGTCAGCAGTGGGATGCAAACTGTACCCTGTGGATGGAGCTTCCAGCAGTGAGTGGCGAGGAGCAGTAGGAGGAAGGGGCTCGCAAGAGCCCGATGTGCTGGACACAGAGTGAACCTGGGAGCCGTGTTGGTGAGTCTACACCCCGGGAATGGGTGGGGAGATGGCCCCCACCCGACTCCTGAGGGAGAAAGCAACCCAGCTGATTGCCTGGCTGGAAGATATTGACCTGTCCAGGGGCCTAGATCCTGTCCCAGCGGTGAGCAGCCAGACATAAGAACATAAGAATGGCCGTAGTGGGTCAGACCAAAGGTCCATCTAGCCCAGTATCCTGTCTGCCGACAGTGGCCAGCACCAGGTGCCCCAGAGAGGGAGGACCGAAGACAATAATCAAGCGATTTGTCTCCTGCCATCCCTCTCCAGCCTCTGACGAACAGAGGCCAAGGTCACCATTTTATCCCCTGGCTAATAGCCTTTTATGGACCTAACCTCCATGAAATTATCTAGCGTCTCTTTAAACTCTATTATAGTCCTAGCCTTCACAGCCTCCTCTGGCAAGGAGTTCCACAGGTTGACTACACGCTGTGTGAAGAAGAACTTCCTTTTATTAGTTTTAAACCTGCTACCCATTCATTTCATTTGGTGTCCTCTAGTTCTTCTATTTAGGGAACTAATGAAGAACTTTTCTTTATCTGCCCTCTCCACACCACTCATGATTTTATAGACCTCTCTCCTATCCCCCCTCAGTCTCCTCTTTTCTAAACTGAACCTCCCCTGGGAGCATCTCAGGCTCTCAGCCCGGACAGAGGGTTAGAGACCTCCAGAGAGATGCGGTGCCCATCAGGCCATGCGCTACTAGCCGCGGTTCATCCGGGGCGGGCCCAACCTGGCAGAGCTGCGGCAGCTGGAGATCGAGCTGCGGATGAAGGAATTGGAGGTACAGGACCGAAAGGAGGAATGCCAGGACTGAGAGAGGCAGTGGCAGCATGAGCTGGCCATGGAGGAGTGGAGGAGCCAAGGGGGGTGGACACGTGGAAAAGCTCACGATGGCCCAATGTGAAAACATGGGGGACGTGGATGGGTTCTTCAGCTCCTCTGAGCGGGCCTGTGAACTGCACCTGATCCCCCCAGCGGACCGGCTGCGACTGCTCACCCCCTTGCTGGATCAGGCGGTCGTAGGGGGACTCAACCAGCTGGTGGATCCGCAGCCGGGTGATTCGGAACGGGTCAAGGAGACCCAGCTGCCCACGTTGGGGCTGACCCCCCAGACGTACAGGAGGAAGTTCCGGGGGGTGCAGAAGGGGCCGCGGGAGACCTCCGTGGACATGGCGTAATCCTGCCGCAAGTGGGCGTGCGGGGTCGGAGCCCAGACCGCAGGGGACCTGCTGATGATGCTGGAGCCGTTCTATGAAGCATCCACGCCCAGCCTGAGGCTGTGGCTCAAGGACCGGAAGCCAGAGGACCCCCAGGAAGCCGGGAGGCTGGTGGACGAGTTCATAGAGTCCCGGAGAGAGAGGGAATCGCGCCGAGACCGGTTCTCAGCTGAGCGATGGAGAGAGTCACTTATGAGGCGAGCCCGAGAGACAAGGACCAGCCGTCTGCGCCCCAGGGAACCAGCCAGGGCCCGGGCAGAGCCGGCCCAAAAGGGCCCGCAGGATCCAACTTGCCATCGGTGCGGGCAAAGAGGCCACAAAGGGCTCAGTGCACCAGGCACCCGGACAGGTCCCAGGACCTGGGATCTCCCAGGGTTAACTGGCTGGGGCTGGCGGAAGGGCAGGCCGCCCCAGAGGCAGAGGCGGGCAAGCAAACCGCAGCTCAGAGCGGGGGGAAGGATGCCCAGTGCACCTCCCCGGGCAGATCTAACCCTCTGGAGGCCGGTTTCTCCGTGTACCGTGTGGGGGGCAGGGCGGCCCCTGCGGAGCGAGAGCCTTGTGCCCCTGCAGGTGGGTGGCAGGGAGGTGACAGGCTACTGGGACACGGGGCGGAGGTGACGCTGGCCCGGCCCGAGGTCATAGCACCAGACCACATGGTACCTAACACTCAGCTGACCCTGAGGGGCATAGACGGGACCCTGTTCAAGGTTCCTGTAGCCTGGGTGCATCTGAAATGGGGGGCCAAGGAGCACCCCAAGGAAGTGGGGGTGCACCCGCACTTGCCCACGGAGGTGCTGCTGGGGGGTGACCCAGAGGAGTGGCCAGATGGACCCCACAGGACCCTGGTCACCACCCGTAGCCAGAGCCAGCGAGGGGCTGGCGGCCCTGACCCAAAGAGGGCTCCCTGCCGGCGGCTCAGAGCCCCATCCCAGCAGACACAGGGTCCGGCCAGGCTGGGACTGCAGACCTAAGCAAGGGCAGGGGACAGGTCCCTGCTCCCACTGCTGAATTCCAGGCTGGGGTGCAGGCGGATCCCTCCTTGCAGAGGCTGAGGGACCAGGCTGGTCTTGGCGCAGCTCAGGCCCTGGGGGGAGGTGGCCAGGAGAGATTCCTGTGGGAGAAGGGATTCCTGTTCCGGGAATGGCTTTCCCCAGGGAAGGTGGGGATAGGGGGTCCAGCGGTAGCTGGTACTTCCCCAACAGTATCCCCACAGGCTGTGTCTGGCCCACGACGTCCCATTTGCAGGGCACCGGGGGATCCGACGCACCCGGCTGCGGCTGCTCCAACACTTCTACTGGCCGGGGATCTTTGCGGCCGTTCAGCGGTCCGGCGACTCCTGCCAGAGGGGCGGGAAGGCCCAAGATGGGAGGAAAGCTGCTTGGAGGCCCCTAACCCGGAAAGAGGAGCTGCCCCGGAAATTCAAGCGGCCAGTGTAGTCAGCTGGCAAGTTTTTCCGGGAAAGCGGCTGATGTTCCGGAAAAATGGCGTCTAGACACAGTCCTCTTTGTTCTACGGGCTGGCGGAGTCTGTTCTTGCTGCTAAGGGGGGCTGTAGGACCCGCCGTCACACTGACTCCTCTCGTACCCAAAAGCCGAAACACCCAACAGCCCCCCCCACTCCTTTATGCCCCGCCCCACACCGTGATGGCCTCAGGACTGGACAATCCTCCAGCCGTGGGACTGCGGCAGAGGGAGATTTTCTCTGGGGAACCAGCTACTACCCCTTCTCTGTGCCCCACATGTCCCACGACTGCCTTTTTTCAGTTTCACAAACCTCGCCTCCCCCTAAACTCTCCCCCTCCCTTGCAGCTCTGGAGATGGAACAGAAAAAACAAAGACCGGTCGGAGAATTGGGGGGGGGGGGAGGGTTTTCAGGGCCAGGGGTCCCCTACCTGTGTTTCCCGCAGAGGCTAGATCCGGAGAGCTCCCTGGACGGACACACTTCATGGGGAGCAAGGAGAGCTGAAAAGAAGCGGCCGTTTAGGCTGCGTGTCTTTATACCCAGGAAAGAGGAAACTCCTCTCTGCTGTGACTCTCTGCTTCCCCACCGCCCACTGCCAGAGATTCAGAGATTTCCAAATCAGATGAGACCGCTGAGCGCTCTGGACTTTGAAGAATTGACTCATGTTCACAAAAGTCTGGATTTAACACTTCCTTGGTAAACGTCTCCTGTGATTAATTGCCCCTCGCTCCTTCCCAGCTGGAAGGCTACGTCTAGACTGGCATGATTTTCCAGAAATGCTTTTCACGGAAAAGTTTTCCATTAAAAGCATTTTCGGAAAAGTGCATCTAGATTGGCACGGACGCTTTTCCGCAAAAGCACTTTTTGTGGAAAAGCATCCGTGCCAATCTAGATGCGCTTTTCCACAAAAAAGCCCCGATCGCCATTTTCACAATCGGGGCTTTTTTGCGGAAAACAAATCTCAGCTGTCTACACTGGCCCTTTTGCACAAAAGGGACTTTTGCCCGAACGGGAGCAGCATCGTATTTCCGCAAGAAGCACTGATTTCTTACAGTAGATCGTCAGTGCTTTTGCGGAAATTCAAGCGGCCAGTGTAGACAGCTGGCAAGTTTTTCCGGAAAAACGGCTGATTTTCTGGAAAAACTGGCCAGTCTAGACACAGCCAAAGTGTCTAGCTTCATCTGCCAGTCCTGGGATCATGCTCGGTGGGAGAGTCCCCAAATGTGATCCCTGGACCACCAGTGGTCCGCAAACCCCATTCACGTGGTCCCTGGCTAGCTCCCTCCAAGGTGCGTGCCTGCACGCAACAGAATGAAGTGTCACCATCTAATTAGTGAAGACCACTAATTAGGCACCTGGACTTGGGATTTCCCTACACCCTCTCCTGGGGGTGTATACCCCCCCGAATTTCCCTACTCCCCCATTTTGTGAACTATGATGCCATACAGCCCACCTTCACCCTCACCCCTTATCATCCCTCACACCCCCGTAAATTCAAACACCCCCCTAATTTAAATTCCTGGGGAGGCTACTGGCCTGGACTTTGGAGCAGATGCACCTGGAAGGGGATGGGGTGGCTGGGGGGAGAAGGGGGCTTGTGGGAGGACTAGGAGGCAAGACGGAGGGTGCATCGTGGAATGAGTTGGGTGCTTTTATTGGCAGAACCATCAAATGTGAATGATTCACGTCTGTATCCAAAGTGCTTTACAGTTGTTAGCTGGTGGTACAAACAGCATGTGGAAAGGCCAGGAAGAGGTCTGTGGAGACGCTGAGCAGTTTTCAAGTGGACAAAAATAACCCAATTTGAGCACCACAGAGCTAGGTCTGTCTCTGCAAGTCTGAGGAGCAAATATGTCTCCCCACTACTTATCGCTTAGAATTTTCACCTTCTCTTCCTTAACTCTGCCCCGTCACTGGGCCATGAGGGACTCCACGCGTCCCACCAAGAGGGGGCAGAAATCTCTGGGCCTGGCCATTCAACAGGGTTCAGGGTTCCTGGCTGCCCCTCGGTGCTTTGATTCACTGCTGGAGTGCTGCACCGCATGCTCCGGTCACCTCTGAGGGCAGGCAGGGTGATCATGCCACGGTCCGGGCAGCGTTGAGGTCAGGCTGCCTCTGGCTCTGCCTCTTCCCCCGAGGCCCCGCCCCTTTCACATGTGACAGACCGGGCCGGGTCCGGGCACAGCTGAGGGCGTCCGCTCAGGGCAAATTGCTCAAAACCAGGGCTGCTTACAGCCCCAGACTGGAGACTTTTCCCAAACAGACCACACACCAGCCCCACCGAGCGCTCCAGCTGCCAATCCGGCCAGCAGGAAGCCTCACGAGCAAAACCCCTCAGACACCCCAGCTCTCCCTGTGCCCCGATCAGCCCCAGGCCTAACACAGAGGTGAGGGGTTCTAGAACCCAAACTCACCTACCCCGAATGGATCTTTCCAGTCCCAAAGAACCAGCCACAAATCCCCGGTCAATTTACACGTTAGCTCTCACCCACAAGATCACGCTGGGCCAATCCTTAAGAATCTAAAGGTTTATTAATGAAAGAAAGAAAAGGTGGAGAGAGGTTGTAAAGGAGAATATGTTACATGCCCCCGTCACCAAGTTCTTGATGCCGGCTCTTAGCAGAGATGTTACAAACTGCTGGCGTAGAAGTCTCTGGTGTGCATCCTATGTCAGGACGGGTCGACAATCCTTCCCGGCTCGCTGTCCCTCGTAAGGCTGCATCTGGGAACCGTAGCAGAATTGAAGACAAGATGGAGTGCGCCTCATGGTGTTTTATGTCCATTCTTGGCACTTCCAAGCTGGAGCGGGTCACAGGGCCAGGTGACGTATCCCTGTGTCCCATGTCAGCAGCCTGAGATCTGACAGGTGTGCAGGTTTCCAGACGCATTTCTCAGTGTGTATGGGCCACCTTGAGAGCCGTTGTCCTTGGGACCCTGCTAATTAGCACAGTCATTGACTGGACAATCCTTGACAACAGGCAGTCCCAGCCCATCGTTCTGACTCAGATGGAGAACATTCATAGTACAAGCACAGAGCCCATATTCATAACTCCATATACGCAGGCGTGCGCACGGGGTGTGCCAGGTGTGCCCAAGCACACCCTAATGTCTTGGGCCGGCTAGCGGCTGGTGGAGGAGGAGGGGGATTTGTGACAGGGGGTCGCAGCCCCTCACTTTAAATTCCCCGCGGCCATCTATGGGGCACTGTGGGGCAGAGAGAGTGCATGCATGGCGTCCTCAAATGCTGCGCAACAGGTGAGGGGGAGACCCCCGGGTGTGGCATGATGTCACAGCCCGGGACTTTAAAATAGCATGGCCCAGCTCCAGAACCAGCTGGGGCCTGACTTGAGGTGTCCTGGGGGCGCCTCTGCCCATCCCAGCAGCACCGTGTGGCGCCCCTGAGATGCCCCGGGGGCACCCCCACCCAGCCCAGCAGCACTGCACAGCACCCCAGGGGCACCCCGGGCTAGGGCCTGGCTGGCCTGTAGTTTGGGCCGGCTCAGACTCCAGCCCCGCACATTGGAAGGCAGAAGCTGAAGGTAAAGAAGGGGAGGGGAGCGGAGGGGAAGGGGGAAAAATAAGAGGAAGGGGTGGGAGAGGAAGGGGCTTGTGTTGAGGGGAGGGGGGCAGGTCAGGAGAAGAAAGGGGAAGGCACCAAGAGGCAGGGTGGAGGAGACACAAATGCCAGGGGGCCAAGTGCAGACAATGAGGAAAAGGGCAGGAGGGGAGGTGTCGGTGGGAGGGGGGACAGGGTGATGCTGGGAGAGGAGGGGGTAAGGGCATTGGGGGCTAGAGGGGGAGGTGCTGGGAGAAGGCTTGAAAGAAGGGGTGGACATGAGGAAGGTGGGGATGGAGCAAGTCATGTGTGAGGGCACAGAGGGGCATGAGTGGAACAGGGGCAGAGGATGGTGAGGGGGTGAGCATCAGGGAAAAAGAGGGCAAAGGGGGCAGAGGCAGTAAGGGAAGGGGGAGGCACCAGGAGGGTGCAGGGCTAAGGGAAGGTGCAGGTGCCAGGGGATTCTGGGGGTGAAGCAGAAGGGCAGACACCTGCCGGGGAGGGACCAGCACCAGAGGAGAGAGGCAGGGCAGGTGTGTAGAGGGAGGTGTGAGGAGAGGGGATGAGGAGGGGTAGCTCACATGATCAGAGTGGGGCTACTGGAGGAGCGGGCACAGGGGGGAGAGAAGGGCTGGTGGAGGGGGGCAGGTCTCAGGAGGGCAGTGAGAAGGGCAGGAGTCAGGACAGCAGAGGAGGGTGAGGAGTTGGGGGTCAGCAGGCACCAGGGGAGCTGATGGAGGAAGGGGAGGAGACATGGCAGCAGAGGGGAAAGGGAGAGCTTTATAAGATATTTATTAATAACTTGGGTGCAAGCCACATGAACTCAGTGCTGGTGCACAACACAAAATTCATTCTGCTCATGGGAGGAAACTCTTGGAGGGAACACTTCCCCCAGCTTCTCCACCCCCGAGTTAATGTCACACACAATTGGGTTAATACAATTGCAGGATAGTTGCATGAGGGGGATTTGGGGGGGGGGAGAATCTAATTCCTATTGGTAGGAGGATGGTGGGAAAAGTCCTGGGGGGGGGGGGGTCACATGACACCTTTTACTTCTGGTCATGTGTCCATCTTGCCCGGAGAGTGTTACCTCCAGAGGTGTGGCCAATGGGGGTTAGGGGCGTGGCTATCAGGGGCCAGGGGTGTGGCTAATGGGGGGGGGGGTCAAAGTACATTTTTAAAAAATTCTTTCGGTGCACACCCTAATGAAATGTGCTGCGCACGCCTATGTCCACATACAGACATCACACAAGTACATCAGCAGCAGACATAGAATCAGCAGGACATAAGTTTTCATTTGACACCTCACATGGCCCCCTTTGTACAGACTTTGGGGCAAAAACCCCTTTCCCCCGGCCCCCGGCTGCAGCAACCATCTGGCTGCTCCCCTTAACATCCAAACACGTGACACCACTCACTGACCCGCCTCTTCCACATGAGTCCCCACCCCTTCTGGGATGATGGAGTCAGTCCCCCCCCTCCTCGTTCCCCCCACACAGAGGGTTACTTTTAAGGGCTGGGCTTCTCTGGGAAGCACTTGTCATCAGGGTGGGTGCCGAGAAAGGACCCCAATTCGTTTTAGCGAGAGGAGATCATTTAAAAAAGAAATCGCTGGGAAGCCACAGAGTTACGCAACAACGCACACCCGTCTGAGGCATCTAGCATGGCCCTCAGCCCCCTTCCTGCTGACTCACATCTAAGGCTGCGTTGTAGTCGTCAGTATTTTTAGTACAAACCGCAGATCTGCCGCAGGTCGTGACGTGTAAACAAAAGCAGCAATTCATGGGGCCTCTAATCTTTCCCCCCCCCAGCTGCGTGCAGAATAAATGTTGTTCTGTGCACTGGGGCGTGTGCAAATGTGCACCACCAACAGAAACACAAACCTTACGGTGAGCGCTCTAATCATTTGGACAACATTGGAATCTCTCCTCAGTGGGCAATTTATAGGAAGATGTGTCCGTGGCTTATTCTATATACCCCTGGCTAAAAATTGGGTGCAGGAGGGGTGGCCTGGGGGTGCAGTATGGGGAGCACAGCATCACCTGGCCCAGGAGAGATTCAAATGTGGACTAGTTGATTAGCAAAGCTGCCCACAGCAGGCAGCATGTGTTCTTACTGGTGGTGCACACGTGCACCACAGCAGGTGCAGAAAACAAAATTTATTCCACACATGTAAAAAATTAGAGGGAGGATTGCCAAGGATCACCGCTGGTTCAGGGAAGGTGTGGAGGGGGTGGCACATGGCCTGAGGAATCAGCAGGTACCACCCTGAGTTCGAAGGGGAAATCTTTGAGAATGCCGAAGGCCCAGCTGTCTGGGTCCCAGACATAGAGTAGACAGTGGGTTGATGTTTTCCATTTGAGGGGTTTGCAATCTTCCTTGTTCTGGGGAGAAGAAATGGAGGGGAGGGGCTGAACAAGTGCGCTACAAGCCAATCCCAAGAGCAGTGGTCCTTATAAACTGAGTGCTTGGGCACCAATTCAGAAGAGACTCCAATGCCGCCCAGCTGATTCACAGAGCACCCACTGCTGGGCATTTTGTATCTACTGGTGGTGCACATTGACACTTGCCTTGGTGCAGAGAACAAAATTTATTCCACACATGGACAGAAAAAATCCGCACGGGGATGGGAAAGAGGCGAGGGAACATTGCGGGCCAGGACAACAGCTGCTGGTGGAAGAGGAAGCAGAAAAGAGGAAGGGCCGCGTCGATAAGACACTCAGATGGAATATTTTGATTGTGTGTTTTCCCGTTTGGACTCGTGCTCCGGAAAGGGATGGGCTTTCTGTTACGTCGGGCCGGCTGGTGCTTAGAGAGGCACGGCAAGGACATCACCCGAACGATGAGTCTGGGCTCTCTGATTGGATAGCAGCTCCTGATTTATTCCGGAGCAAGAGTGTGTACGTGAGGGGGGGTATATTAAAATCAGGGACATCTCTGGGGAAGGGGGGAGAGTGGGGCGTGGGGCAATTCCCCCCCAGTGCCCTAGTGCAGGATCCAGGACGATCCCCCACAGACCTTTCCTCTGCTTCCCTTCCCCCCACAAGCCCAGCCCCATCTCCATTCCTGTCACATTTCTTCCCCCCTGCTCCACCCTCTCCCCCTCCTCTGAGCCGGGAGATCACTAGGGACCAGATGGCGCGAGGTTCTCAGGCTGCCCTGGCTCCTGCCGCCAAGGTGACAAGGGGGGTGGGGATGGGGCGACCCCTCCTGCTGCCACCCCGTGCCCGGCCCATCCATAGGACAATTGAAGCAGTCCCCCCCGACCCCCAAGGCTTCTCCAAAGCAGGAAGCCTGCGGCGGTGCCCCCGAACCATTCTATGATCTCCGAGGAAAATAACTGTTCTGGGATGCGGTGGGGGGAGAAATTGCCCCCAGGTGGGCCAAACGGCGCCGGGAGCACCATCTGAAGGGAAACTGAGGCAGCGGGCCGGCCTGAAGCCAGCCGGGCTCGGTCCCTCTAACAGGTTCTGAAAGGAAAGCGGGAGTAAATCATCGACGAGCGGCGACTCGGGATACTTGGCTCTGCCACCGGCCCGCTGGGTGACAGTGGGCAGGCCACCGCCACCCGCCGTGCCTCAGTTTCCCCTCCTGTGGCAGGAGATGGTGACATCGCTTTCCTTGGTAAAGTGCTTTGAGATGCCCGGATGAAAAATGATAGATACTATCCGGGCGGTTCCCCATGCTGGCATTCCAAGTGCAGACGGCGGGTCCCCTCCAAAGACTTTAAATACCCGGCCTCTGAAGACTTCTTACAAAAACAACCTCCCCAGAGTCACAGATGCACTGACTCTGAAAGAGAGGCTGCCACCATCAAGTGATTTTTTTAAAGACCCCCCAAAAGCCAAGAAGGAACCCCTGAATCCCTTCTCCAGGGCTACGTCTACACTGGCCCCTCTTCCGGAAGGGGCATGTAAATTTCACGAGTCGTTGTAGGGAAATCCGCGGGGGATTTAAATATCCCCCGCGGCATTTAAATAAAAATGTCCGCCGCTTTTTTCCGGCTTTTAAAAAAGCCGGAAAAGAGCGTCTAGACTGGCCCCGATCCTCCGGAAAAGGGCACTTTTTCCGGAGGATCGGGGCCAGTCTAGACGCTCTTTTCCGGCTTTTTTAAAAGCCGGAAAAAAGCGGCGGACATTTTTATTTAAATGCCGCGGGGGATATTTAAATCCCCCGCGGATTTCCCTACGACGACTAGTGAAATTTACATGCCCCTTCCGAAAAAGGGGCCAGTGTAGACGTAGGCCAGGGATACTCCAAGGTCTTCTGCCACAAGGGTGCGTCTATGCGGCCGTTTTTCCGAAAAAACGTCAATTACATCCACACTGCGATTGCATTCTTTTGATAGAAAATCTAAAGAACAGAGGGGTTTTTTCTGACATTGGTAAACCTCTTTCTACGAGGAAGAACGCTTTTTCCGAAAGAGCTCTTTCAAAAAAAAGGCCTGTGTGGAGGCAGAAGAGGGAGTTTTTTCGGAAGAAGAGGAAAGAGGAAAAAGCACAGGTGCCCTATTGGCCACTCTGTCCATAGCAATCACAGCTGAAATGCGAGAGAGCATCCATTCAGTGTGGACGCTCTCTTTCGAAAAAGCAGGTCGCTTTTTTGATGTGCTTTGGCGGTGTAGACACTCTTTGGCTGCGTCTAGACTCGCGGCTTCTCGCACAAGTACGGCTGTTCTTGTGCAAGAACCCACAGAGCATCCACACTGCCCGCCCGCTCTTGCGCAAGGAAATTTACAGTACAGCGTGGTAAGAAAGGGCTTCTTTTGCAAGCATTATGCTCTTTTTTAACAGGTGGAAGCCCTCTTGCACAGGTGCTCTTGCACAAGTGCTCTTGCACAAGAGGGCAGTGTGGATGCTCGACAGGGATTTCTTGCGCACAAAACCCTATGGCTAAAATGGCCATCAGAGCTGCCTTGCGCAAGAGAGCGTCCCCATGGCCATGGATGCTCTTGCGCAAAAGCACAGCTTGCTCATGGCAGTGTGGATGTGTTCTTGTGCAAACTTCTTGCACAAGAACCCTTGCACAAGATGTTCTTGTGCAAGAAGCCGCCAGTGTCGACATAACCTCTCAGAAGACTTTTTTTGGAAGATCTCTCCCGGAAAAGCTTCTTCTGAAAGAAGCCTGCAGTCTAGACCTACCCTAAGAGAGCTTGAAAAAAGAAACTAAAGAAAACACAGAAAACAAACTGTCTCTGCCAGACAGGGCAGATGGTCACACCAACCTCTTGTTACCTTCCAGGATGCAAGAACGAAATCATCGCCTTAAAAAATCAGCTTAACAAAACACGCAGATAGACTTGATAATGCAAACTTGGTTGCTAAGTGTTACAGGGCAACAAAGAAAAAAACAGATCAAAGCCTGAAGAAACTGTCTTTGTGGGTTGTAACTTATATATGATGAGTGGGGAAGACATAGGGAATTCACCCAGAGAAATGTAACCAAGTGACCAAAACAAAGAAAATCCCAGTCACAGCTAATTATATATTTTCCCCTTATTTACTTGCAATCGCTTCACAATCCAATCTGCTTCCCTGTCCTAAATTCTTTGGCAGCCTGATCGTCCTGGTTTTTGTGTAGTTCTATCTTCGGCCTTTAACTTAGAACTCGTAGCCAGCTTTCTATATACAATTCAGATGCCAAGTCTGTCACGTTGACATCCCTGGCTTTCTGTCTACCTCCCTGCTCAGCTGCCTGAGTTTAATCCTTTAGTCACCGGATACGAGCTAGGGATTGTTCTTATGACCATCACCATCTTGCGAAGGAAAAAAATTTTGTTTAAACAACAGCGTGAGGGTGCGACCATGAAATTAACTACGCCACAGCCATTCCTCTCGACAGATGCCGGGCGCTCGCCTCGAATAATCAGACAAAGAAACCAAGCCTCAGAAGATTGTGAAAGTAACAGAGTCCTGAGCTCAAAGCACAACACCCGGTCAGTGTCGGCGCAACACAACCCTGGTATTAGTCACTGGGGTTCACCAGATGATACTCTCAAAACAGAAACATGAGTCTTTTTGAATGAGTCCACAATATTGATCAAAAAGGAGGCGGCACACGGAGGGGAGAGTGTGGCAGCCGAAATGACTCGGAACTCGCTTTCTGAGGTTGAGCACAAGTTGATGGTGTCTCAACTGACTGAGATTCTCAACCACACTGTGATGGATAAGAGGGCTGGCCAGCACCTGGTATCTAAGGGGTTAAAGGCGAGCTAGCAAGGGTGCTGGCAGGGGGGCAGAAGAACCAATGGGGATATGCTGCTGAATTGTATAAGTTACTTTGCCTGCTTTCTTTGTGCGGGAGCGTTAAACCAGTAATTGAGAGACACAGAATGATTTAAACCCAGGCAGGACTACCATGACTCCAAGGAATTCAGAGCATGGAAGTGGATTGAACCAGGAAGGAATTGCAACTAAATCCACATTTCCCTTTTATTTACCCATGATCCATTTACCCTGGTTCAGTCCACTTCCATGCCCCAATTTCCTTGGAAGCATGATAGTCCTGCCTGGGTTTAAATTGTTCTGTCTCTCAATTCCTGGTTTAACGCCCCCCCCACAAAGAAAGCAGGCAAAAAAAATCGTATGCAATTCAAATTTCAGCACCATATCCCCATTGCTTCTTCTGGCTCCCCTACCTGGGTTTAACTCCTTAGCCACCGGGTGCTGGCCAGCCCCCCTCCTATCCATCACAGGGACTAAGAGATTTGCATGTCCGATTCCTATTGATTTTGTTCGTCCCATTCCTCCTGCCGATGGCTTTGAAACCTGCTGCTCAAATCTCCCCAGACATAACCACAACGAGGGAGAAAGCAACAGCAGCCAACAGGCCAGCTGCTGTTAAGAACACCAGCAAACGTTTCCTCCTTTGAGGCCGAAAAAATTGTTTTGCTGGGGGGTGAACTTCTGGCCCAGCTGAATTCAACAGCAAAACTCCCATCCTCTTGGATTTCTTGAGCCTATGGGGTGCACCAGATTGTGTTTAACTCGACTGATTGAAGGAGGGGAGGGCAGCAGCTTCTTTGGGCTGAGGCTTAGAGAGGAAGGGTTTTAACATTGCTGGATGTTTGCTATGATCTGCAGCCTTCCCCCAGCACCACACAGAGGGACGATTCTGGCAAGCTTTGGGGAGAAGAGATTTCCACCAGCGTGGACTTTGCACCATCCAAACAGGAGGCAATACTGTTTGGGGCAGAGAGAACCCCAAACAACTACTGGTTTGGGGACAGAACCAGGCCAAGAATCTCTTCCGAGTCCCTCCAGGGCCCCAAACCACCACTAAAACACTAGAACTAGAAGGAAACTCAAGAGTTCGAGTCCAGTCCCTTGCCCTCACAGCAGGACCAAGCACCATCTAGACTAGCATTTCTCAACCACTGGTACCCTTCGGGGAACTCGAGAGAAGTCTGGGGGAACGTTAAGACAATTGAAATTTGGAGAAAACTGAATTTTTGTTTGAAGTTTTACAGCGCTTGTACTTTTTACACCCAAAAATATCATCGCTCGCCTGGCTACGATTAAGTTGTTTAAACAAATGTGTTGCAATGGTAGAAATTGTATTTTGTATGTTTGAAAATTGTAGCTACTGGGGGTACTTATAATTTTTTTTAAAAGGGGGTACTTCCTAAAAAAAGGTTGAAAAACACTGCTCTAGACTGTCTGTCTAGAGATGTCTGTCTAACCCATGCTTAAATATCTCCAATGATGGAGATTCCACAACCTCCCTAGGCAATTTATTCCAGTGTTTAACCACCCTGACAGGTAGGAAGTTTTTCCTAATGTCCAATCTCAACCTCCCCTGCTGCAGTTTAAGCCCCTTGCTTAAGTAAAAGAGAAAAATAATCCAAAAGAAACTGGATCCACTGCTAGACACAGACACGGTGAAGGAAGGCAAAGAAAAGCTAATGATCAAATCCAATTGTTGGGTTTTCTTTTACCTTGTGCTGGTTGAAATTCCGACTGTTTGTGGATCAACTCGCATCTGCGTCCTCCATCCTACGGACACCGGAGGCTGCTTACATGCCAGCTCTTCGTCCGGCTGCTGCGTCCCGGACTGATCTCAGTCTTGCTGCAAACCACATTTTGAGAACCACTCATCTCAATAACTCAGAAGGAAAATGAAACTGACTTTTTCCTCCCTTCTCTTCGCGATAGGCCTGTTTAGAGCTGTATGAGGCTCATCCCAGGCTGACCGCCTGGTTTCTTCCCATCTCCCTGGTCCCCGGAGGTGGCGTTTCTCTCTGGCGTGGGGCTCGCCCCTCGATCCATGACTTTGGCGCCCCCAGATTGGCTCAGCCATCGAAAGACCAGTGGCAATCGGCAGCTGGGGCAGGATGCAGTAATCCTGTTTGGGAAGGGGGCCAAGGATCTCCTGGGGGTGGACCGAGTTTTACGGGCAAAGTCCCAAGACGACCGCGAGTGGACTCTGTGTGGATTGGACCTTTTTTTCCGGTGTGGCGGCGTCCAAATCGTGAGCTCCCGGTCACCCAGTTGGGGCAGAAAACGAATTAAACCCAGGCCTGCCCCCGAACCACTAATCCCTGCTCGGAGCCCTTGGGGGTCAATAATAATCACGGTGGCAGGAGTAATTGGGAAGGAGGGACATGGTGGGGGATACAACCATGTGATCGCTCCCCGTTTCCTGTGACTCCTCACCCCCTCCCTGACCCCTCTCCACCCTGCCCCGCCTCCTCCCCGCGTAGGCCCCCTTCCCTACCTTGCCCCACCCCCTCCCACCTCTGCTCTGCCCCGCCTCTTCCTGCCTCGGCTCCGCCCCCAACCTCTAAGCCCCTCCCCCAAGTTCCAGGGGACTAATGGGAATGGGTCGCAGGAGTTAGCCCCATCCTGCTCACCAGTAGCCACGGGGAATATGGAGTGACAGGGCCCTTGGCCACCCTCTGAGCTGCAACGTGCTATTGTTCCCTCTCTCCATGGGGCAAGGATCCATGCAGCCAGGACCTGGCGGAGTCGATGGGGCGAGAGCCTCGTCGTTCCGCTTCCCCCCATTGCTGCTGGGGAGTGTGTGTGTGGGGGGTCCCTGAATCCCAGCTGCAGGAGCTAGACTCCCCCCCCCCCCGCTCCCTTGACTGCAGCCTCCTTGCCCCACTAGGCGGGGCCTAGTGATGGAACATGGGCGGGGCCTCAGGGCGGAACATGGGCGGGGCCTCAGGGTGGAACATGGGTGAGGTCTAGTGATGAAACATGGGTGGGGCCTCCAGGCAGAACATGGGTGGGGCCTCATGGTGGAAGATGGGAGGGGCCTCAGGGTGGAATTTGGTTGGGGCCTAGTGATGGAACATGGGCGGGGCCTCGGGGCGGAACATGGGTGGATCTCATGGTGGAACATGGGTGAGGTCTAGTGATGAAACATGGGTGGGGCCTCCAGGCAGAACATGGGCGGGGCCTCGTAATGGAACATGGGCGGGGCCTTGGGGCGGAACATGGGCGGGGCCTCGTAATGGAACATGGGCGGGGCCTTGGGGCGGAACATGGGCGGGGCCTCGGGGTAGAACATGGGCAGGAGTATGGCTTAGCCTGCTCTGGCCTTTGATCCCGGCTGCCCATGAGTTTTGGGGGTCCAACTCTGACTCCCCTTAAAGCTTGGAAAGAAAATCTCCCATTATGAATTGCCTTTGTGATGCTTCCCATTTCAGAAGGGACTTTTGTGCGCCAGCAACGCTGCCTCTCCGGGACCGCCTTCGGGGCCGGGAGCGCGAACGTGACTGAAGTCTTCACACGTTCATTAGGAAACCTCAGAGACCACCGCAGGCAAATTAGCACAGAGGCTGTGGTCTGGTGCGTCTGCAGGCACAGAACTGAGTGGCGGAAACCATACTGTTGGCTGTGTTGTGCTCTTTCCAGCGAAGAACCTTGCTTTGCTTCGCAAGAGGGGAGCGGGGCTGGCGTTAGCCCCAAACGAGTTAAACGAGGAACAGGGAAGTGTCAATGACTTGCCTGAATCAAGGGGGGATCAATGACTTGCCTGAATCAAGGGGTGCAGACAGTAGAACTAAGCTAGGAAAAGACACTGAGGGGTCGGGAGAGGGGTCTAGAGTGACCTAGACAGATTAGAGGATTGGGCCAAAACAAATCTGATGAGGTTCAACAAGGACAAGTGCAGAGTCCTGCCCTTGGGACGGAAGAATCCCAAGCATTAGTAGAGGCTGGGGACCGACTGGCCAAGCAGCAGTTCTGCAGAAAAGGCCCTGGGGGTTACAAGGGATGAGAAGCTGGATAGGAGTCAACAGGGCGCCCTTGTAGCCAAGAAGGCTAATGGCATATTAGGTGCATTAGGAGGAGCATTGCCAGCAGATCCAGAGAAGTGATTATTCCCCTTTATTCGGCTCTGGTGAGGCCACATCTGGAGGATTGTGTCCAGTTCTGAGCCCCCCACTATAGAAAGGACGTGGACGCCTTGGCAGAGAGCAGCCACAATGATTTGGGGGCTGGAGCACATGACCTATGCGGAGAAGCTGAGGGATTTGGGTTTGGTTACTCCTCAGAAGAGAAGAGCGAGGGGGGATTTGAGAGCAGCCTGCAACTTCCTGAAGGGGGGTTCCAAAGAGGCTGGAGAGAGGCTGGTCTCAGTGGTGGCAGATGGCAGAACGAGGAACAATCGTTTCAAGTTGCAGCGGGGGAGGTCTAGGTGGGAGATTAGGAAAAATGATTTCCCTAGGCGGGTGGGGAAGCGCTGGGCTGGGTTCCCTAGGGAGGGGGTGGGATCTCCATCCCTAGGGGTGTTTCAGTCCTGGCTTGACCAAGCCCTGGCTGGGATGATTGAGTCGGGGTTGGTCCTGCCTTGGGCAGGGGGCTGGACTCGGTGCCTCCTGAGGTCACTATGAGCCTAGGAGTCCAACCTGGGGATCCCGACTCCGAGTGTTTGTCTTTTGTTGTATCTTTTATCTCCATTTCTAACTCCCCATTGGATGTAGGTGCCATTTATATGAACCAAGATCTGCCCCTCCTCTGCCCCACTCTGTCCAACCCTTCCGCCAAAGCCCTACGCCCACCCTGCTTTGTCCTGACTCCGCCCACCTCTTCCAACCCCGCCCCTTCCCAACCCAGTTCTGCCCCCCCCCCAAGCTCACTGCACTCTCACTCCTCTCCCACCCCCGGAGCACCCCCTGACCCCACAAAATGACCGGCAGCAGACGGTAGATGCTGGGAAGGAGGGGGAATTGCTGAGATGGGGGCTGCCAGTGGAGCTATTTTTTCCCCATGAGGGCACCAACCCCGGAGCATCTGTAGAGTCAGCGCCGATGAGCCGACATCAACCAAATTCAAACCGGAATGAGGCCTGGCTGTCTAACAGGGCTTGGTCTCTTGAGGGGAGGATGTGAGATCTCTGAGACCTGGCAGGGTGCTTAGCTGATTAGCAGAGAGCCCACCGCTAAGATTGCATTTCTACAGGTGGTGCCCATTCACACGCGCCTCAGTGCACAGAGAAAAAAATTATTCTGCACAGGGATGGGGAAAAAAATCCACACACGGATGGAAAAGGTTGGAGGGAACATTGGGCATGTCTATACTCAAGGGCTGTGTCGAGACTAGCCAGTTTTTCCGGAAAATCAGCTGCTTTTCCGGAAAAACTTGCCAGCTGTCTACACTGGCTGTTTGAATTTCCACAAAAGCACTGACTTCCTACTGTAAGAAATCCTTGCTTTTTGCGGAAATACTATGCTGCTCCCATTCAGACAAAAGTCCCTTTTGCGCAAATCTTTTGCACAGAAGGGCCAGTGTAGACAGCTGAGATTTGTTTTGCGCAAAAAAGCCCCGATCGCGAAAGTAGCGATCGAGGCTTTTTTGCGGAAAAGTGCGTCTAGATTGGCTATGGCTGCTTTTCTGCAAAAGTGCTTTTCCGGAAAAGCATCCGTGCCAATCCAGACGCGCTTTTCCAAAAATGCTTTTATCGGAAAACTTTTCCATTAAAAGCATTTCCGGAAAATCATGCCAGTCTAGACGTAGCACCACTTCAACACTCATTATAAAGTCAGTTTAGTGAAACAAGCAAACCCCTACTTTAAATCGGTTTACACTCGGGTCACAGGGATGTAACCTAATTTGCTCTTTTTTACGTGACTCTGTCCCCTTGGGGTGGCGGAGGAAGTTGATAAAGTACTTCCTTTTCTCAGCCTTTGATTCAGAGCCAGAAGGTTGCGGTTTTGTATAATACAACAACAAAAACTGCAGCAACACGGACGCTTCCTGCTGCCTGGGGCATGCACCTGCTGAGTGTGCTGAATTTTGGCTTACCAGTTCTCACGAATTGCTTGCAAGCCCCCTGCTGTGTGTTGTTTTATTGGTCGGTGTGTAGAGGGAAGTGTCTGGCACTCATGGTTAGTCGGGATTTTTTTTTTTTGTGGGGGTGACAAATTGATTTGAAATACACCAGGCAGTTGAAACTCAACTTTTGCAAGGAAGACTCTGTTCTGACAACTGTTGGGTCTCGAAAAAAAATCCCCCCACCCCCAAAAAAGTGCGTGTGAAACTATTAAAATCAACATTTAATTTTCAGGGGAGGGGGAGAAAAAAAATGAACTGTTTTCCAACCTGTTCACCTCAGGATATTGAAAGGTATAAGACTGACCAATTGAAGCAGGTTTGGCAGAATTCAGTTTTCGTGTTTTATATCATTTTGATGGATAAGATCAGTGTTTATTTTAAGCGTTTTGTTTTTGCTGTTTTTGGCTATTTGAATTTTCACAGTTATGCAAATGTAGGGGGATCCGGTTTTATTGGTATCGAGTCACGTTTTCTCAGGTGTGAGGGATCTTGAAGGAAGGTCAGAGAATAATTAACTAATGACTTAAACAACAAATGGTCTAGCGCTTCAAAGACTAACGACACATGGAGATGAGATTATGAGTTTTCGTCCGCATGGCGGGCCCACATTTTGGCACCTGAGGCGGGGAGCTCAAATGACGCCCCCCCCCCATGCCCGTCGCTTGGGCCAAAACTTTGCAAGGTCTCAATTCTGCCTTCTTCCTGTTCTACTCCTCTCATGGGACTGCTACCAGCAGCAGACACAATTTTCTACACTCTGGGTCCCAGTCGTGCCCACACACAGTCTGGCACCTGAGGCGGCTGCCTCAGTTCGTCTCATGATAAAGCCGGTCCCGTTCGTGGGCCCAGCCCGCTTCTTCCGATGACCTGTAAAAGTTGAGGTTCAAAATGTTAAAGCCTTATAGCGGTTAAAACGCAAATGGTCAACACAAAAAATCAAAGCGTACAAAGTCAATACCCTTCCCCCAAACTCTAACATTCCCAAGTAGCTTTATTTTTTACTTGCCCATCTGTAAATTTTGATGCTCATTGATGGAAATATTGTGTCATTGGTTTGTGTAATGCCCGGCAGGTAGAACCAAACCTGGGACCTCTGGAGCTTAGTGGAGTTTGAGTTAAAAGCCAGCTGGCTCTCAGCGAACGCTGGAGAGCAGTGTTTCTTAAACCGTGTTCTGTGGCACACCGGTATGCCGCGAGGCAGTCGGAGGTGTGCCCGCAGAGAACAACAGAGTTCAAAATGGCCACCCTTAAAGGGGCAAGTGACTTTTTTTTTCTCAATAATTTTCCCCTCGACTCTTTCTTTCTTTTTTTTTGCTCAACAAAAAATCCTTGGTGTGCCTCATAAAAAAAATTATTGTTTGGTGTTCCTCAGTCTTAAAAAGTTTAAGAAACACTGCTGTAGAGCAAACTCATTCTCTAACTCTGCAAGTGGCCTTGATGCCACTCCATTGGACAGCGTGACACACCCAGTAGGTGTGCACTGGAATGGATGTTCACAGGCATTTACCAACAAAAATAAACAGATAACTGTAAATATCACTAAACTGACTTGACATGCAGGGGTTTGCAGGAGCTGAGCTCAAATGGTTTAGGTGTAAACAGGTGCAGCTTGTGTGTGTAAACAAGGCCTCAATCATCAGCTCCTGGAGTCCTGTGATGTTAGCTACCATCGACACAACAAAAAATTGTCTGGTCTTCAAGGTTGCAATGTATCTCCTAGAAGAGGTACCCAGCACTGCTTGCAATACATTTTTGTTTTCCTTCCTTTATATCATTGCTCTGGGGTGCGACAGGGGAGGAGGGGTTCAGTTTTCAGGTTGCCCTGAAGAGAGAGGATAGCTCCAGCCCTCTGTCACCAGAGCAGTTTAGGGCCATGTGAGAGGCATCTGTCCATGGCCACTGCAGCTCCAGCAGACACAGCTGGGGGAGGGGTGCATGTCCCTCGGCTGTGGGACACACAGACACACACACACACACACAAACTCCCTGAAATACATATCATAGTAGATAGCTGTCCTTTTTCTATCCTTGCCCCGTGCTGGCCTAATGGGGTTATAACTGTCCTGGTCCCCATCTCTGGCTCTTTGCTGCCCCCTCTGGTCATTCCACAGTATAGCTGGCCCTTCTACCAGACCCCTCCCTTTCCATTTTAGGAGAAACATTCACATTTCAGGCACATCCCACTGTCTTGGCACAACCAACCCCTGACTTTGCTTTCAATCAGGGGTGGCCAACCTGTTAAAGGCAAAGAGACACAATAGTTGGGGATATAGCACAAAAGGCCAAGGAAAAAAGTGGTTGAGAAAAAGAAAAATAAACAAAACAGCCCCAGCTGAATTTGGTCCAAAAAAAATTTTAAAAAAAGGATACCGCCCCTTTAAACAAAACTGAGTGGCTTTTTGGCCACAGGCTCCCATCGGCTGGTACCATCTTGTTGGCACCATTTTGCTTTGCTAAGACAGACAGTGAGCACTGGAAACTGGGAGCCAGGGGGCCGTTTTTAGGGATGCAGGGACAGCTTCACAAGCCGGGGGGGGGGGGGGGGAGGGGGATTGTGAGATGTAGTTTAAGGGGGGGAAGAGCCGCATGCAGCTCACAAGCATGTGTTAGGTTGACCACGGGTTTGCCAGCCCTGCTTTAATTATGATCAGAGGAATCTGCCTATCAAATGTGGCGCTTCCCATTTAGGAGGAGTTCTCGAACAAACAGACTCACAGATGAGTCATATCAGGTTTTGCTAGGTTAGACTTGATTTAAATCAATTATAGATTAGTAGTTCCAATACACAGAATAGATTTTAATGGATTGGAATTAAATTTAAAGAGATTCATTTTCAATCGAGTATAACTCTATTTGGCTGATTAAGATTAAATGTGGATACATTGGGTTTGATAAAATAAATCTTTACTATTACTGAGCGTTCATGATCACCTGATTATCCAAATCTTTTTCAGAGTCCCTGCTTCCCAGGACAGAAAGTCCCCTCTTTTGTAAGTCTAATCTGCATTCTTTGTTCCTTTGTGTAAACATTTACAGGAAGCTGTATTAAAACATGTTTTGTTTGCTTGCACACAGTTTATCATATTAGCTTGATCACCCTGAATCAGTGATCTGTCTGCTTACCACTTTCTAATTTTTGTGTCCCCTGCAAATACCTTTAGATTTAAATAAAAAAGGATACATTTTTTTAGGACAATTTAGGTTGAGAGTTGTCCTCCTTAAGATTAAATGTAGATGAAATGTAAACAGATTTGGACTGGATTTCGCTTGAGCGGGAGTAGTTGTGAGTAGATAGGTATGAACTGGATTTAGACAGATTTTGTGTTCGCTTGCGGTTGCACCTGAATGGGCTTTTGAAAGAACTCAGAAGTCGGATGACAAAGGAAGAAGTAAACAAGGCACCCCAGGGTGGTTTGTGGTGAGGAGAAAACACGTGCTTCGAGTCACACTATTTTTAGTCAAGTGACAATTGACTAATCCATCTGGGGGACAGCTCATGCCAGCCAAGCGTTCCTTGCCACTAGCAGAGGAGGAAGCAATGAACTGTTGGCAGTTTTGTTTTGTCTTGTAGTGATTATGAAATAGTATCTGGAATCCTCGAACTCTGACAGGAAGTGACCTCAGTAGGTTATCTAGAATCCTAGAGCACTAGAACTGGAAGGGACCTCGAGAGGTCATCGAGTTCAGTCCCCTGCCCTCTAAGTCACTGAAGAGCCCATCCCACCTCCCTACCTTCAGAAGGTCCCAGGTGGAGGGGAGGGGCAGGACTTGAGCTACGGGGGGGGAACCAAGCACCATCTAGACCATCCCTGACAGGTGTCTGTCTAACCAGCTCTTCAATATCTCCAGAGATGGAGATTCCACCACCTCCCTAGGCAACTTATTCCAGTGTTTCACCACCTTGACAGGTAGAAAGTTTTTCCTGATGTCCAACCTCAACCTCCCTTGCTGCAATTTAAGCCCATTGCTTCTTGTCCTATCACCAGAGGTTAAGGAGAATAATTTTTCTCCTTCCTCTTTGTGACACCCTTTTGGTACTTGAAAGCTGCTCTCATGTTCCCTCTCAGCCTTCTTCTTTCCAAACTAACCAAGCCCAATTCTTTCAGCCTTCCCCGATAGCTCCTGTTTTCTAGAGCTTTCATCATTTTTCTTGCTCTTCTCTGGACCCTCTCCGACTTCTCCAGGTCTTTCCTGAAATGCGGTGCCCAGAATTGGACACAATCCTCCAACTGAGGCCTAACCAGCGCAGAGTAGAGCAAAAGAATGACTTCTCGCGTCTTGCTCGCAACACTCCTGTTCATGCATCCCAGAATCAGGTTGGCTTCTTTTATTATTATTATTATTTTGCAACAATATCACACTTAATGAAGCAGGTCTAAGTCTTTTCTAGGCCTGCTTGTTTCTCCTTTTTTGATGCCAAGAACTGGCTTGAGCCCTTCCTAAACACAGAGACTAGTGCTGGTCCATGGAAAACCAGTCAAGGCCTTCCTTGACAAGGGTGTGAACTGAAGAACGGCCAGACTGAGTCAGACCAAAGTTCCATGCAGCCCAGTGTCCTGTCTGCCAACAGTGGCCCATGCCAGACGCCCCATAGGGAGGGAACACAACAGGTAATCCTCACTTGATCCCTTCCCTGTCACCCATTTCAGGACAAACAGAGGCTAGGAACATAATTTCTATCCATAGGTTACATCTATATTGACATTTTTTGCCCAAATACTTTTAACGCAAGAGTTTTTGCATTAAAGTATTTGTGCAAGAGAGCGTCTACACTAGCATGTGCTTTTGTGCAAGAGAGGTGCTTTTGTGCAAGAGCATCCATGCCAGTGTAGATGCTTTCTTGCGCAAGAAAGCTTGGATGGACATTTTAGCCATTGGGCTTTCTTGCGCAAGAAATTCATGTAGCCTGTCTACACTGGCCTCTTGCGCAAGAACAGTTGCACAAAAGGGCTTATTCCTGAGTGGGAGCATCATAGATCTTGCGCAAGAAGCCCTGATTTCATACATTAGAACGTCAGTGTTCTGCGCAAGAACTCCCCACCAGTGTAGACAGGCAGCATGTTTTTGCGCAGAAGTGGCTGCTTTTGCACAAAATCTTGCCAATGTAGACACATAGTGTCTAACTTCTTAAAACTCTCCAAAGATGGAAATTTTGCAACGTCCCCAGTGCTTTTCCGGAAAAGCGTCCTGCCAATCTAGACGCGCTTTTCTGGAAATACTTTTAATGGAAAACCTTTTCCGTTAAAAGCATTTCCGGAAAATCATGCCAATGTAGACGTAGCCCATGAGAATGCCACACAGACACAGCGAGAGACAGTCCCTGCCCCAGCGGAGATCAGGGCCCCGTTGTACCGGGCGCTGCACAGACACAGCAAGAGACAGTCCCTGCCCCAGCGGAGATCAGGGCCCCGTTGTGCCGGGCGCTGCACAGACACAGCGAGAGACAGTCCCTGCCCCAGCGGAGATCAGGGCCCCATTGTGCCGGGCGCTGCACAGACACAGAGAGAGACAGTCCCTGCCCCGGATGAGATCAGGGCCCCGTTGTGCCGGGCGCTGCACAGACATAGCAAGAGACAGTTTCTGCTCAGGAACAGAATCTTTTTTCTAGTTTCTGGTCTCAGAAAAAAAAATATTGATTCTTATCAGTCTTCAAAAGCTGAACTTTTTTGTAACAGAAAATGCAACTTTTTTTAATAGATGTTTTTTAAATGTCCAAGTTCCACTTTTCCAAAAGGAAAATAACTCATTTTTGTGGGATACTGCTTAGCCTTTAGTTTATGTGCTTCAACAACAACCCAGAAATTTTTGATCAAAACACATGAACAGGTTGCCTGTGGCTACCAAAGCTGTTGTTCACTGGAAAAAAAACATTAGATCAAACATTTTCTGAAAACGTTTGCTAATTCTAGTTATGTCCCAACCCCAGTGAATTGCATTCATGTTTTCTTCCTCTCACCCCTCTTGCTCAGCCAGGTGCTAACGTGAGAAGAAAATTCACTAGTTAAGAGAAGGACCATTCCAAATGAATACAAGCTACGTCTAGACTGGCACGATTTTCCGCAAATGCTTTTAACGGAAAAGTTTTCCGTTAAAAGCATTTCCGGAAAAGAGCGTCTAGATTGGCACGGACGCTTTTCCGCAAAAGCACTTTTTGCGGAAAAGCATCCGTGCCAATCTAGACGTGCTTTTGCACAAAAAAGCCCTGATCGCCATTTTCGCCATCGGGGCTTTTTTGCGCAAAACAAATCTGAGTGTCTACACTGGCCCTTTTGCACAAAAGCTTTTGCGCAAAAGAACTTTTGCCCAAACGGGAGCAGCATAGTATTTCCGCAAGAAGCACTGATTTCTTACATGAGATTGTCAGTGGTCTTGAGGAAATTCAAGCAGCCAGGGTAGACAGCTGGCAAGTTTTTCTGCAAAAGCAGCTGCTTTTGCAGAAAAACTGGCCAGTCTAGACACAGCCGATTTGTTCATGAGCTTTGGTGGGCACAGCCCACTTCTTCAGATGACCAAAGTGGGCTGTGCCCATGAAAGTTCACGATCCCGTTTACATGTTTTGTCTATAAAGTGCTACCAGACCATTTGCTTGCTGTTTTTTCCCCCTGTAACAGACTAACTCGTCTACCCCCTGAAGATTTGTGTTTTATTCACTAGTCACCTCTAGGTGTCAGGGTCTGACCATGCACAGATGGAAGGAGCGTGCCTGGTGTTGTAATAAAGCACAAATCTATGCTCGTGTGTAAACATAAGCATCTACAGTTTAACCCTTTTATCTCTGTGCAATGACTGGAAAACACACATCCAGCATCGGGTCACTGTTCCCAATCCGATATCGCTGTTGTTCATGGAGAGAACAATTTAACTGATTTAAGAATAACAGCATTCAACACAAGTAGGGGCAGGGCTTGGGGTGGAGCATCGACGGGAAGAGTTGGGGCAGGGACAGGGTTTGGGAGAAGTGGTGAAAGAGGTGGGGCTTGGGTAATGGTGTGGAACGTGGGCAGGAAGAGGCAGAGCAGGGGCGGGACTTGGGAGAAGGGGTGGAGCATGGTCAGGAAGAGGTGGGGCTTGGGAAAAAGAGGTGGAGCCTGGGTGGGAAGAGGCAGAACAGGGGCGGGACTTGTGACAAGGGGTGCAGAGTGGGCAAGAATAGGTGGAGTGGGGGTGGGAAGAGGTGGGGCTTGGGAAATGGTGTGGAACGTGAGCAGGAAGAGGCAGAGCAGGGGCGGGACTTGGGAGAAGGGGTGGAACATGGGCGGGAGGAGGCGGGGCTTGGGAGAAGGGGTGGAGCATGGGCAGGAAGAGGCGGGGCTTGGGAAAAAGAGGTGGAGCCTGGGTGGGAAGAGGCGGGGCAGGGCCAGGACTTGGGAGAAGGGGTGGAACATGGGCGGGAGGAGGCGGGGCTTGGGAGAAGGGGTGGAGCATGGGCAGGAAGAGGCGGGGTTTGGGAAAAAGAGGTAGAGCCCGGGTGGGAAGAGACGGGGCAGGGCCAGGACTTGGGAGAAGGGGGTGGAACATGGGCGGGAGGAGGCGGGGCTTGGGAGAAGGGGTGGAGCATGGGCAGGAAGAGGCGGGGCTTGGGAAAAAGAGGTGGAGCCTGGGTGGGAAGAGGCGGGGCAGGGCCAGGACTTGGGAGAAGGGGTGGAACATGGGCGGGAGGAGGCGGGGCTTGGGAGAAGGGGTGGAGCATGGGAAGGAAGAGGCGGGGCTTGGGAAAAAGAGGTGGAGCCTGGGTGGGAAGAGGCGGGGCAGGGCCAGGACTTGGGAGAAGGGGGTGGAACATGGGCGGGAGGAGGCGGGGCTTGGGAGAAGGGGTGGAGCATGGGAAGGAAGAGGCGGGGTTTGGGAAAAAGAGGTGGAGCCTGGGTGGGAAGAGGCAGGGCAGGGCCAGGACTTGGGAGAAGGGGTGGAGCATGGGAAGGAAGAGGCGGGGCTTGGGAAAAAGAGGTGGAGCCTGGGTGGGAAGAGGCGGGGCAGGGCCAGGACTTGGGAGAAGGGGTGAAGTGTGGGCAGGAAGAGGTGGGGTTTCTTAAAGCAAAGCGGCTTGTTAAAATGTTCCTGTTTATTTATTAATAATTTTAGTACATTTTTAAAACTAGAAATTTCATCCCTTATATTTTCTTTCCTTCATCCCGCCACAGGGTGCGGCCTCACCCCCACGGCGCCTCCAGCTGGTCACACGGGGAATCAGCCCTCCAACTCCCAGCGCTTGGCGTCTGGTTTCCCGTGGAGTCCTGGTACCCAGCCAGACCAGTCCCTCTGCTTCTCGGCCAGCCTCCAATAAACGCCCATTTTTCCAGTTCTCATCCTGGCTGTCTCTCACCGCGGCTTAACAGCCTGCGTCTGTAAGAGATCCCCGTGGGGCGCAGGGCGGCACGGCCCCGTAGCCTGAATTTTAAAAATAGCTCCCTTAATTGCAGGCAGCCCAGCCTAATGGCCTGTGTCTATCAGACAGCCCCCTTGTATCATGGGCACCGCATGTGCCCACGTTCTCCACCATGTGCACTCACCCCGCACGGCGCCTCCAGCTGGTCACTGGGGGAAAGAGCTCTTCTGCCTCAGAGCGCCTCCTGTTGGTCGGTGCCCCAGCCTCTCCCGCAGCCCGGAGTGAGGTGAAGTCCGATCAGAGCCTCCCAGTTCTTCCTGCCTTTCCCCGCCCCTGCCCTGTCTCAGGAAGCCTCCAGCTTCTCTGGCAGCCAGGTCCCTCCTGCTCCCCAGCCGGAGCAAGCGTGTGTCTGTTCTCCCTCCAGGAGCCCTTATTTATACAGCCCCCGCTGGGCCCTGATTGGCTGTCTCTGCCTCAGCTGAAGGCTTCACTCTCTCAGCATTCTCCCAGGGCTGGGATTTAACCCTTAACGGGCCAGTGTGGAACAGAAACCCAGTCATAAACCCTATAAACCATAGGTTTCCAAACTGGGGGACTTGCCCCCCTGAGGGGGAGGTGAAGAGATTCAAAGGGGGGTGCGAGGCAATCCAGTCCCCCTCCCCATCAATCCCCCTCAAGAAAGAGCTTGGTCCATCCCGTAAAAAAATTTGGAAAATACCATGTGAAATATCCATTATTTTCTGTTTTTCCTGCCTTGGGTATTTGCCAGAACACGTGCCTAGAGTACCAGTCCCCCCCCCCCCTTTTTTTTTAACACAGGTCCTGGGAATTAAAGGGGCCATGTCTGTTTCTCGGTTCCAGTCAGTTCTTTTTTTTTTTGGCTCAACAAGGTTTTTGTGTGTGTGTGTGTTCATGAGGGTTTCTCAAAAATCAAAAGGGAGGCGTGATGCCAAAAAGTTTGGGAACCACTGCTATAAACCCTTATCGTTCACTCTGATGTAACCAAAGAGTCAATTTGGCTTCCAATAACATTTTCTTCTCGTTTTCCGACCGGAAGCCGTAATGTAGGTGGGCCAATGCAGAGCCCTGTTCCAAATGCCTCCGTTGTCTCTCTTTTATGTCGGGTGCCTTGAGGGGCGATCTCGGTACAGGCACAGCGGTTTTTTTCTGGCTCCTCTTGGTGTAGTCTCTCTCAGCATCTGCACCGTGCTGAGGCCGGGGCCCGCTTTGGCGAGTGTGTCTGGTCACTGTGCGGTGTGAGGAGACACAGTCCCATTCCAGGCACTTCCCGTTGTCCTGGCGCACCCAAACCTTGCTTTAAATTTGGAGGAGAGGCCGCTGCCTCCAAAGGAGGGGGAGGTCCCTCTGTGACCGGTTCAGAGGAGTTCTTGAGCAAGACAGACAAACGCTCCACAATGTCTAGTAGAGACAGGATGTCAAGTTAGACAGCCCATCTGGCCTCTAGGCCCCGTTCTGCCTCAGGGCGAGAATCGCAGCAGCTGGAGGAGGAGGATGCAGCAGGCAGGGGAGTGAACTGATGGCCAGAGCTGATAAGCTGAGGGTGTGAAGGGTGGATCTGAGCAAGCAGAGCTGCTCTGGCTTCCGGCCAGTTTCCTGAGGTGTCTAGGGAGGTGTGAAATGCTGCGAGGCAGTTTGCACCAACCCTGAGGCTAGCGGGGAGCCTTCCAGAAGCCCCCGATTGGTCTCCGTACGTCACAGGGCCACATTCACCCTTCCAGGTGAGGGTGACACTTCAAACATGGCCGCAATGTGTGTGGAACCCTCTCTACTGCAGCGGGAAGAGGTCCTCGGAGAGGCGGGGCATGCGGACGAAGAGGAATTCTTCTGGCCTCTTGCAGTATCTCCGGGGCTTTTTCACCCCCCTGAGACATGCTGTTCTGCTGCCGGGGGCAGAGGCCGTGCCGTGGGCTGGCCTGTTCTCTGGGGTCTGTGCCTTTGTGAGGACAAGCGCGTCACATAGCGGCAGTGCGGCCCAATGGGTGGGGCAGCTCCGGACTGGAGTTCAAGAGGCCTCGATTTGTAATCAAGCCTGGCTGTCTGGGTGGCTTTTGGCAGGTCATTTCACCTCAGTTTCCTCTCCCTGCCTCCGTCTGGTCTGGTTACTTGTCATTCTTCAAGCCAAAGCAAGTTGTGCCTTGTCTGTTTACCACTGTGGGCTGCACAGGCGGCTCTGTGTGTTCTGAGGGCCACCCCCACACACACAGTAAATATTTATGACCTGCAGGCACCCAGCTGAGGGTGTCACCCCAGCCATGTGCTGATTGGGCGGGCCGCAGGCTGAGAACCACGGCGAGAAAGTCTCAGACCCATTTGCAACCTGGCCAGCCTTGGGGCTCTGTCTGTGGTGCTAGGAAAACATCACAATCCCCTCCTCCCACAGTCCCCCAAGTCGGACAGACATCTCCCCCAGCCCCGCGTCAAATTCACCCACAAGGCAATGGAGGGGCGACGATCATTTTGCAAAAGAAGAGCTCAAAGCTGATTGCGGGAAAATGGACAAAAGCTTCCCAATTCTTGAATCAACACTGGATCTTTTTTCTGAAGGCCCGGCTGTAGATCAGAGAGGAATTAATTCCAGGGAGTTCCAGGGCTTATGTGATACAGGTTAGACTAGATCGGGAACCTCTCTAGTCTGGCACTCTCTGGTCTGGCAACCTCCATGGTCCGGCATGATTTGAATTTGCAGGATGTCCTCTTAGCATGGATGTGGCCAAGTTTCTCACAGTTCCGTAAAGTTTGTTTCCAGTCACCAGTGCTGGCTCTCAGGGTTCTGGCTGTTCTTTAGCTCTAATTTACCCTGAAATGTCTTCCCATAGCCCAGTATGCAGTGGGCAATATTGACCTCCTGTGGTCTGGCAAATTCTCTGGCTCGGCACCAGTCAGGTTCCAACGGTGCCGGATTAGAGAGGTTCAACCTCTAGTCAAGAAGCAAACCAGATCTGGACTGCCCGGTGCTTTTGAATAGGCTCCCAAAACTTTTGTTATTTACATGTTGTTATCATTATTGCTGCTTTATTTTAACTCTTTTGTCTGGAGTCCAGACCTCGATTATGCCTTGACCAAGAAATTGGGACCTTGACAAGAAAGAATGTATTTTCCCTGCGCTACATGAGCACAGTGGTCCAGTAAGGTCTTAGAGTCTGGAGACCTGTCTTTGTTTTGTATCAGAGTGGTCGCCGTGTTAGTCTGAATCTGCAAAAGCGGCGAGGAGTCCTGTGGCACTTTATAGACTAACTGAAGCGTAGGAGCATAAGCTTTCATGGGCAAAGACCCACTTGGTCAGATGTTGTCTTTGTTTTGAAAGCTTTAAATATTTTGGATAGTCCACATTTTTTTGTGTTTGGAATCTTTCTTTCTGTCTTTCTTTCTGTCTTTCTTTCTTTCTTGAGGTCATTGGGGATCCTGGTTGCTAGGCCAAGTCACACGTGGCCCTCTGCAACCACAAGCCCTTTCCTGTCATCTTATTAAACATGAAGCACGCTGGGGTAAACTGAGGCACATACCATATTCATGCAATGCTCTAAGAAAAACCTCAACTTCATCACAGGGCCGAAGGGGAAAAAAAGGTGAAATATTTTATTTTCAGCAAAACCCCCTCCAAAATACATTTTTGAGTAAAAAGGTTTGGTTTTGAACAGGCCACTTTTTGCGGAAAAGGGTCCGTGCCAATCTAGACACGCTCTTATGCAAAAAAGTCCCGATCGCCATTTTCACGATCAGGGCTTTTTTGCACAAAACAAATCTGAGCTGTCTACACTGGCCCTTTTGCGCAAAAGCTTTGCGCAAAAGGGACTTTTGCCCGAACGGGAGCAGCATAGTATTTCCGCAAGAAGCACTGATTTCTTACATGAGATTGTCAGTGCTCTTGTGGAAATTCAAGCTGCCAGTATAGACAGCTGGAAAGTTTTTCCACAGAAGCAGCTGTTTTTGTGGAAAAACTTGCCAGTCTAGACACAGCCATTCTGAATTGGCGTCAAAGTTGCACATGAATTTTATGTTGCAGTCTGTTTGGGAAGGTCCCCCCACCCCTTTGACGATGGCCACTTTCTAGTCAGTACGGGTACGTCTACACTGCTTTCTTATTTCGAAATACGCTAGGTGTTATTCCTCATTGATGAGGTTTACAGATTTTGGAATAAATGCTCCTTTATTGCAAAATAATTTTGAAGTAACGGAATGGCTGTGTAGACACTCGTATTGTCATTTCGAAACAACGCTAGTTATCTTGAAATAACAATGCAGTGTCGACGCATCCTAAATATGTGTCCACGGAGGTTAAAAATCACACAATTGCCAACTTGACCCATGCTGGAAAAGTTTGATTTCCATTGCTAGGTTTCTACAGAAAACACAGAAGAACATGTATTTTTTTCATCAGTTTTATCCGCATTTCCATCGGAAACCTTCCACCGCTTGTGCAACTTGAAAAATCTTCTTTCTCCTCCCCCCCAACAAAGAATTGCAACTTTTTTCCTTGTTTGGGTGGGGGATGTTTTGTAGCCAGACGACCATTCCAAACATTTGGGGACCTGCAGCTGCTTTCTGCAAAAAGCAATTCAGGGACGTGCAAACATTTTGAAGGCATGCTCTCCGCCCACCCTGTTTGTAAGCCCGCTTCCGCTGCTCAAGCTAGACGCCTAACACATTTTTCACAGTTGGCTGCTGTGGGCAGGCCCCATCAAAGACCACCGAGTCTCCCAGCACAGACAAAAGCAGAGGGGCCGAATCAAGACACAAAACCATTTACACTGGCTCTGCCTAGCTCCGGACTGGAATAGCATCAGCATCAGGTCAGGTCCCCGAACCCCCTTGGCAAGTTGGAAAAAGAGCAGCTACGGACGAAGGGGAAAATAATCCAGTCCTTTGTCAACGCCCAAGGCAGAGATGAGAAGGGGGCAGGTGTCAACACTGTTTCCTGGCAGAGGAGGCTTTTTTTAGCTTAGCTCAGCTCAGAGGGTGCCCTCACACACAGCTCTCCGGCCTGTCGCCGTTGCTGGCCATGGCTGAAAGAGCAGACTGTGTTTATAACAACGTCCTGGAAACCTCTTTTCCCCATGGTGGGTCGGCTCAAATTCAGGATTACAGTGAGTGCAATTTTTTTTTTTTTTGGGGGGGGGGGAGAGTTGTGCTGGGATTTTTTTCCGGGGGTGTGGATTTAGGGCGGCCGGATTCCAGTTTTGCGACTGTAATGCTTGTAAATAGCCAGTGTAGCAAGGCGCCTGGGGTCACAGCCCCATCTGGGGTTGTCTCCGCCGACTGTGGGGTTATCCGTCTGGGTTTACACCAGGGTCACGGCGATCCGATTGGGGTCCGAACTCTACCGACTCCAGCAGGGGATGCTCTTGAGCGGGGGTCACCAGGCAGTAGGTCTGGTTGATCTTGGCACCTGACAGGTGATCCTGGCTGGTGTGGCTGGGAAGCTATCAAGGGCCGGCTCGTCTGTTGCCCTTCCCCCCCGCTGTCATGCTGCCCCTGCCCTCTGACTTAGAGTTCCCCCCCGCCCCCCCGGAGCCTCCTGCTCACTGTGCAGGGTGTGGGAGGGAGAAGCAAGGGGGGGGGCTGATGTCAGGGTGTCCCTCTTCCCCCCACTCCTGTGCCCACTCAGAGAAGGGGAGGGAGATAAGCAATGCAAAACTCCATATCTGTTACACAATGTGTGTGTCTGTCATTCTCACAAACACACACACACACACTTCACTGTCCTTCACTCTTCTCTCCCGACCTAACACATACGTGAGTTGTTGTTGTTATTTCTTTTACTGCTTGCCAAGTGGGGTAGTTTGGGGTTTTGCCTGGTCTGTGCATTGCGTCATTTTCATTTCTCTCTTACGCTGAAATGTAATTCGTTGAGCGGTGAGTTCTAAAATGCCGAACCTGGCGTGGCAGGAGGAAGTATCCCCGTGGGAATTGCTGGTTCTGGACGTGGCTGGCCTGTCCCTGCGGCCTCCGAGAGAGGCAGAGCAGGGGGTGTCCACGTGCTGTCCTGGCCTGCAGACACCGCTCCTGCAGCTCCCTCTGATCGATACGAGGGAACCGTGGCCTGTAAAAGCTGTGGGCTCAGGGCCTGTAGATGGGGGCAGCATATGGCACCATGGAGCTAATGTTGGACGTGCCAGCTGCTTTCAGGAGCAGTGCAGGGCCAGGACAGGAGCGAGCCGCTTTAACCTCCCTGCTCCACCACCCGGAAAGTGTCTTAGTTAAACGGTGCCCTGTGTCCTGAACCCCTGTCCCAGCCCTGAACTGCCTCCTGCCCCAACCTCTTGCCCCAGACAGGAGTCCCCCTGCACCCAAACGTCTTCCCAGAGCTTGCACCCTGAATCCCCTCCTGGACCCCAATCCCCCCTCTGGGGCTAAGCCAAGAGCCCTTCCCACATGCCAACCCCCTCAGACCAAGACCAGAGTCTGCACCCAACTCCCTACCCCAGCCTGGTGAAAGTGAGTGAGGATGGGGGAGGAAGGGGGTTGGAGTGAGCAGGGGGAGGCCTTGGAGAAGAGGAGGAGCAGGGGCAGGCCTCAAAGAAGGAACCAGAAGGAAGTGGGGAAGGGTATTGGGGTTTGAGGGAGATCTTACATTGCACTTCCACTGAAAAAGTGACCTTGTGGGTAAAAAGGTTGGAGACCCCTGCTTTGGATTTACCCCGGGCTCCTGCGATCTGATTTCGCTCCCGAGATATTTCGCCGCAGTGGAGTCACTCCGGATTTGGAATAGAGTAGCTGAGCTCCAAATCCAGCCCTGTCACCATGCCTTGCGCCGAAGTCATCCAGATTGGGAACCAGATCGCTGAGCCTGGGTCTGCACTGGGGAGTTATTTCAAAAATCACTTCCTAGCATGGACAGCCCCTGAGTTCCCACGCCCACCGGGACTCCGGGAAGGAAAAGAACCTAACGACAATCCAATGTCTCTGTTCAAGGAGCTCTATCAAATCCTCCAAGACAATACAGGCTACAGTGACACTGCAGGCCTTTTGCGCAAGAACAGTTGTCTACATTGCAAATATTTCTTGCGCAAGTAAATTTACAGTCTAGCGTCAGAAAACAGGGCTTCTTCCGGAAGAGTTATTCCTCTCCCCATGAGGAATAAGTCCTCTTGCGCAAGAGCTCTTCCACAAGAGGCCAGTGTAGACAGGCAACATGAATTTCTTGCGCAAGAAACCCCTATGGTTAAAATAGCCATCAGAGCTTTCTTGCACAAGAAAGTGTCCACACGGCCATGGACACTCTTGTGCAAAAGCCCGTGGCAGTGTGGACACACTCTTGTGGAAGACCTTTTGCACAAGAACGCTTGCGCAAAACAGTTCTTCCGCAAGACCCCTGCAGTGTAGACATAACTTACAATGTGTTGTGACTAATTGCGAGGGTTGCCAGGTGTCCGGTTTTTCACCCAGACAGTCCGGTATTCTTGGCCCCCATCTGGAAAAAAAAAGCAGAAAATACTGGACATGCAAAATGGGTGGTATTTTGGTATTTTCTGTTTTACTTGGATGGAAAAATGGGGCAGAGAGGGTGGGAATTTAAAGGCACAGTGACTTTTTTTTTTTTTGCTCAACAAATTTGGCCTCCTTTTTTTAAATGTTTGTGTGTGCGTTTCCACACCTGGATTTCTTTTCAGGGTAATTCTCCATTTTCAGAGGCTTTCGTTGCTTGGTGTTTAGGATCATTATAAAATCCCCGCTAGGACAAATAGCAACAGGCTTAAATTGCAGCCAGGGAGGTTTAGGTTGGACATTAGGAAAAACTTCCTACCTGTCAGGGTGGTGAAACACTGGAATAAATTGCCTAGGGAGGTTGTGGAGTCTCCATCCCTGGAGATATTTAAGAGCAGGTTGGACAGACACCTGTCAGAGATGAGGTAGACAATGCTTGGTCCTGCCACGAGGGGCTGGATTTCATGATCTCTCGAGGTTCCTTCCTCTTCTATCAGTCTATGATTCTATAATTAACCCACCGTCGTCCACCCCATGTCGGCTTCCGGCGGTGGGTTTCCTGATCTGCTGCGCAGAGAGGAGCCGGGTCTCTTCCTTCTCAGAGGCGGCTGCATGCCAACGGCTCAGCTCCACCCAGTAAAAAAAGGGGGCTTGTTTCTACCGACAGGGGAGAACCGCACACAGGCCAAGCTGGAGCGACAGAGGAAAGTGGCGGCACCTTGTAAGTATCAAATGAGAGGGGAGGCATCACAGGTGGTGAGCCCCCCCCCGGTGCCACGCCGACCGGATCCGCCTCCCCGCCAGAACATGATGGTTTTTGAAGCTCGGCCGCCGTGCCCACGGTGGCATCGGACCGCGCTGGGGCTTGGCGGGGCAGGGAACCTCCTCTTGCTGGGAACTGTGGCCGTGCTGGGTGTCCTGGGTAAGTAGCCCCTGGCCGCGGGTTGGTGCTGCGCCTCCGGGACTCCACCCATGTCGTTGGGGCTGGACGTGGCCGCCGCTGGCCCGGCCGGTGCTGCTCGAACGATGCAACCGTAACGGTCTTGGAATCTTTGACGCGGAGGCAGCCCCGGCGGGGCTCTCCCTGCCACCGTTTCACCGATGGGCCCTGGCTGGGATTCGGGCCACGTTGACGCCCCGGGGGCGGGGGTTGACACCCGCTGAGATCTGGCCGATGGATTCCAATGGACCCCTGGGTGCTCCAGCTCTCAAGCGCCCACAGAAAAAAAATACAGGGATGTGCTTAGCACCCCAGCCACACTGGTTCACTGGGCCCCCAGGGCTGGCTGCCAATCAGCTGTTCGGAGAGCGGGGGAAGGAGGTAGGGGAGGGGAAGGAAAGGGGAGAGGAAAGGGCAGGGGAGGGGGAAGCGAGGCCTGAGGAAAAAGAGGCGGAGAGAGGGCAGGGCCTTGGGGGAAGATACAAAGAGAGGGCAGGGCCTTGGGGGAAGAGGCGGAGCAAGGGCAGAGATTTGGGGGAAGAGGCAGAGCGAGGGCAGGGCCTTGGAGAACTGGTGGAGCGAGGGCGGGGCCTTACAGAAAGAGGCAGAGAGAGGGCGGGGCCTTGGGGGAAGAGGCGGAGCGAGAGCCGGGCATTGGGGGAAGAGGCAGAGCGAGGATGGGGCCTTGGGGGAAGCAATGGAGCAAGGGCAGAGATTTGGGGGAAGAGGCGGAAAGAGGGCGGGGCCTTGGGGGAAGAGGCGGAGCAAGGGCGGAGCCTTGGGGGAAGAGGCGGAGCAAGGGCGGAGCCTTGGGGGAAGTGGAGTGAGGGCGGGGCCTTGGGGATAGAGGCGGAGCGAGGGCGGGGCCTAAGGGGAAGAGGCAGAGTGAGGGCGGAGCCTTGGGGGAAGAGGCGGAAAGAGGGCGGGGCCTTGGGGAAAGAGGTGGAGTGAGGATGGGCCGTTGGGGGAAGCGGTGGAGCAGGGGCGGGGACTTACAGAAAGAGGCGGAGTGAGGGTGGGGTCTTGGGGGAAGCGGTGGAGTGAGGGCGGAGCCTTGGGGTAGAGGCGGAGCAAGTGCAGGGCCTCCGGGCAGAGGAGGAGTGGAGCACCCCAATTTCTCAAACTTTCCCTTCTCCTTATCTGGAAGTTTACCAGCGCCCGTCCCAGATCAATGGAAACCCAGCCATGTGCAATGGCAGCTTGAAGAGCTTCCGATCTTCCTTGACGCAAAACTTGTGTGAGGTGCAAAACAGCTCGGCAGGTAATTCTTGGGCTTCCTGTATCCCCTCCCGTCGCTCACCCTCACTATTACGCACTGTGATGCTTACAGAGAGTAGAGAGAAACCCTCCCCAAAAAGGATCCCTCTAATTTTTTCAGTCCATGTGCAGAATAAATGTTGTTCTGTGCACCAGGGCATGTGAGGATGTGCACCACAAGTCAAAACACACACCTACCTGCGGATGCTGTGCTAATCAGAGGCGTGGCATTGGACTCTCTCCTGAGCAGCTGAGATCAGGGCCCTATGGCGCCGGGCGCTGCACAGACACAGCGAGAGAGAGTCCCTGCCCCAGCTGAGATCAGGGCCCCGTTGTGCCGGGCGCTGCACAGACACACAGCGCCCCCTACTGAGCCTCTGACAACCTCACAGTGGCCTCACAGCGTCCCTGGGACCAGCAAGGATTAAGAGGGGAGACTGCCCCCTTCTGAATTCTCAGGTGCACCAACCCACTGCACAGCACCCCCTTGCATTATATGGGGGTATTGGGGTTAACACTCCCCATGGCTCTGCCAATGCGCTGCCCTCTGTCTCCCTCACTCACAGGTGGCTCCCTGTGTCTCTGCAGGGATGACCCACTCGGAATAACCCGTGATTAATAATGGTTCCATTTCCCCGGGCAGGGGACTCCGGATGCAGACTCTGCGCCAGGCACTGGAAGCCGCACAGGGACAAGTGCTACTGGCTGTCTGATGGGAGTAAGTACTGGAGCGGGAGCCGGGATGACTGCACACAGAGGAGATCTCACCTGCTAGTGATCCAGGACCAGGAGGAGATGGTAAAGAACGTGCTGAACTCCCCCCTCCCCTATTCACGTCCTTGTCGATTACAACAGGTCACAAAACCCTCCTTTGATTTTTCCAGCAACAAACGATTAAGAGACAAAATTTTCACTCTAGTTTTCACAGGAAGATTTTTAAAGTGAAACAAGAGCTGTTCCCCTCCCCCCATTTTGACAGAGAGTCTCTGCTTATTTTTAATTGTTTTTAAATGTTTTAATCCCTGGACATGTTCATTTATGCAAAACGATGGGTTGTAAGTATTTGTTCGTGCTTGAAATGTGCAAGGTTGTTTGAAATCATGAAACAGGGTCCAACATGCGGCTGACAGCTTGGACCCTACGGCTACGTCTAGATTGGCATGATTTTCCGCAAATGCTTTTAACGGAAAAGTTTTCCCGTTAAAAGCATTTGCGGAAAAGAGCGGCTAGATTGGCACGGACACTTTTCCGCAAAAGCACTTGATCTAGACGTGGTTTTGCGCAAGAAAGTCCCGATCGCCATTTTCGTCATCGGGGCTTTTTTGCGCAAAACAGTTTTTAGCTGGCTACACTGGCCCTCTTGCGCAAAAACATTTCTGGAAAAGGGCTTTTGCCCGAATGGGAATGTCAAAGCATTTGTGCAAGAAGCACTGATTTCAGACAGTAGAACATCAGTGCTTTTGTGCAAAATCAAGCGGCCAGTGTAGACAGCTGGCAAGTTTTTCCGCAAAAGCGCCTGCTTTTTCGGAAAAACTTGCCAGTCTAGACACAGCCTAAGTGTATAGCCATATATGTTCTCAAGAAGCATTCTTCTTACTTTGCCTCTCTGTCCAGTTTGATTTTCATCCATGGAAATAGTTGGCTGCCACTTTCTGTGTGTACAGAGAAGTGGATATTTGCCGATAAATCTAATCTTTCCAGGCAGAAATCTATTGCAATAAATATGTTAATAATAGATCCCAAAGCATTTTACATGGATAGATTGAATGATTATCTAATAAAGTTAATATAGACGTTAGAAACTGAAGACAGGGATTGGTCAGCAATTGTTCCATGAGATGCAGCTAATTCTGGGGTGGAGTGGCTCGGTAACCATCATATAATGAGGTTGCACATGATTTCTTAATTCAGTACAGAACTCTGATATGGAAAGAGGTGCTATAGTAGATGAATAATAGCTGATACTGTTTGCCTGGAGATGAAATGCTGCTTTTAGTTAGAGCAGCGTTAAAAAAAAAAGCCAGCACACAAATATTGTAAAATATTTTCGTTCAAACCGTCCCTGAGAGTTTTTACTGAATTTCTCTGATTTTTTAAAGATAAAATTGATCAAAACTGGGCAGAGGGGCACAGGACCAATTCAGATATTAATTCATAGTATAATGATTTGCTATCTTTACTGTCCACGGGCGTTCCAGCAGCTCCCGATTTGTCATCAATATTAATATGATCAAAGCCCAAGCAAGAGATCAGGTCTTGTTTGCATGGTGAGCAAAGGAGCCAGAGAATTCTGCCTTGTTCTGTTCCCTCTGACACCTTGTCAATTTCACAGGTGTTCATACAGAATATTATAGGAGATCAAAATCCGGTGTGGATTGGACTCAACATCACGTCTTCAAGGAAGAACTGGACCTGGGTGGATGGTTCCCCCTTAAATCAAACACTGTGAGTGTTTCCTGATTAGTATTTTATATCAATCTGCAATAGGTACACAGGGTGAAATCCAGGCTCCATTGAGACCTCTATGTGGTCAGGATTTCATCCACTAAATCTTACAGAATAAAGGCCTCAGAGCTGTAAAACCCTCCCTGGGTTTAATGTTAAGTCTCATTGAAGTCAATGAGAGGAAAAGTAAGTGAATATAGAAATATTTGCCAGATCAGGGTCTCAGTGGGTATGTCAGCACTACAGAGGTTGTTTTTTTTTTCGGAAAAATGACCATTTTTAATCCAAGGAACTCCCTCCTCCCCATCCACGTATGGCCGTTTTTCCAAAAAAAACCCTCACTTACGTCCATACTGCAATCGCATTCCATCGGGAAAAAAATGTGAAAGAACTGAGGGGTTTTTCTGACATTGGTAAACCTCTTTCTATGAGGAAGAAACCTCATAGACACTGCCCTTTCTGGTTGAAATGGCAAGAAACTGTTTTTTCTTTGTGAAACTGTCTGATATCTGTTTTGTGGGCATTGATTCTTTGGCGAAGTGTCTGAGACGTTTGTCTAATGTACATAGCAGGACACTGGTGGCACATGATGGCATAAATTATATTTCTGGATGAGCAGGAATATGTGTTCTTGATCATATAACTGAACTGCTATTCAAGTGCTAGACCAGACTAACACAGCTACATCTCTAGTACTATTCTACTTTCTGAACAGTATCCTTCCTGCCTTATCCGTCCACTGACTTTGATCTGTATCTACTCAAGTTTAGCACCCTTTCTCCTGAGGTAGGGGGATGGGTGACAGAACATCTTTCTTTTCCCCCCATCCCTCTTCCCTCCTCCTATTTATTTCGAGTTTCCTTATCTTCTGATCATAACTCTGGTCATCTGAAGAAGTGGGCTGTGCCCACGAAAGCTCATGATCCCATCTATATGTTTTGCAAGGAAGGAGACTAGTTTCTCTTCCCCGCCTCTAACTCCACTGATGCGACTGCCTCCTTCACTCTGTAGATTCACGGTATTGGGGCCTGCGGAGGAGAACAGCTGTGCTGCATTAAAGAAGAATCGGATCCAGCCTGAAATCTGCAACACTGACCTGAAATGGATTTGCCAGAAGGCAGCTGTGCAACTTTAAACGGGTGGCTTGGAGACCTCTGTTTGCAGACGTGGAGTGCCGAACTTACTGTGTGTTGCTCTTTCTTTCATCCTACAAACCCTCCGGCAGTGTCAGTCCGAGGAGCATGAGGGGTGCGATCCTTACACCAGTGGAAGGTCTGGGTCCATTGACTCTACTGGAGTTATGACCAATGTACAAAGACGGGGATCAGACCCTTTGATTTTTAAAAAAATGCATCTATCATTATTCCACAGCACTTCTAATACTGTGTTCTGAGTACTAAAAGATCTTAATTCCAGGGACATTATTATATATGGTAACACTCAGAGGTCTCAGCTGAGATCATGGTCCCATTGTGCCAGGCAGTGCATAGACACAGCAAGAGACAGTCACTGCCCCAGCTGAGATCAGGGCCCCGTCGTGCCGGGCGCTGCACAGACACAGCAAGAGACAGTCCCTGCCCCGGCTGAGATCAGGGCCCCGTTGTGCCGGGAGCTGCACAGACACACTGTCTCTGCTCAGGAACAGATTTGTTTTCCTGTAAAGATGTTTTCCCTTATTCGAAAAAAAAAAAAGGATTCTCTTCAGTTTTCAAAATCTGAACTTTTTTGTGGCTGAACATTTGAAAATAGAAAAATATTCCCACGCAATGTCTGGTTTTTACTTTTTCAAGAGGGGGAAAAGAACCCCGATTTTTGTGAGACACTGACTCTTTGTTTTCTGTCTTTTCAATGAAAGCCAAGAACATCTGGACCTCTGCAAAAATATGCTGTTAACAGGCCTGGGCTGGCTGGAAAGTTGTTCTTCACCAAGAAAAATGTTCACCCAAACACTTTGCAAAAAGGTCTGCTATTTATAGTGGTGTTTGTGATGGGCTCAGTTATAGCGATGGCCTTGGGACTATCACTTGACGTGCTGACATAGCACTGAGCCACCCTTCCTAGGAGGCACCCTTTACGCGTGCAGTGCCAGGTCTCTAGTCTCCTCCAGTGATGACACAGAGTTGGGATCACTGAGAACAGCTGAGCTCTGGGAAGACTCAGTTACAGGGACCTGCCAGAGCCCCAGAAAAATCTGTTTGACTGGGGATAAACTTTTTTGCAGGATAAGATGATGTTATTCACCCTCTTTCTTACATAAAGAGAAAGATGGACATTTGTTCCGCCCATTATAATTATTCACATTCAAATTATTAATAAACAAAAGTGATTTTATTAAGCATAAAAAGTAGTATTTAAGGGGTTAGAAGTGATAGCACACAGGGCAAAGTAAGTCACTAAGCAAAATAAAACAAAACCCACCACCTTTGCCTGTTACGCAGAAACCAATTCTACACTACTGTGGGCTATTGATCTAAAATTACACAACTTCAGCCATGCAGATAATGCACTTTGATCTACTTACTGCTATGTCTTCACCACTGTAAGTCTATAGTGGGTGCTCTCCCATCGACTCCGCCTACGCTTCTCTTTCCGATTTAGTACCAGAATCGACAGGAGAGCACGCAGCATTCCATTTATAGTGTCTATATGAGACATGATAAATCGATTCTCACTGGATCAATTGCTTCCCACTAATCCAGCGGGCAGTGAAGACATGCCCCAAGAAACTTGCTACATGCATACCTGACCCTAATAGTAGTTCTAATTATTTTCTTTCATAGTCTAGAAAGCTGCCCAGCTTGGCCTGGATCCTTCCGCCTGTTCAATCTTAGAAGTTTGCAGAGTCCTGTGGCACCTCAGGAGACTAAGGCTATGTCTACACTACAGAGATTTTTGCAGAAAAACAGCTGTTTTTCTGCAAAAAGTTGTGGCGCGTCCACACCTCAAGCATGTTTTTGCACAAGAGCATCGAAAGAACAGAGGGGTTTTTGCACAATTCCTAGTCCTCTTTCTACGAGGAAGATCACCTTTTTGCAAAAGAGTTCTTTCACAAAAAGGCGTGTGGGGACGGTGAAGTGGGGGTTTTTGCACAAAAAGAGGAAAGAAGAAAAAGCACAGGTGCCATGGTGGCCATTCTCTGTGCATACTAATCAGTGCTTACTTTTGAGAGAATGTCCATGCATTCTGGATGCTCTGTTTTGCAAAAGCGCGTCGCTTTTTCGATGCGCTTTTGCAGTGTGGACGCGCTCTTGTGCAAGAATGTTTTGCGGAAGATCTCCTCCGACAAAAGCTTCTTGCGCAAAAAGCCTGCAGTCTAGACGTAGACTAACAGACTGAGTAGGACATAAATAAGCTTTTGTGGGTAAAACCCACTTCATCAGATGCATTGGAGGGAGAGTTACAGAGGCGGGGAAGGGGGTATATATAACGAGGAAGTTGCTTGTCTTAATGTAAGTGATCAAGTCAGGGTGGAAGTGAGTGGCCCATTAGCTTCATTAACAAACAACAGGCAGCAGGGCGGGGCAGATGTATGCTGGGCCTGGCCCATAGATCCTCCTGGATCAGCGGCAGGGATAGGGGGAGGGGTGCTTAATGACCCTCCTTAATGACCCAAGAAAAGCTGAGGAAATTTGCTAGTACTTCATCTCTCCCACTGCAAATGCAGGAATGATACATGCACACAAATATCCTATTTGTCACTTTTCAAAGGATGGAGGCATTTTGCATAAACCATCTTCCTCTTCTGTGGGTTCCTATGCATACGCATATTTCCATAAGGCATTTGGAGAATCCGGAAGGACAGTGTCGTTTCACAACCTCTGTGAATGTCGTTCCATTTCTCCACCCCTCTACCTCCCTCCCCATGCCCCCAGCTGGGTGCGAAAGAGAAACGCTTGTTGCATTGCATAGCACAACACTCAAGACAGGACCATTCGGCTTTACCGCCGCTGGAGAGAATTCATGCTGTATTCGTCCAGGGTTATATCCACTCATCACCACCAGATGGCAGGTCTGACTAGCTTCCTGTCTGTTCCACTCCAACTCCTCTGAGGAAGTGGGTTGTACCCATGAAAGCTCATGAGACTTTTTTGTGAGTCTCTATGCCCTGGTTTACACTAGGGAGTTATTTCGATGCCTCTTGTGTTCCTGGAGAAAGCGCTCAAACAGATCTGAGCATAGAATCATAGACTCATAGAATACTAGGACTGGAAGGGACCTCGAGAGGTCATCGAGTCCAGTCCCCTGCCCTCATGGCAGAACCAAATACTGTCTAGACCATCCCTGATAGACATTTATCTAACCTACTCTGAAATATCTCCAGAGATGGGGATTCCACAACCTCCCTGGGCAATTTATTCCAGTGTTTGACCACCCTGACAGTTAGGAACTTTTTCCTAATGTCCAACCAAAACCTCCCTTGCTGCAATTTAAGCCCATTGCTTCTTGTCTTATCCTCAGAGGCCAAGAACAAGTTTTCTCCCTCCTCCTTATGACACCCTTTAGATACCTAAAAACTGCTCTCATGTTCCCCCTCAGTCTTCTCTTTTCTAAACTAAACAAACCCAATTCTTTCAGCCTTCCCCCATAGGTCATGTTCTCTAGACCTTTCATCATAACTTGTTGCTCTTCTCTGGACCAATTTCTCCACATCTTTCTTGAAATGCGGTGCCCAGATCTGGATACAATACTCCAACAGAGGCCCAACCAGCATAACACCATGGAACATGTCCCGCCTTGCATTTCAGAGCGATTTCTACCAGCTGGGCTCAAAGCCCTCTGCGCCGGATTTCTCGCCGGCTAAATGGATACCCTGATTTTTATCCTCCAACTCTTCTCCAACCCACGAGCGCAGAGTCGCTCCTGAAGAGGCAAGTTACATCAGTCGGAAGTGTGGGAAAAAAAGAATGGGAAAAGTTGGCGGTGGAGAGGTCCATCAAGAGCCGTTAGCCACGACGGTAGGGTGCAAACCTGTGCTTTGTGTGTCCCTTCTGACTGCTGGAAGTTGGGACTGAGCAATGGGATGGATCACTCACTAAATTGCCCTGCTGTGTTCCCTCCCTCCGGGACACCTGGCACTGGCCACTGTCGGCAGACCAGACACCAGGCTAGATGGGCCTTTGGTCTGACCCAGTGTGGCTGTTCACGTGAAGAAATTGCATCCCTCGCCGACCGAGCTACGCTGCCCTAATGCTCCCTGTAGACGTAGCACAGATGAGGGACGAATGCATCCGTCAACCTAGCCAACTGCACCGGCAATGGAAAACCTCCACCCATTGGCCTCGGTTGCCTCTAGGCGATGAGCTGACGGCGCCACTCTTAGGCCGATGTTTCTGGAGCTGTCACGCTTCTTGAAGGGTTTGGTTTTGCGCTGAGAAGACCGACCGTTAGGTTGTCACCGAGGGGTGGGAGAGTCCCCAGACCCTGGGCCCCCATCCGCAGCCAGTTGTGACTCTCAGGTGGCAGGTAGAAGAGAAGGCGTAATCGTCGACAGGACAAAGCGTAGAGCAGACTTGTCGGCACAGGAACCAGGAACAAGGCGGGACCATCCAGCTTGGGGAGAGGGAGGTACAGAGTCCAGACACCCCAAGTCAACACGGACTTACTTACACATGAGGCTGCCTGGTCCCAGCCCTGCAGCCTGCAAAAGGTGTCACCTGGCCCCCTCCTAGCTCAGGTTACAAAGGATGCCAGCCATTTTAAGAGCAGGTTGGACAGACACCCCTTAGGGATGGTCTAGATGGGGCTGGGTCCTGGGGACTGGACTTGGTGACCTTTCGAGGTCCCTTCCCGTCCTAGCATTCTCTGAGTCTACGATTGTGTAGGAAGGCTGAGGCAGCCTCCCTCAACGAGAGTCACGGCTGAACGTCCCTCCCCATCTAGGCACTGGCACAATACCCTGGCGGGGTGGGCTCTTGAATGGCCTAGGGGCGCAGGCATTTGCCTGGGGATCACAGGGTGGTGGGTTTGAATCCACTTCCACCCAGGAAGCAGCTGAATTGCCAACACCAGCTGCCCTGGGGTGGACTCTAGCACTCAGGAGAAGGGGTGTCCAGAAAGTATAATGTGGGTGGGGGTTCTGGAATGGCCTAGGGGGTCAGGTATTATGCCTGGGAGGCATACACATGGAGTTACTCCGGCCAGTAGAAATCACATGCAACACAATGAGGCAACTAACTCCCCCCCCAGTTCATTAGATAGGCCTCTTCTGAAAACCTTACCAAACACCTCTTTTTTTTTTTCATTGTTGTCTTCCATTTTTGCCTCAGGACCCCTCCCGGCTGGCATCGTGATCCCCTCCTGGAAGGGGCTGTCCATCAGTCACAGGATGCTGGGCTCAGGACGGGAGTCACTGGGGGAAATTCTCCGGCCCGTTATTCGGAGTGGTTTCTTGCGACACGTGTTAACTCCGTACGCTCCATCACCTCTTCCGCCTTCTTGTGAGCAGCGACACGTTAAGGACTCTCCTCGGGCCAGCTGAAAAGCTTAGTGGACCTGGCGAGCGTGTGTCTCTCCATCACAGAAAGTTGATCCAATAGGACAGGGGAGGCCAACCCACTCTGGGCAAAGAGCCAAGATGAAGGGGATGGTTTGATGAGATAACATGATCTTGGTAACTAATTGACCTTTCATTATCAGGGGGAAATAGGCCAATGGTAGGATGGTAGGAGTTACTATAGAGAACTTGCCTGGTTGTCTGGCTGGTGAGTCGTGCCCACATGCTCAGGGTTCAGCTGATCGCCATATTTGGGATCGGGAAGGAATTTTCCTCTAGGGTAGATTGGCAGAGGCCCTGGAGGTTTTTCACTTCCTCTGTAGCATGGGGTATAGATCACAGCTGGAGGATTCTCTGCATCTTGGGGTCTTTAAACTATTTGAAGGCTTCAATATCTGAGAGATAGGTGACAGGATTATTCCAGAGTGGGTGGGTGAGATTCTGTGGCCTGCACTGTGCGGGGGGTCAGAATAGATGATCATAATGGTCCCTTCTGACTTTAAAGTCTATGAGTCTATAACAGTGGATCCAGCATGAAGAGCCAGAGCAAAGTTTTTGAGAAGAAAAAAAAAAGGATGGCCCCTTTTCAGCCGTTTAAAAGGAGCCCCCCAGCCGCATTTGGCCAAGCAAAAAAAAAAAAGAGCTCTGCCCCTTTAAGAAAACACATTTGGGCTATGTCTAGACTGCAGGCTTCTTTCGAAAGAGCCTCTTTCGAAAGATCGCGTCTAGACTGCAGGCGGATCTTTCGAAAGAGAAATCCGCTTTTTCGAAAGAGAGCACCCAGCGAGTCTGGATGCTCTCTTTCGAAGACGGCCTCTTTACATTGAAGAACGCCTTCCTTCGAAAGAGGAACTTTCGAAAGAAGGCGTTCTTCCTCGTAAATTGAGGTTTACCGCCATCGAAAGAAAAGCCGCGTTCTTTCGAAATAATTTCGAAAGAATGCGGCTTGAGTCTGGACGCAGGGGAACCCCTGAGTCTGGACACGGCCTTAGAGGCTCCCACCAGCTGATGCCATCTTTAATTCTACATCTTTCATGGCCGCACCAGGTGGCTCCCTGCCCAAGTCAGCACAGGGAGCCGGAAGGGCCATATTTGGGGGCGTGGGGCAGCTTACGAGCCATGCAGGGCAGGGGGGCTTCACGAGCCACACCCATGCGGGGAGGGAGGGAGGGAGGGAAGAGCTGCATTTGGCTCTCAAGCCTTGGGTTGGCCATGGCTGCAATAGAAGATATTGCCAAAGGCGATGTATGGGGATGAACGGGATGCCCCCTCCCTCGATTTGCCGCTTAGCTTAGAGAGAGCGTGCACACACTGAGTGGGGAGAGATCACTGGATGGTTCCCTGTTGTGGTCCCTCCCTCTGGGGCACCTGGCACTGCCCACTGTGGGCAGACAGGACACTGGGCTGGTTGGGCCTTTGGGTGACCCAGTCTGGTGGGTTTTATGACTGAGCAGGCTCAGTAACATCTGGCGAAGCCACCGCCCTCGCTCTGCTGCCCACACCCTCGGTAGGAACGAGATGTCTCTGGCTAGTCCCCTAGCCAGGAAGTCAAACTAGAAAACCTCGTGGGGTGGACACGGCTCCAGCAAGCAGATCTGCCGCCTCTCTCTCCAACATCACGTGGCCCTGTTCAGTGACACCGTATCGTAAGGACATCAGAGCGGCCAGGCTGAGACAGACCAACGGTCCATCTAGACTAGTGTCCTGTCGGCCAACAGTGGCCAAAGCCCGGTGCCCCAGAGGGAGGGAACAGAACAGGGAACATCCAGTGACCCCTCCCCTGTCACCCATTCCCAGCCTCTGACAAACAGAGGTAGGGACACCGTCCCTGCCCAGCCTGGCTAGTAGCCGTTGATGGACCTAATCTCCACGACTGTATCTAGCTTATTTTTGTTTAACCCAGTTAAAGTCCTAGCCCTCACCACATCCTCTGGCAAGGAGTTCCACAGGTTGACTGTGCACTGCGGGAAAGAAAACTTCCTGTTGTTTTACAACTGCCACGTACCTGCAGCTGGAGGAGGAGGAGGAGGAGGATGCGGCAGGCAGGGGAGTGAACCGATGGCCAGAGCTGATAAGCTGAGGGTGTGAAGGGCTGCTATGAGCAAGCAGAGCCGCTCTGGCCCTCAAAAAGTTTCCTGCCGGGCCCTGTGGGTCAGCGATACACTGAAGTAGCAAGGGGAGGCGTGAAACACTGCGAGGCAGTTTGCACCAGCCCTGAGGCTAGCAGGGAGCCTTCCAGTAGACCCCGATTGGTCTCCAGACGTCACAAGGCCACATTCACCCTTCCCGGTGACAGCGACGCTTCAAACGCGACAGGCTGCAACATTGCAGTGTGGACGGGAAGGGAGGCGCGTCTCCCGAGAGGCGGCGCGAGGGACGTGGAAGGATCCCTCCATCAACCTATCGTCTACATGAGGGTTTGGCTCGGTCCAGCTGCATCTCTCCAGGGCATGGATTTTTCCTACGCCTCCACGATACGTTACTTTGCTGCTGGACGTTTTCAGTCATGACCGGCGGGTGAAGGCCCAGCTAGGGAAGGCAAGGCCCTAGCCCCGCCCCTGGAGCCAAGCTCCGCCCCTGGAGCCAAGCTCCGCCCACCTCTCGCCCAATCCTTCCCTAGTGGCCCGGTAGCACAGCTGCCATGCCACAGTCCCTGCCTTTCCATGCAGCCGGGGCGAGCCTTCCCTTGCCTGCATCACCAGCTGCTCATGTTTTCAATGCAGACCAGTCTGTTTTGGTCCACAGTTCTCTTCCAGAACCGGAGCGCTTTCTCTGTTTCCCCGCATCTCCTCTCGGCCGGTTGCGCCAACCCGAGATTGTGCCATGCTGTGGGCTGCCACGTACGTCGGGCTCTGTGCTTCCGCCTCATGACTAGGCGGAACTCCTCGCACCGCGGCAGCGTGGCCCAATGGGTGGGGCAGACCCAGATTGGCATTCACTAGTTCTAGATGCGTGTTTCCGTTGGGCCGTCTGGGTGGCTTTTGGCATCTCAGTTTCCTCTCCCAGCCTCGGTCGGGTTTGGTTAGTGAGGCGCTCTTCAAGCCAGAGTAAGTGGTTCTCGACTTATTGACCACTGTGACCTATGTGGACGGCTCCCTGTGTGTTAGGTGAGTCATAGCCACACACAAGATACACTACCTGTATGTTCCTGAGGGTGTTGTGTGGGCCACCACAGCCGTGTGCTGTCTGGGTGGGCCGCAGGCGGACAACCATGGAGAGAACCAGGTAGATCCTTCCCACAATTCCCCAAGCCAGACAGACATCTCCCACAATCCCACGCAAAAATGACCCACAAGGCAATTGGACCTAATTTGCAAGAGAAGGACTCACGGCTGGTTGAGAGAAATCGACGAAAGCATCCATATTCTTGACTCAAAACTGGGTCCTTTTCTAAAAGCACTTCTGTGACGGGTTGATCCTCTTGGGACTGTCACCTGATGGGCTGGTCATACCCTTGAGCAGTGTTTCTGAAACTTTTTAAGATGGAGGAACACCAAACAATCAATTTTTATGAGGAATGCCAAAAAAAAAAAAAAATAGGGGGAAAGTTAATGAGGGGAAAAAAAAGTTGACTGTCCCTTTAAGGGCAGCCATTTTGAACTCTGTTTTTCTCCATGGCACACCTCCGACTGCCTCGTGGCACACCACATGCAACACAGATTAAGAAACACTGCCCTTAAGCCTAGCATCCTGTCCTCTAGGGCACCCCACCACCCTGTCATGCTGAGCCAGTACCCCTGGTCTCCCCAAGTAAAGGCACAAGTAATAACCCCCCAGCAGAGCAATAGACCCTGAGAGCCACTGGGAAGGCTCAGCCTCAGGGACTTGACACACCCAGGAGCACAGCCCCAGGGGGGATCAAACCCTCAGATCCATCCCACTTAGTCTGCATAAAAGGTTTACACAGAAGAAGCTTGTAACGTTTCCTTCCTTTATCAAGAGAGTCATGCACCCCGCCCATAACAAATATTTACACGGGGGGCTGATGATAAACAAACATGATTTAATTAATGAAAAAGGAAGGGTTTAAGCAGTTGAAAGTGATGACGGACAGATCAAAATACGTTACTAAACAAACAAAAACAAAACCCGCCAGCGAAGCTTTATACTCTGTGAAACTTGTTACTTGCAGTTTCTCACCTAACAGAAGTGATCATCTTTTCTCACAAGCTAGGCAGCCTCCTTACTTGAGCTTGATCCTTCTTCAGTCTCAGATGTTTCCATCAGTCATCTTGGTAGTAAGCAGGGGGTGCCTTTCAACTGTCAGCACCCCTTTGGCTTGGTGCTCTTCTTATAAATGTTTTTTTCTAAGGTGGAAATCCTTTGTGTTTAACTTCAACCCTTTCCTACCCTCCAATGGAAAAGTACCATGTTCAAAATGGGTTCCAACATCAGGTGACATCTTAACAGGACCAATCATAGTCCAGGCATACAGGAAAAAACAAGACTATTCATAGATCCTTGCCTTGAGCACCGGACCATTCAGTTCCTTAAATACCACTAATGGCTTTCACTAGAGGAGCTAGATCAAAGAACACGTTTACACTCCATATTACTAATGTCACATACAAGAATGATACATGCACACTAAGGGCATGTCTACACGGCAGGCCAAAAGCTAAATTAAGCTACGCAACCTTAGCTATGCCAATTACATAAGCGGAAGTCAAAATAGCATAATGTGGCTTTTGGCACTGTCTATGCAGCAAGAAGTCAAAGGAAGAGTATTCTTCCTTCAGGTATGTGTACACTGCAGAGTTTTTCTGGAAAAATGGCCATTTTTTTCTGGAAAAACAAAACTTATGTCCACGCAGCTATTGCATTCTTCCAACAGAAAGTTGAAAGAACAGAGGAGTTTTTTTCCAATGGCGGTAAACCTCATTCTACAAGGAAGAAGCCTTTTTCCGAAAACACTTTTTCAGAAAAAGGCGTGTGTGGATGCGGAAGAAAGCATTTTTTCGAAAGAAGAGACCTCCAGGAAAAAGCACAGGTGCCCTGGTGGCCACTCCGTCCACAGTAATCACAACTGAAATGCAAGATAGCATCCAATCAATGTGGATGCTATCTTTCGGAAAAGCACATTGCTTTTTCATTGTGTTTTTGCTGTGTGGATGGTCTCTTTCGAAAGACGTTTTTCCTGACGATCTCTTCCAGAAAAGCTTTTTCCAAAAGAAGCCTGCAGTCTAGACAGAGCCTTCGACGTCCCTTACTTCTCACGAAATGAGGGTTACGAGAATTGGAGTACGAAGTCCTCCAGCTCAACATTATTTCCAGTTAACGGCTTGCTGTGTAGACGTGCTCTTTGTTATTTCGGAATAACGTCTGTTATTCCGAAATAACGCTGCTTAGCAGATACACCCTACCAGAATATACACATTTTTGTGGATTGTAGACTTTTCAATGAGAGGTTAAATGCCACATTTTTGTATAAAGCATATTCCGGCTGTTCATTCTTGAATTCCAAAACATAGTGCCATAAAAATATGGGGGAGGAAACAGCATCTCACCGTTTTCATTTTGCAGGTTTAAAAAGTGTCATTTTTGCACGTGGACGTTTTCAGACACTTCTGCAGACCTTTACCATTTTCAATCTTTCTTCCATTTTGCAGGGCGTGAGTATTGGACTCCCACCCCACCCTCCTTTTTCCACCCTTCTCTTCCTGATTTGTTTCCTTTTGCCACTTTGAAAAAAGAAAAGGGGACAAAAAGTGGAGGGAAGGATAAACAACAAAATATGCTGTTTTTTGGAGGTTTTTTTAAACCCTCACAAAAATACATTTTGGGGTAGAAATAGCTGAAAAGGCTGTTTTGACCCCAAATCAGAATGTTGACCACTTTCCCTTTTGACACGTCAAAAGTAGTCTGTCATTGGGCCACACCTCTGTTCACCATGGAGGGAAGCACAATCACGCCTCCTGAAAGGAAGGTGTTTGGTCTAAAAGACACGCTCTCTCTCAGACGGCCGCTACGGCCTCAACCTTAGAACTTTTAATAATCTCTGGCCTGCCCTGCGGATGTTAGACAAGACGCGCCAATGACCTTTACAGCTGTGAAACTCTTCATCGCTTCTCACAGCCACGCTTGCCAGCTGTTCTCAAGCTGGGTTCCAAACCCCAGCGTTGGTCTCTGGGCCGCAGAGCAGTGGGTGGACTGAAAAGGTCTTCTGCAGTGGAAAGAAAACTTTACTGGTGACTGGGGGGAGGAGGGCAGACTTTTTTCATTGTTTTTTTTCAATGGGTAAGGAGCTTGGAGGACAGCCGGGAGCACGTGCTGGCAGAAGACATCTCCCACCGAGCAGTGCTGCTTGTGACACTAGGCGTGCGAGCTTCACTGGAGTGTGCGAGGGACATTGTCAGGCGCAGTGCTAGTGACTTGCATTAGTGCTCTGTGCTCAGACCACAAGGAAGGCAGCCAAGCTCAGATTTGAGCTGCTAGCTGGAGACAACCTCCCTGCTGCTATTTTTAGGGTGCTCACGAAGCCCAAAGGTCTCTCTCGCTGCACTTACAATGAAACAACCGCCCTGAGGCACAGAGCAATCAAACCATCATTTTCCCACCCCTTGCACCCACGTTGGAACCTTCTTGGCCATGGTCCAAGCCCTGGGGAACGGCCACTTGTTTTCCCACCAGAAATATTGACGGGAAAGACATTTTTTTCCACCACTTTTGTCACATTTTTCAGCGGAAACTTGCCTCTGCTTGTGCAGAATGTGTTGCCTCACCCCTCAGAAACACCCCCATAATTGTAACCTTTTCAGGTGTGTGTGGGGGGGAAGAGGGTGTTTTGGGGCGAGAGGCTCATTCCAAACTTTTGGAGGCAGGCAGCTGCTTTCTGCAAAAAAAGAAATTCATTGCAGTGAGAATATTCTGGAGGCAAAGCTGTCCACCCACCCTCTTTTTGAGCTCATTTCCGCCTCTCGAGCTAGAGGAGCAGCACAAACTTTTTTGGCAGCTGGCTGCTGTGGGCAGGCCCCATCAACGGCCATTCAGTCTCCCGGCACCGACAAACGCAGAGGGGCAGGATCGAGACTCGAGGCCGTCCACACTGGCGCGGCGCGGCTCCGGATTGGAATGTGCGGCCTCATTGAATAGAATCGGAGTCAGGACAGGCGCCCGAACCCCCTTGGCAAGCTGGAAAGGAGCGTCTAGGGAAGACAACGCATTTATTCAGTCCATGCCGTGGTAAGCAGGTGTCAGAGCTCAACGGAGACACAATTTCCTGGCAGAAGGGGTGTTGGTCAGCTCGGCTCAGACTCAGCGAGGACGGAGCCTGTGCACACAGCTCCCTGCCTGGTCATGGCTGATGGCGTGGTCTATACCTATTTAAGTCACCCCACCGGCTCTACGCCCAGCAGCATTTCGACTCCGGCTCAGCAGGACTGTGAGTGCAATTTATTTGAGGGCCTATGTTTTTTGGAGGGGGTGAGGGGTGGATCTTGGGATCCTGCATTTCATTTTTGCTATGGTAACGCTTAATAAATAGCAAGTCTAGCAGTGCGCCAGGGGTCCGATCCCGATCTGGAGTCAGAGATCTGCTGGCTTCGGGGCTGTCTCGGTGGATTTACACTAAGGACATGGAGATCGGCATTTGGCCCTAACTCCATTGATTTCCCTGCTTTGGATTTACTCCTGGTCACTGAGATAAAGATCCAGGTCTGACTCCATTTCTTGCACTAGGGTCACTCCAGATTTGGAATGGGATAACTGGGATCAGTCCAGTCCTGACACAATTCACTGAAGTGGAGTCACTCTGGATTTGGAATGGGGTAACTGATATCTCAATCCAGCCCTGACACAATTCATTGAAGTGGAGTCACTCTGGATTGGGGAGAAGGTCACTGAAACCAAACTCCTGACCCTATTCATTGCAGTGAAGTCACTCTGGATTTGGAATGGAGTAACTTAGATCTCAATCCAGCCCCTACACAATTCCTTGTAGTGGGGTCACTCTGGGTGTGGAAAGAGGTAACTGGGATCCCAATCCAGTCTGGACACAATTCACTGAAGTGGAGTGACTCCAGATTCAGAACAAGGTCACTGAGACCAGAATCCCGAGCTCCTTCAGTGCAGTGGAGTCACTCCGGATTTGGAGCCAGGTCACTGAGATCCGAATCCAGCCCCTGACTCAATGAAGGAAGACAATCAAACGTCTCTTAATCAGCTGCATCCAACCCAGCAACCAAACCTCTAAAAGGCGTTGAGCCTAATTGCAGATTTATTTCACGGCATCACCACAGAGCAGATGCATATCACCTGAGTGTCATGATTGGAGTCCTTTTCAGAGTAACCTTAGCCCTCGATTTTTGGAGGGGAGGAAGGTTTGCAGTGCTTGGGGGTAGGATAAACACAACATCCCTAGGATGCTTTTTAGCATCAAATTAGGGATAAAAGGTACACTCGACCTTCACCCAGCTTCACCCTCCTCCATCGGAGTGCCCCACGGATTGGTCCTGCAGCTGGTTTTGTTCTACATCTTTATGAATGACCTGGATGCGGGGGTGGATTGCACCCTCAGCACGTTTGCAGATGACACTAAGCTGGGGAGAAAGGTAAATACACTGGAGGGCAGCGATAGGGTCCAGAGTGACCTAGACAGATTAGAGGGTTGGGCCAAAAGAAATCTGATGAGGTCCCACAAGGACAAGTGCAGAGTCCTGCCCTTGGGATGGAAAATTCCGAAGCATTTGTACAGGCTGGGGACCGACTGGCTAAGTAGCAGTTCTGCAGAAAAGTGGATCCCAGTGGATGAAAAGCTGGATAGGAGTCAACAGGGCGCCCTTGTAGCCAAGAAGGCGAATGGCATATTAGGTTGCATTAAGAGGAGCATTGCCAGCAGATCCAGAGATGTGATTATTCCCCTTTATTCGGCTCTGGTGAGGCCACATCTGGAATATTGTGTTCAGTTCTGGGACCCCCACTATAAAAAGGATGTGGACGCATTGGAGAGGGTCCAGCGGTGGGCAACCAAAATGTTTAGGGGGCTGGAGCATATGACCTATGAGGAGAGGCTGAGGGACTTGGGTCTGTTTAGTCTGCAGAAGAGAAGAGCGAGGGGGGATTTGAGAGCAGCCTGCAACTTCCTGAAGGGGGGATCCGAAGAGGATGGAGAGAGGCTGTTCTCAGAGGGGGCAGATGGCAGAACAAGGAGCAATGGGCTCAAGTTGCAGCGGGGGAGGTCTAGGTTAGATATTAGGAGAAACGTTTTCCCTAGGCGGGTGGGGAAGCGCTGGGATGGGTTCCCTAGGGAGGGGTGGAATCTCCATCCCTAGGGGTGTTTCAGTCCCGGCTTGACCAAGCCCTGGCTGGGATGATTGAGTCGAGGTTGGTCCAGCTCTGGGCAGGGGGCCGGACGTGGTGCCTCCTGAGGTCTCTGCCAGCCCTGGGATTCTATGACATGGGAATCACGTTGCAAGCCCAGGAAATCAGCGTGTGCCAGCCATCCCTGAGGACTACGCTGGCTTCGGGTTCCTTTCGCCCCTCGGAGGAGGTCAGCGTAATGCTCCACTGGTGAACAAGACCCACTCTGCTCTAAGTGCCGGATCGGCGCCCGGTGTAAATCTCGAACTCCACCGACCTCTGCAGGGCTTGGCTGATTCATAGCTGCAGAAAACCCGGCCTGCGTGCTTTGATGTACAGAGTGATTTTAAAATGCTCGGCTGCACACCGGGGCCACATCTGTAGGCACCCTACCGAAGTGATTTGATTTCAGGAGGAGCCTCCGCTTTCTGCTCAGACAGCCTTCCCAATAATCTGCACACTTGCATGGTCCCCCAGGAGGGATTCCAGTGCTGCCTGGCTGATTATCAGAGCGGCCACAAGCGGCGGCATGTATGTCTAGAGGTGGTGCACCTCTGCACCTGCCTGGGTGCGTGCAACAAAATTTATTCTGCACATGGATGGGGAAAAATGCACTTGAGTTGCTATTCATCTACGAATCAGTCTCTGGAGAAACCGAGGCCTGGGTTCAGGTATGGAGTCCTTGCACATCTGGCTCCTAGTGCTAACAGGGCCGGCCCACAACATTTTGGCATCTGAAGTGGGGAGCTCAAATGACGCCCCCATGGCCCCTCGCTTGGGCCAAAACTTTGAAAGGTCTCTTATGCCTTCCTTCCTCCAGCACAGCACTCCCCCGTCTCTGTGCATCTAGAGCAGAGAGAATACATCTGCACCAACAGCAGACACAATTTTCTAAACTCCAGGTCCTAGCTGGGCCCCCCCGCACCCTCCACAGTCTGGCACCTGAGGCGGCTGCCTCAGTTTACCTCATGGTAAGGCCAGCCCCGAGCGCCAAGGGAAACGTGACACCAGTAAACACCAAATACCTTTACGCAGGCTGCGGGTGCAGCTGTCACACGACTCGCTTTGTCTCCCTGTATTCGCCAGCTCAGCTCTGCCCTGGCATGCCTCCACATTGCCTGACTGAAGTGCGGCCCAGGTTTCGTAAGACCAAGACGCAGGAGCGAGGAGGCCCGTGGAGCTGGACACCTGCCCAGAATTGGAAAGAACTGGCTCCAAATCGCACACTCCCGATGGCGCCTTGCGCTCGGCACGTCCGTCGGTGCCTGGAGAGGTTGGCTTCCTTGGGGACTTCAAAACCTGGTTTGCAGGAGCCTAAACACCTTCGGAAAGCTGGCCTTCCGTCGCGCCGTGCCTCAGTTTCCCTTCTGCACGTCAGCAGAGCACGTTTCTATCCCCGGCTGTTTGTCACCGCTCCAACCGCTGTTGGATTCCTGTGTCCCGTCCTGGTGCCCGGAGTTCAGGCGGGTCGTTCCTAGATGTGGAGAGGGGTCAGAGCAGAGGCATGAGGACAACTGAAGGAGCCACGGCCGGCCTCCCTTTCGCTCCACAAAGACAAGGTGAATGTGACGCAGCCCCAGCCGGGAAGGACACATTGAAGAACAACCCTGCTACCATCTAACAAGCTCCACTCCTTGGACCTTGACGTTAGATGAGTTCAGTCTGGAAATGAATCAGCGGAACAATTTACCCCGGGTCACGGGGGAGTTTTCAATCACTTCAAACCATGACGGGACATTCTCCCCTGTAGGAATTATGTGGGGGCGGCTCTGTGCCCTGGGGAGGCCCGGCGAGGGAAATCACGGTGACCCCTTTTGTACCTTTGTGACCTAGTTCCACTGCTCGACTTTGTCTCTGCTGCAAAGAGAATCTAGTCACTTTCTAGATTCGCTCTGCGGCGGCCCTAGTCACTTTCCAGAATTCTGCTACTGCTGCAGGAGCTAGGACAGATTTCAGTTCCTTCTCTTGGATGTGGGATGACCCCTTCCCCCTTTTTTAAATAAAACTGGAAGAGACCTGAGTCCAGTCCCCTGCCCTCATGTCAGGACCAAGTACCATTATGGACAGATTTGCCCTAGACCCCTAAACGTCCCTGTCAAGGATTGAATTCACAACCCTGGGTTTAGCAGGCCAATGTACAAACCGCTGAGCTGCGCCTCCCCCCCTTACATGCTAAAAGGGGCGTGAAAAACAGCAAGGAAGGGTTAGTCCCTGATCTGATCAGCTGTGGCTCTGAACCACCATAGGCGTGGAACTTGTCGTGAGTCATCATCCAGTCCCATTCTAATGAGCAGGGCTGGACAACAGATTACAAGCCGGCACAGCTGCGCAGCGTGGTATGTGCATGCGCAGCGTGCCGAATCGCGTGGCTCGCCGCCACTTGGCGAGCCCTGCTAATGAGGTTGGGCATGTGTCTGTTTTGGGTATCCTGCTAGCGAAGACTAGTACATAGGAAACCTAATGCTGAGGTTTTGCTCTGCCGCCGACTCTGTGTGAGGCCTTGACCAAGTCACTTAATTGGTATTTGCAGTAGCATGGCCTCTAGCAACGCCAGTTTTTGGCCAGGGCTGGGAGATGTACAAACCCCCAACAGGAAGACCGTGCCCTAGCCTATGGTGTTTACAATCTCAACATCAGGCAAGAGACGACAGAGAGAGATGGCAGACCGCTAGGGACGTGCGAGGAGCCAATATTGGTGGAGGCGGTGGCATTTTGCAGGTTCTGCGGCCGAGGAGAGCGTGGGTCTCTCATCCTTGGGTTTGACAGCTCCCTCCCCCTGAAATGGGATCACAGCAGAAAGAAAAACATGGGGAAGAAGTTGAACCTCTTCCAAAGGTCAAAGGTAAAGGAGAAAAAGAACGAGGAGAAAAAACACCCAAATGACATCAAAAGCTAAGGATCCGACACTTACAGCCCCCCGATTAGCTCATTTAACACAGGCGCTTTGACAAGCGTTTTTTCTCCTCCCCTTCTCCCCTCTTTTTCTGCTTTGTATTTGACCCTCCGTGCCTCTTACTCCATATCATCTGAAGAAGTGGGTTGTGCCCACGAAAGCTCAGGATCCCATCTCTATTTTTTTGTTCGTCTCTAAGGTGCTACAGAGCTGCTTTTTTTTTTTTTTTGGTTTGTCTCTACGGTGCTCCAGGGCCGCTCCTTGTTCTTTTATGCTTTTTTTTTCTTAGCGACAGACTAACCCGGCTCCCCCAAGCCTGCTGCCAAGGCATGTCACTGATGGGTGTTTCTGTGGCACGCTCTCACCCAGCCACCGACGGGGCAGGAAATCTTAGCTGACGTTCTCCGCCCGGTCGGTTGCAGGGGCTGTGAGGAGGGGAGACGAATCGGCCCGCCCTGCCTCCCAGTAGCGATCTGCTTCGCACGGATGGCTCACGTCGGTTTCTGGTATCTCAGCATGATCATTCACACATATTCGCCTACGCCCCCCCGCCAGGCTTCCGGCTGTGGGTTTCCTGATCTGCTGAGCAGAGAGGAGTTGGGTCTTCCCTACCGCCTTCTCAGAGGCGGGTACGTGCACCGGGCTCAGCTCAGCACAGTAAACCAAGGGGGCTTGTTTTCGCAGAGAGGGGAGAGCTACAGGCAGGCCGGGCTGGAGCGGTTCCGGGCAGAGCCGTCCCTGGCTAGTGTCAAACGGGGGTGGGTGTTTCTCTGTCCTGCTTGCAAACCCGCTCAGCATGCCCCCCCCCCGTGTTGATTCTTGCAGCTTGTCCGCCGTGCCCACGGTGGCATCGGACCGCGCTGGGGGTCGGCTGGGCCGGGAACCTCGCCCTGCTGGGAGCTGTGGCCATGCTGGTTGTCCTGGGTGAGTGGCCCCCGGCCGCGGGTTGGCGGGTTGACTCCGCGTACGTCGACGTGGCCGCCGCCGCCGGCCCGACCGATGCCGCTCGGACGAAGTGACCGTAACGGTCTTGGAATCTGTGGCACGGCGGCAGCCCCGGCCGGGCTCCCCCTGGGATCTGGCTGCGTTGACGCCACTGTGGGAGGGTGGGTTGGCACCAGCTGGCCCGTTGGATCCGATGGAGCCGCAGGGGGGGCTCCGGAGCTCACACCCCCAGAGAGAAAAATATAAAGGGGGAGCTTAGCATCCGCCAGCCACACTGGTTCACCGGGCCCCAGGGCTGGTGGCCAATCAGCTGCTTGGAGGGCAGTGGGTGGGGCATGAAAGAAAAGGGGATGGGGCAGGGAACAGTGGAGAGGAAGGGGCAGGGGGTGGGGGAGGGAGGATTCAGGGGAGAGGGCAGAATGAGAGGATGAAGAGGCATTATGGGATCCGGGCCCTGGCAGAAGAAAGGGAGTGGGAGCAGGGCTTTGGCAGAAGAGGCGGAGCTTCAGCAGGGCCTTGGCAAAAGAGCTGGCATGTGGGCGGGGCCTGGTCAGAAGAGGCGGGGCTTCAGCAAGGGCCCTGACAAAAGAGTGGGTGTGTGGGCGGGGCCTCGGCAGAAGAGGCGGAGCTTTGGCAGGGGCTTGGCAAAAGAGCGGGCATGTGGGTGGGGCCTGGTCAGAAGAGGCGGGGCTTCAGCAAGGGCCCTGACAAAAGAGTGGGTGTGTGGGCGGAGCCTCGGCAGAAGAGGCGGAGCTTTGGCAGGGGCTTGGCAAAAGAGCAGGTATGTGGGCGGAGCCTCGGCAGAAGAGGCGGAGCTTTGGCAGGGGCTTGGCAAAAGAGCGGGCATGTGGGTGGAGCCTCGGCAGAAGAGGTGTGGCCTCAGAGCACAGCAAAGGTGCAGCATCCTCTGGGAAAACCAAACGCGGCTGAGGAGGGAGCTAGGGCTGATTGACCCCAGCTGGAATCCGTCCCCGTCTTCTTAAACGTTTGCTTCTTTTTACCTGGAAGTTTCCCAGCGCCCATCTCAGAACCCACAGCCAACAGCAGCCATGCAGAGCGCCCAGATGAGCAATTCGTGTGAGAGCACTCAAAACACGACCACGTGCAATGGGAGCATGGAGGTTTTCCGATCCTGCTTGAAAGAAAAGTTGTGTGAATCAGAAAACAGCTCAGCAGGTAACCCCCGATGCTCCCTGTATCCAACCCGTCACTCACCCTCAGCCTGTCACTCACCCATTGTGCCAGGCACTGCACGGACACAGCGAGAGACAGTCCCTGCCCCAGCTGGGATCAGGGCCCCGTTGTGCCAGGCGCTGCACAGACACAGCGAGAGACAGTCCCTGCCCCAGCTGGGATCAGGACCCCGTTGTGCTGGGTGCTGCACAGACACAGCGAGAGACAGTCCCTGCCCCAGCTGAGATCAGGGCCCCGTTGTGCCGGGCGCTGCACAGACATAGCGAGAGACAGTCCCTGCCCCATCTGGGATCAGGACCCCGTTGTGCCGGGTGCTGCACAGACACAGCGAGAGACAGTCCCTGCCCCAGCTGAGATCAGGGCCCCGTTGTGCCGGGCGCTGCACAGACACAGCGAGAGACAGTCCCTGCCCCAGCTGAGATCAGGGCCCCATTGTGCCGGGTGCTGCACAGACACAGCGAGAGACAGTCCCTGCCCCAGCTGAGATCAGGGCCCCGTTGTGCCGGGCGCTGCACAGACACAGCGAGAGACAGTCCCTCCCCCAGCTGAGATCAGGGCCCCGTTGTGCCGGGCGCTGCACAGACACAGCGAGAGACAGTCCCTCCCCCAGCTGGGATCAGGGCCCCGTTGTGCCGGGCGCTGCACAGACACAGCGAGAGACAGTCCCTGCCCCAGCTGAGATCAGGGCCCCGTTGTGCCGGGCGCTGCACAGACACAGCGAGAGACAGTCCCTGCCCCAGCTGAGATCAGGGCCCCGTCGTGCCGGGCGCTGCACAGACACAGCGAGAGACAGTCCCTGCCCCAGCTGAGATCAGGGCCCCGTCGTGCCGGGTGCTGCACAGACACAGCGAGAGACAGTCCCTGCCCCAGCTGAGATCAGGGCCCCGTTGTGCCAAGCGCTGCACAGACACAGCGAGAGACAGTCCCTGCCCCAGCTGGGATCAGGGCCCCGTTGTGCCGGGCGCTGCACAGACACAGCGAGAGACAGTCCCTGCCCCAGCTGAGATCAGGGCCCCGTCGTGCCGGGCGCTGCACAGACACAGCGAGAGACAGTCCCTGCCCCAGCTGAGATCAGGGCCCCGTCGTGCCGGGTGCTGCACAGACACAGCGAGAGACAGTCCCTGCCCCAGCTGGGATCAGGGCCCCGTTGTGCCAAGCGCTGCACAGACACAGCGAGAGACAGTCCCTGCCCCAGCTGGGATCAGGGCCCCGTTGTGCCGGGTGCTGCACAGACACAGCGAGAGACAGACCCTGCCCCAGCTGAGATCAGGGCCCTGTTGTGCCATGCGCTGGGGTAGCAGTGGCTAGAAGATGGAAGTACCCCAACTGAGCCTCTGATTACACAGCACTCCCCAGCTCTGCCCTGAGGCATTGGGGTAACAGTGATTGTGAGGGGAGAGTCCCCTACTGACACCCCCCACCCACTAATCTTCAACGCAGCATCCCTGGGCTTTGCATGGGAGTATTGGCATCTGCGCTGACACGGCATCCCGAGATCTTAAGATTTTGCTTCACTCCACATGGCTCTGCCCTCTGTCTCCCTCACTCACCGAGTGCGGCGGCTCCCTGTGTCTCTGCAGGGCAGCTGCTCAGAATGACCCGTGATTAATAATGGTTTCATTTCCCCGGGTAGGGGACTCCGGGTGCAAACTCTGTCCCATGCGCTGGACGCCGCACAGGGACAAGTGCTACTGGCTGTCTGATGGGAGTAAGTACTGGAACAGGAGCCGGGATGACTGCACACAGAGGAGATCTCACCTGCTAGTGATCCAGGACCAGGACGAGATGGTAAAGAACGTGCTGAACTCCCCTCTCCCCTATTCACGTCCTTGTCAATTAGAACAGGTCACAAAACCCTCCTTTGATTTTTCCAGCAACAAATAATTGTCAGCCACATTTTCATCTGCAATTTTTTCTATTTTTCACACAAAAAAAATTTCAGATTTTTTAAAGATCGTCTCTAATTTTAATATTTGTTTTAAATATTTAATATTTTAAGTGTCAATTATAACATCCAGTTGTGCAAAAGAACAATTTTTTTTTTATCAATTTGTATTTTCACATTGTGGGAAATCTTTCACCAGAGTTAGACACTTTCAGTACAGAATCCTGCCCTCTCTGGAAAGAGCTGCAGTCAGTGGGTAACCCTTGAGACATTAGCCCAGAGCTGATGTGACGTAGTGGGGGTACTTGCTGGGCTGTGGTGACCTCTGCTGTCTGGAGCAAGACCCAGCAGGGAAAACCTCACTAGGCAGAGATAAGGACAAACTGGTTGAACCAGTGGCCAGACACCCCCCATGGAGAGGAACAAAGGAAGGTGAATGCGGCCCTGGCTGGGGGGCAGGGCTGGAAGTGGGTTAGTTGGTTGGTGGCTGTCTGTGAGGATGGATGACACAGCCTAGGGAGAGGAGCTGGAGTTTTAGGGGCCCAGTCTCCCCCATCTCAAGGGGGCCTGAGGCATCCTAGCCCAGTTCCTGTAACCAGATTACATCTGTGCTGCGCTGTGCTGGAGGAGCAATAAACCACCCTCAATTCCACTGGCTGGTACAGTCTGTTTGTGCCATTTCGGGGTGCAGGAGACGGGGAACCCCCAACGTGCCGTCACAGCTGAAAAGCTAGTTATTGTTTATTGGAGCCATGTTTATTTAAAAAAACCTCAGCACATGAATATTAAAAAATTCACTCAAAAATGGAGATTGTTGGCTGAAGTTTACTAAAATTTTTAAATAAAATTCATCAAAATCTGGGTGGAAGGGCACAGGACCAACTCAGTTATTAATTAATAGTATAATTGTTTATTATCTTTAATTTTCATTGGCGTTTCAGCAATATTTGTCACCAATATGAATGATCAAAGCCCAGGCTAGAGATCAGGTCTCGTTTGCATAATGAGCTAAGGAGCCAGAGAATTCTGCCTTTTCCTGTTCCCTCTGACACCTTGTCAATTTCACAGATGTTCATACAGAATATTATAGGAGATCAAAATCCGGTGTGGATTGGACTCAACATCACGTGCCCCGGGAAGAACTGTACTTGGGTGGATGGTTCCCCCTTAAATCAAACACTGTGAGTGTTTCCTGATTAGTATTTTACTTCAGTCTGAATTAAATACGAGTGAAATCCTAGGCCTCATTAAAGTCAATAATAAATTTGTCATGAGGCAAGGATTTCGTCCACTAAATCTTACAGTATAAAAGGCCTCAATCCAGCAAACATACTTGTGTTAAACTTGAAATCTCATTGAAGTGAATGTATGCCTGGGAGAAAGGAAAGCAAGTACATATATGTTTGCTTGGCCGCTTCAGTCCTTAGTAGAAGTAGCAACAAAATGGGGGAAAACAAATTTTTCCCATCTGTTCTTGCTATTGTTGTTTTTTTATCAGCTTTGGAGATTTCAAAATTGCTGTCAAAACTGAGACAGTTCCAGGTACCCCAACAGTTGGGCAAAAATCTAGAAAATAGGTCACAGCAAAAATGAAATCTTCTCCAACTGAAATTTGAAATTGACTCAACTTTTCATGTAAGTTTCAAAAGCTGAACATTGGCACCTAAAGTTAGACTCCTCTGAGGTAGCACTCTGATTAATTACTTTGTGGTCAGTTTCATAAACACCTGTCCCTCAGGGTTGGATAGAAACACACCAACTCCTTATACTTTTTAGCTTATGTAGAGAAAGGCTAGAGAGGACCGCTGGACTCCTACATCCTCCAAGGAAGGAGAATAGTCTCTCTTCTCTGCCTCTAACCCCACTGATGCAACTGTTTCCTTCACTCTGTAGATTCACAGTATCGGGGCCTGTGGATGAGAGGAGCTGTGCTGCATTAAAGAAGAATCGGATCCAGCCTGAAATCTGCAACACTGACCTGAAATGGATTTGCCAGAAGGAAGTTGTGATCCTTTAAACAGGTGGCTTGTGATCCCTGTTTACCGACATGGAATGCAGAACCTACTGCATGTTCCTCTTTCTTTCAGCCTACAGACCCTCAGGAGGTATCAATCTGGACAGTGCCCAGAAAGTGAGGGGTGCGATACTGACTTATTCCAGTTGGGAGTCTGGGCCCATTGACTCCAATGGAGTTAGAGCTAATTAATACCATTATTTTATTTTAAAAAGTAAATCAACAATTTTGTTCAGACTTTTTAAAAAAATCTTAATGCCTGGGACATTATTTTGTGTATTATGGTAGTGCCTAGAGGCCAACTAAGTTGGGTGCTGCACAGCCACAGCGAGAGACAGTCCCTGCCCCAGCTGGGATCAGGGCCCCGTTGTGCCGGGTGCTGCACAGACACAGCGAGAGACAATCCCTGCCCCAGCTGGGATCAGAGTCCCATTGCGCCAGGCGCCGCACAGACACAGCGAGAGACAGTCCCTGCCCAGCTGGGATCAGGGCCCCGTTGTGCCGGGCGCTGCACAGACACAACGAGAGACAGTCCCTGCCCCAGCAGAGATCAGGGCCCCGTTGTGCCAAGCACCACACAGACACAGCGAGAGACAGTCCCTATCCCAGCTGAGATCAGGGCCCCGTTCTCAGGACCCCGGACTCCCATTCCCTTAGGGATGGTCTTGCTTCTCAGAAAGATGCACAAACAAGGGAACTGAACTCGGGTGCAGATTTTGGCCTTTATACAACGTGAGCAAAATAAACTGAAATGCCAGAAACTCGAGGGGGAAAAACTCAGGCGATTTTGAAAGCCAAAGACCGTTCCAATCATCTAATTTGACTTCCTGTATGCCACCGGCCAGAGAACCTCATCCAGCAATTCCAGACTGGAACTCATTACGTATAAGCGACAGACCTTCGACCAAACTAATCTTGAGTCTAAGAACTCCAGTGACCGCAAATTCAGCATGTCCCTCGGTAAGTTGTTCCGATGGCGAATTCTACTACCTGCTGAAAAAGGGACCAGCACCCTATGCAGAATGTGTAGCTGTATGGGGCACCTGAAAATTTGAGGCACCGCTGGGTCTTGATGTCCACTTACCCCCCTGCTTCTTCCTATCTCTTTTTGGTGGTTCTGCTTCCTCTGGAGGAAATCTAGCTAACTTGAAAGTGACACAGCCTGCCAGAGCTCTTAACAGAACCTGTGACAGACCCAGAGCTATTGAAGTGGCATTTGTGAACTCCAGGTACATACAGTCAGGCTGTGTCCAGACTCCATGCCTCCGTCGACGGAGGCATGTAGATTAGCCAGATCGGAAGAGGGAAATGAAGCCGCGATTAAAATAATCGCGGCTTCATTTAAATTTAAATGGCTGCCCCGATCTGCCGATCAGCTGTTTGTCGGCAGATCGGGAGAGTCTGGACGCGATGCCCCGACAAAGAAGCCTTTCTTCATCGACACAGGTAAGCCTGGTTTCACGAGGCTTACCTGTGTCGATGAAGAAAGGCTTCTTTGTCGGGGCATCGCGTCCAGACTCTCCCGATCTGCCGACAAACAGCTGATCGGCAGATCGGGGCAGCCATTTAAATTTAAATGAAGCCGCGATTATTTTAATCGCGGCTTCATTTCCCTCTTCCGATCTGGCTAATCTACATGCCTCCGTCGACGGAGGCATGGAGTCTGGACACAGCCTTTGTGTGCAAATTGACAGTGAGAGTCGACAGGACGTTAGTTTGAAATTTGCTTTAAACTATTTCATTGGTGTGATTATAAAATTCCATCTCTACAAATCTGTCATTTCCCAAGCTACCGTCTGGCACAGGGGGTACCAGTTTAACAGTGCTACGTAGGGCCCCATGGATCCTACAGACAGCTCTGAATGTGACCCCTTATTTGCAGTCTGAATTGGTCTTGTTCGCCTTACAGTCCTGGGCTCTTTTTCTGCAGTAGACTAAAGAGATCTCGACCTGACATCCTTTTCCCACCTAGACTGTGAATAAGTCTCCCCCATAACCTTCTGCGTGATAAGCTAAACACATTGACCTCTTTACCGTCCTTTAACCCCTTCTTGCAGCTCTCTGAGAAGGCTGCACTTTTTCAGCTATTTTGAAAGAGATGGCTTTGGCAGCGTGAGGAAGGAGGTTTAAAAAAACACCCCCGCCGCTTCTCTAAAAGTGTGACTCAAAGTTATCACTCAAACTTGAACGCCTCCAGAGCACAGCAGACCACAAAAGAGCAGCGATCGCTTTCTTCGGGCCATCAAAAAAGACACGCCGCAACCTTTCACTGCACCTGCAAGATGCTTCTCCGAAATGCTCATTAGAGTAAGTTGTGAGCAGGAGCCGAAGGAAGCCAGAAACAGGAGGGAGACCCTTGGGTGGGTCTGAGTAAATGCAGCTGGCACCAGCATTGCACAGACGTGTTCGACATTCAGCTAATGGAGCTGGGGTTTGCTCATTGTAATCAGAAGAACATAAAAACGGCCGTACTGGGTCAGACCAAAGGTCCATCTAGCCCAGTAGCCTGTCTGCCGACAGCAGCCAACACCAGGTGCCCCAGAGGGGGTGGACTGAAGACAATGATCAAGCGATTTGTCTCCTGCCATCCCTCTCCAGCCTCTGACAAACAGAGGCCAGGACACCAGTTCTATCCCCTGGCTTTTATGGATCTAACCTCCATGAAATTATCTAGCTTCTCTTTAAACTGTTATAGTCCTAGCCTTCACAGCCTCCTCTGGCAAGGAGTTCCACAGGTTACTATGCGCTGTGTAAAGAAGAACTTTCTTTTATTAGTTTTAAACCTGCTACCCATTAATTTCATTTGGTGTCCTCTAGTTCTTCTATTATGGGAACTAATAAATAACTTGTCTTTATCCATCCTGTCCACACCACTCATGATTTTATAGACCTCTATCATATCCCCCCTCAGTCTCCTCTTTTCTAAACTGAAAAGTCCCAGTCGTTTTAGCCTCTCTTCATATGGGACCTGTTCCAAACCCCTGATCATTTTAGTTGCCCTTTTCTGAACCCTTTCCAAGGCCAAAATATCTTTTTTGAGGTGAGGAGACCACATCTGTACACTTCATTTGAACCCAGCACTTGCTAGGATTGCGGTAAATGCATGGAGAATGAAAATACGGTTGCCCATGATTGCAGTTGGGTGGGGATACAGCGTTGAAATCACTGCGAGCTGACATCCCTTGAGACTGGTGGGCAGAAGTCACAGCCAGGAAGTGGAGGCCGGCGGGTGGTGGAGAGATGTAATGAGTGGCCAGGAGGGAAGCAGTGAAGAAGAGGAGTAATGAGTCATCAGCAGGATGGCAGCAGCATGATGAGTAGCCAGCAGAGTGGCGATGGAGAGGTGAGACAAATGGGCAGCAGGGGGTGCCAGCAAGCAGGTGGCTGGCAAGTAACCAATGGCCAGCAGGGGGCGCCAGAGAGCAGCGAGCAGGCGGCTGGCGAGTGACCAATGGGCAGCAGGGGGCGCCAGAGAGCAGCGAGCAGGCGGCTGGCAAGTGACCAATGGGCAGCAGGGGGCGCCAGAGACCAGCGAGCAGGCGGCTGGCGAGTGACCAATGGGCAGCAGGGGGCGCCAGAGAGCAGCGAGCAGGCGGCTGGCGAGTGACCAATGGGCAGCAGGGGGTGCCAGAGAGCAGCGAGCAGGCGGCTGGCAAGTGACCAATGGGCAGCAGGGGGCGCCAGAGACCAGCGAGCAGGCAGCTGGCGAGTGACCAATGGGCAGCAGGGGGTGCCAGAGAGCAGTGAGCAGGTGGCTGGCAGTGACCAATGGGAGGCAGGGGGCACCAGAGAGCAGCGAGCAGGCAGCTGGCAGTGACCAATGGGAAGCAGGGGGCACCAGTGAGCAGGTGGCTGGCAGTGACCAATGGGAAGCAGGGGGCACCAGAGAGCAGCGAGCAGGCAGCTGGCAGTGACCAATGGGAAGCAGGGGGCACCAGTGAGCAGGTGGCTGGCAGTGACCAATGGGAAGCAGGGGGCACCAGAGAGCAGCGAGCAGGCAGCTGGCAGTGACCAATGGGAAGCAGGGGGCGCCAGAGAGCAGCGAGCAGGCAGCTGGCAGTGACCAATGGGAAGCAGGGGGCACCAGTGAGCAGGTGGCTGGCAGTGACCAATGGGAAGCAGGGGGCACCAGAGAGCAGCGAGCAGGCAGCTGGCAGTGACCAATGGGAAGCAGGGGGCACCAGTGAGCAGGTGGCTGGCAGTGACCAATGGGAGGCAGGGGGCACCAGTGAACAGGTGGCTGGCAGTGACCAATGGGAGGCAGGGGGCGCCAGAGAGCAGCGAGCAGGAGGCTGGCAGTGACCAATGGGAAGCAGGGGGCGCCAGTGAGCAGGTGGCTGGCAGTGACCAATGGGAGGCAGGGGGCACCAGTGAGCAGGTAGCTGGCAGTGACCAATGGGAGGCAGGGGGCGCCAGAGAGCAGCGAGCAGGAGGCTGGCAGTGACCAATGGGAAGCAGGGGGCGCCAGTGAGCAGGTGGCTGGCAGTGACCAATAGGAGGCAGGGGGCGCCAGAGAGCAGCAAGCAAGCAGCTGGCCAGTGACCAGCAGAGGGAGTACGATGCCTCTTTACCCCCCCTTCAGGCTGGGAGGTGAACTCTGCGTTTGCACCTCTGAACTCTGGTCTGCCCTGAGCAACGGCAGCAACTGGGAGTGGGCTACAGAGAAGGGCTGGGAATGTGAAGGGACATTTACGTTGTTAGGCTTAAAAGAACCGGAAAGGAAAAGGACACCACCCGGCCCACTTGAAGTGAGACATTCACTTGTGGTTTATGTTTAGGAGGCCCTGTCTGTGGTGTTTTCCCAAATTAACGTCACGTTCCTTCCCTCCCCTTTTAGGAAAAGTTTCTTTTCCGCACTCCGACTCTGCATGTGGGAGGGGAAGTTTTGCCTCCCAGGGGTGTGAGAATTTCCCAGGTCACTGAGTGGGGGCTGGAGCTGGTTCAGTGTTGGATGGCTGGAGAGGAAGCCCTAGATATCGAACCCGGCCCTGGCTGCTGCTAGCTCTGCCTGCCATAAGAGTTACATATAGTTACAGTTATCAGGCCATAGCCCAGTGATTCTCAAACTGTGGGGTGCGCCCCCTCTAAAAGGGATGCAATAGAGTATTGGGGGGCAGCTCCTATGTGAAGTGAGGAAGGGGTGTCACCCAACCCCCATCTAACCCCATATGCACCTGCAGCCCCGGCCTCTCCACTGGCTCCCACCCCAGCTCTGCTCCTGGTCACAACTTCCAGTGGGGCACAAAGCAGGAAAGGGGGGGCTGACCAAAAACCATTGGGGACCCCAGTATAGTCCCAGCCAGCATTGTCTGGCCAAGCTCCCTTGATTGATGCCAGCTGGAGCCAAAGTCACAATCATGGGTCTTTGGTCTGACACAGCCTGAGTCACATGATCTCCAAGGAGTGTAGCAAAGTGTGTAATTTACAAGTGTGTGTGTGTGCGCACGTGCGCGTGTTACTGGAAGGGGAGGTGCGTTTGAATGTATAATGTAGCCAACTCCTTGCAGGGCGGGGGTAGATGACATCAGACTGTAGCACTTAAAGCATAATATTTTCAATTTATTGCAGGGGGCTGGAGCGTTATGCAGGGGCACCCCTCTCCCGGCAGCACCCAAGAGGGGGTTTCTAAGGAAGTTCAGCAGTAACAGCACCCACAAATCTTGGTTTGGCTAGCTGCCTCAGAGGAGGAGCCATGGCCGATCTATAGCAGCCGGGGAGCTGGTCACATTGAGGTTCACTTTTACCACTGACTCATGCTCTAAGAAACAAAAAACGGGATTATGTAGCACTTTAAAGACTAACAAGATGGTTTATTAGGGGATGAGCTTTCGTGGGCCAGACCCACTTCCTCAGATCAAATTGTGGAAGAAAATTGGCATGACCATACATACCAAAGGGATACAATCAAAAAAAGTGAACACATATAAAAAGGACAAATCAAATTTCAGAATAGAGGGAGTATGGGGGGGGGGGGGAGGTTAATGTCTGTGAGCTAATGATATGAGAGGTGATAATTGGGGAAGCTATCTTTGTAATGGGTAAAGTAATTAGCATCTTTGTTGAGAGCCCGGCGTAAAGTGTCAAATTTAAGCATGAATGACAGTTCAGAGGTTTCTCTTTCAAGTCTGGTGTTAAAATGTCTTTGAAGCAGGATGCAGGTAATCAAGTCATTGAGACACTGCCCTTTTTGGTTGAAATGGCAAGAAACTGTTTTTTTCTTTGTGATACTGTCTGATATCCGTTTTGTGTGCATTGACGAGTGAGCTTTGGCTCCCTCTGCTGCCTGCACCATAGCAGAGCAGCCGCATAGTTGCATGATGTATACACACATTTGGCTGTGTTAAATACAGGCCCATATACAGGGGGGGAAGAGTGCAAAGGGTACAAATGCACCCCCCCCCCCATGGTTCCTTTAAGGAAGTTTGTTGCCAAAATCCCCATTGACAGTCCTCCCATCCCTAAAGACTGGAGTGGGTAGGAAACTGGCATTTCCCTTCCATAGAAAATTTCACTTTTCCAACAGGGTGGGGTGAGGGTGTGTTTGGTCCAAACAGGAAGGAATCATCTGCCCTGCAGTAATTTCCATGGGACAAAGTGTTTTCGGACAAACTGAGTTTTGGAAGAACTTTGCAAGAATGTCCAGTCCCCACCTCTCCAACTCCCTGGGGACCCACTGGGGGACAAACCACCGAAGAGACACCCAACAATTCACTGGGACACCCAACTCCCCAGGAGCCCACCAGACGCACCACTTAATGAAAGGATGGTTGCAAGACAGGCAAATCTGAGAGTCAAGTTGGGCTGCACAAAGGAACCAAGCAGAACATAAGAATGGCCAGACTGGGCCAGACCAAAAGTTCATCTAGCATAGGGTCCTGTCTGCCCACAGTGGCCAATGCCAGGTGCCCCAGACAGAGTGAACAGAACAGGAAATCCTCATACGATCCGTCCCCTGTCAACCAGCCTCTGACAAACAGAGGCTAGAGACCCCATTCCTACCCATCCTGGCTAATAGCCATTGATGGACCTAACCTCCATGAATCTATCTAGCTCTTTTTTTGAACCCTGTTCAAGTCCAGTCTTCACAACCTCCTTTGGCAAGGAGTTCCACAGGTTAACTGCATGCTGCATGTAGAAAAACTTCCTTGTGTTTGTTTTAAACCTGTTCCCTATTAATTTCATTCGGTGACCCCTAATTCTTATGTTATGGGAACAAGTAAATAGCTTTTCCTTATTCACTTTTTCCACTTCTGTCATGATTTTATAGACCTCTGTCCTATCCCCCCTTAGTCTCCTCTTTTCTAAGCTGAAAAATCCAAGTCTTTTTAATCAGTCTTCATATAGGACCCATTTCAAACCCCTCATCATTGTTGCCTTTTTCTGAACTTTTTCCAATGTTAATATATCTTTTTGGAGATGAAGTGACCTCATTTGTATGCAATATTCAAATGTGGGCATGCCATGGATTTTGTTATAATCAGGCGTGCTGACCAGCATCTGGTGACTTAGGGGTAACTCAGGTACCTAGCAAAGGTGTCGGGCAGTCAGCCAATAACAATGCAGGTAGGAATTTCAAACTGGAAAAGAGGGTTTTTTCTCTTTTTGTTCGAGATCAGAGCAGTTTCTCCTAGGGATTGAGGGAGATGGGGGACGCTTGTCTCTCCAAGAACAGACTTCTTACAATGTGTAAATAGGGAAAAGTTTAGTGCATCAGGGTTCACTGTCTTCCTTGTTTGGAACTCATGTCTGAGCTAATTGTTTTTTCCTCTCTTTTGTAACTAAATCTTACAGCCCAGGGGACTTTCCCTGAATCTCTCTATCAAATGTTTGTTCTTTTCATCTAGCCAAATTTACTATGCTTGCAACTCTAGCTTTGTTTTGATAGTATTGGTTTTAATTCTATTAACTGGTATTGGTTGATTCTTGTGTCCTGGAAGGTCTGCGTGTGTGTCCGGACCTCTGAATGAGGGGTCAGCTACCAGAGACTGCCACTTGTTTTTCTCTTTTCTTTTTCAAGCCCTTTTGGAGCAAAAGAGCTCGGGGTACCCCTGCGATTGATTTCAAGTGTCCACCTCTGTCTGTGTTTATTTTGGGGTTCAAAAGCACTTCATGGTGGCAACAAGTGCCCTAAAATCTGAGTATGGGGGGGAAGGGAGTTTTTGTACCAGAGCCTGAAGAGGCTAGGTTTTAGGGTACTCTTGTGGGCCCCCAACTTCTGCATTTGTCATGCTGGAGTGGGGGACAGTCTTGACAGATGTATATAGCAATAATAAGATATTCTCGGTCTTATTCTCTGTCCCTTAACATCTGACAAATAAGCACCTTTACTGAGTGAGGAGGAACTAGGAGCCAAAGATAAGGGACTATCTTAGAGCTACGGAAAACCTTAGCTCCCACAAATCCCTCGAGAGAGGCAGATTGTAACCGTGCTGCTCTAAAGAAAACCAAAACCAATTGGTTGTTCTCTCTATTGTGGCCTTTGTATCCTGACCAGACTTTGCTCTCCCCCAGCAAAGCCCCTCCTGTCTGTTGTGTGGGGCCAGTCAGCTTTCCCTCAAGAACAGGTTAGCCCAGTAGTCTGCCCTGGGGCGGGCGGACAGGGAGCCCAGCCTGGCCTCCTGTTTCGCTCTATCACGGAGAGCCTGGCTGTCGGCTTCTCACACTCCTAGGATCGTCCGGCTGGCAGAGACCTCAGCAGGCATCAAGTCCAGCCCCCTGCCCAAAGCAGGACCAACCCCGACTCAATCATCCCAGTGGGGCTTCGTCAAGCCATGTCCTGACCACCTCTATGGATGGAGATTCCACCCCTCCCTAGGGAACCCATCTCAGTGCTTCCCCCACCCTCCTAGTGAAATAGTTTTTCCTAATCTCCCACCTAGACCTCCCCGGCTGCAACTTGAGCCCATTGCTCCTTGTTCTGTCCCCACCAAGAACAGCCTCTCCCCATCCTCTTTGGAACCCCCTTCAGGGAGTTGCAGGCTGCTCTCAAATCCCCCCTCGCTCTTCTCTTCCGCAGACTGAACAAACCCAAATCCCTCAGCCTCTCCTCGTAGGTCATGTGCTGCAGCCCCTCATCACTTTTGTTACCCCCTGACCTCTCTCCAATGCAGCCACCTCCTTTTTATAGTGGGCAGCCCAGAACTGGCCACAATACTCCCAACACGGCCTCACTCCCTGTCTTTCTATCTCCCTTCACCCCCCCCCCCCCCCCCCCCCCAGGGAAGCTTTTAAAAGGTCTGGGGCAGGCTGGGAGTGGAGTCAGCTGGCTCTCATTGAGCCAGAGTGGCTCAGTCTTCCCCTCATCCCTAATCTGCCGGAGCTAGCTCCTTCTCAGCTGCTCCTAATTGACCCCATCCTCCTTAACAAGGGAGTTGGCTCTTTTTCTTCCCCTCCGAGGGCTGCCTTTCTCCCACTCTAATGCCGCCCACAGGTCTGACCTTGCCACAATCTTTTAAGCTATGTCGACACTGGCGGCTTCTTGTGCAAGAACATCTTGCACAAGGGTTCTTGTGCAAGAAGCCTTGCACAAGAACACGTCCGCACTGCCACGTGCGCGCTGTGCTTTTGCGCAAGAGCACCCATGGCCGTGTGAATGCTCTCTTGTGCAAGAAAGCTCCGATGGCCATTTTAGCCATAGGGCTTTCTTGCTCAAGAAACCCCTACCGAGCGTCCACACTGCCCTCTTGTGCAAGAGCTCCGGTGCAAGAGGGCTTACACCTATTACAAAACAGCATCGCTCTTGTGCAAGAAGCCCTCTCTTACCACGCTGTACTGTAAGTCTTCTTGCACAAGAGCCGGCGGGCAGTGTGGACGCTCTGCGGATTCTTGCCGTACTTGTGCAAGAAGCCACGAGTGTAGACGTAGCCTTAGAGTCTGTCTCTGAGTCCGTTTGTTCAAGAACTTCTCCCAAACCATTTTACGAGTTAGGGCCCCCCAATATGATATGCAGTGTCCTCTCACCAGGATTCTCTGTAAGATGAGCACTTGGACGGCCACCTAGGAGACATTCAAATGCTGCCCAGCAGATTAGCAGAGCATCCACAGCTGCCCACAGCATGTTTTTCTACTGGTGGTGCACATGCCTTGGTGCACATAATAAAATTGATTCCACACATGGGTGGGAAAAAGAGGAGGGAACACCACCTCTTACCCTAACTTACAGCAAGGTCAGGGACAGGGTGTGCCAGGAAAAGGGGAAGTGCCTGGAATGGGAATGTTTTCCCCCACGTGGAAAGGGCAGAGAACAGGGACGTGATACTCACTGGGGGCAGCCGCACAGGCAGCAGACTGGCCGGCTGAGGTCAGGGCTCCATAGGGCCGGTCATAGAGTGGGTGAGTGTTCCCTCTGCCCCAAACAGGGCTGGATGGGGGATCCCGTCTGCTCCCCTCGCTCACTGGACATGCCCCTTGGACACTCCCTCCCCTCCCTAAGCTGGACATATGGGGGTCTGTTGGCAGCCTCACCCCCCTGTACCAACTGCAGGCTGGGGGTGGGGGGACACTGGAGACCAGCTGCCAGCAGAAGATGCTGAAGGCCTTACCCCACTCCCCGCAGAGCTGCAGGGGCAGGGAGACACTGCAGGCCTCACCCCCCCTCCTTGGATCAGCTGGGGAGGGGTCGCTGGAGGCCTCTTCTCCCTCCCCAGAGCAGCTGCTGGGCTGGGAGGAGGGGTTGTTGGTGGGTGTGCCCCACCAGCCAGCTGCAGGCTGGGGTGGGGGGGCTGCTGGGCCAGTTGAAGATGGGGGGGGGTGGAGTGTTGTTGGAAGCCTCCACCATACCCTGGCCCAACTACAGGGGTAGAGGGAGCATCTAGAGGGCCCCTGAGTAGCTGGAAGCTGGGGGGGGAGAGGTGGGCACCGGAGACCCCGCCCCCTCCCCAGATCAGCTGTTGGGGGGTGTCAGCTGGAGCCCAGGCTGGCACATGGTGCCTTGCCCCACCACCCCGGATAAGCTGGAGGCTGGGAGGTCATTCCAGGCCCCTCCCCAGCGTCACCCACCAGGGAGGGCCCGGAGGATTTGCCATTGGAGCAGCATCACCCTCGCCTCCATGGGTGACCTGAGTCATGCCCCCCCCCCAGCCCCCTTCTGAGCCCAGAACTCCCCTCCCCGAGCCCCCACCAAAATCTCTGCCCTCAGGCCCCCATCCCCTGCCCTCACTCCATCCCCTTCCACCCCTTGCCTTGAACCCTCCAACACGCCCACCCCTTATTCCTGCACCCCCAACCCCTGCCACGCACGCAGCTCCCTGCCCGGATCCCCCCAGCCCCGGCCCTGCACAATCATTCAAATAAAGCACCGACGTTTCTTTTTTATTGAACAAATTCCACACGAAACTTTATGACAGCTACGAACCTGAGCAGCATCCGCGAGGTCGGCCAGTACGTGATATAAATAGGCCCGGAATTCAGACAGGAGACAGTCGCGGAGCGTACATGTTACTACAGACTGCGTGCTACAGATCAGTGCCAGTGGGGGAGCCGGATTAGTCTATAACTTCAAAAACGAGCCGTCCTATGGCTCCAGCTACATATTTTGGTTAGTCTCTAAGGGTGTGTCTAGACTGCAGGCTTCTTTCGAAAGAGCCTCTTTCGAAAGCATCTTTCGAAAGAGCCTCTTTCGAAAGAGACCGTCTAGACTGCACGGAGAAATTTCGAAAAAGCGGCTTGCTTTTTCGAAAGAACGCATCCAGTGAGTCTGGATGCTCTCTTTTGAAGAAGCCCTATTTACATTGAAGAATGCCTTCTTTCGAAAGAGGAACTTTCGAAAGAAGGCGTTCTTCCTCGTGAAATGAGGTTTACCGCCATCGAAAGAAAAGCCGCGTTCTTTCGAATTAATTTCGAAAGAACGCGGCTTGAGTCTGGACGCAGGGGAAGTTTTTTCGAAAAAAGGCTACTTTTTTCGAAAAAACCTCTGAGTCTGGACACAGCCTAAGATGCCACAGGAGCACTTCTGGTTTTTACAGCTAAGAGCCGGCGCCTAGAAGCTGGGGTCAGTTTCTCTTCACTCCTGCAATAGCGCTGGGGTCATTTAAGTCCCCGATACGGAGGCAGGGTTCAATTGCCGGTTATAAATGGAGGCAGACGGAGGGTAACGGACACCGCTCCCTCCTGTTACTCTTCTCTGGGCGGTTTCCCGCATTTGGTTCAGACCCCTAAGAGGAGCCAGCCTGAGAGCAAAAGAAACCCCCTTTGTCTGACAGGAAACCTTGGCTTCCCCTTGCCGGTGACTCCTGGAAGCTAAATGCTTGGGGGACCGTCCAGAAGAGATTCAAACACTGCCCTGCTGATTAGCCAAGTGCTTGCAGCCTCCTGCGGCTGGCAGCGTGGTGCCCATCTGTGCCTACCTCAGTGCACATAACAAAATTTATTCTGCACACAGACAGTACTCGGGGTTATACGCACGAAGAGCAGACAAGACAAACAGCATCAGGCAGAGCACATGGTAAGAGAAAGGTATTTTAGTGTCTGGTGTTATCCACACAAATTTCTCTCTCCCTTCCACACTGTAGGGACACACACCTTTACCCAGTTCCTAGGGCTCACGGTGCAACCCTGTGAATTTACACACCCACCCGTACCCAATTCCTAGGGCTCAAGTTGTAACAACCTGCAGGTTGGCAGGATCTTTAGCCACTTGAAAGAGCCGCACACGGTAATATCCTTCTCCTCTATTTATTGACAAATCCCAAACAAGCAGAACACACATGCTAAGCGCACAACGTCATGCTCACCAGTCCTGATACAGGCAGGCAATACCAGTCTCTGGTCTTAGGCTGCGTTTCGGAGGTGAGTTCTTCTTTCCAGGTCTTCTCCCTCTTCCTGGTCCTCTTCCAGCCTTTTCTTCCTTCTGTTCCTCCTGATGATCTTCTCTTCTCCTTCTTGGACCCCAGTTTATATAATGAAACCTGAGTCTTGCTTAGCTAGACCGTACCCAATTATTTTAGTATCATTTTACTAACTAATCATAACAAAATGACCTAACTAATCACACCCCACCACCTTCATTGATTTACACCTAGCAACATTAATTATCCAGCAGACGGAAAGAGTTACAAACCAGACAGAGATCACACAGACAAACAATAGGAAAGTGTCGTGACAAGGCTCATAGGATAAGGATTCCACATTCTCAATGGATAAGCAGTTTCTTGACAGACAGAACGGCGTGACGCACAAACTTCTTTGCTCATCTCAAGATCTGTTTCTTTATCTGGGGACAGTGGGGGAGCGATCTGGGCAACGTCCCTCCTCACAGCCTGGTGTGACACAGTTGTGATGGAACTGTGAGGATGTGACTCCAGGCCTTACAGCTACTGGCTGCTGCTCCTCAGTCTGGCTGCAGAAGGTGGCTTTGGTTCAGGCCTAGCACCAGCCTTCCAATTTGGCTACAGAAAAGCCAGACTGTTACACTGGTACAATGAGTCTGGAGTCGTGTGTCAGACTTTAGAAGACTATTTTGAAATTCATTCTCTAGGGGGCGGTCCCGTACTGGGAATTCTGGTGTGAGAGCATCCAAAGAGGCTGCTTCAGTGACGTGAATGGGACCTAGCTCTCATAGGTATTTAGATGCCCAGCTGCCACTGATGAAGAGTTGGCCCTGCTCTGAATGGGACAGACGGGGTAGAGGGTTCTGCCCCACAGGGAGGTGGCTTAGGGGCTGCAGCTCTGCGGGGTGCACATACTGAGTTCAGACTCTGTGCAGGAGCAGGGCTGAAGCCCTCAGCGGCACCCCAACTCTTGAACTGTTGAATATCGCCATATGTGACTTGGAGGGTCAGTAAGTTTGGCCACCTCTGGATACGGTGAGCCCGACACTGAAATGGGGCCTTTCCCGACATATGCCCTGGCCAAGCACAAGTTATTAGGGTCATTACAGGGGCAAGCGGGTGAAATTATCTGGCCTGTGTGAGGCAGGAGGCCAGACTAGATGCTGTAATGGTCTCTTCTGGCCTTACACTGTGTACCTCTATTGAAAACTAGGCGACTAATTTTGGTTCCTAGCATAGGCCATGTTTACACTACCGCAATCAATCTTCCAGTGTTTGATTTATCGGGTCTAGTTAAGACTCGCTAAATCAAACTCAGAGAGCACCCGCTTCAGCAGCCAGTATTCCTGCTTGTGCGAGGAGTTTGGGAAGCTGATGGGAGTGTTTGCTTCTGTCGGCTTCCCACTGTGGGGCTGACAGGGAAATGAGAAACAAGGTCCATCGACTCCAGCTACGTGATTAACATACGTGCTTCAATCTTCCGAGTGTAGGCAGAGACGAAAAGCCATTATGGATCAGTAGATACAAAGCCCAGGAGAAGGGACTGACTACTTCCCGGGAGCAACTCCGAACCAAACCATCTTAGCTCCAGGAACGAATAAAAATGAGGAGTAATTTTTTCCTCAGGCAGGGTTTCCATAAAAAAAGGAAAGCAAGCAAACAAACAAACTAATAAATAAATTCAGGACAACAACAAAAATCCAGGAAAAACACCCTTAAAATGCTGCTCCTCAAATCGTGAGCAGATTTACTTAAAACCAGATCCACAACAATAAAAAAAAAAAGTCGTCTTGTAGCACTGCAGAGAAACCCACTTCTTCAGAGGAGTTAAGTTCATCAAAACTGCCACCTGGCTCAGGCCAATGGTCCATCTGGTAACCTCTCTTCTGGTGGTAGCCAGTGGAAGGTACTTTACAGAGGCTATGGCCAGAACACGACAATTATCGAGCGATCTATCCCATCGGTCCATGACATGAGGTTTCCAAGGTAGACTGGCCTCTTCACGCCTTGACCGCGGTTCAGGGACTCGTTGGCCTCTTCCCAAGTGTAAGGCTCCATATCCTACACTCAGGGCCTCTCTCCTCCTGTGGTCGCTGCTGCTCACGAGCACAGAGCTGTTCACAAGTCTGGTGCGTTGGTTCGAACAGGAGGTTCTGACGACGGCAAAGAGGCGGGGCTATCGGGGGCAACTCGTGGATGTTTTTCTGGAAATCCCAACAAAATCAACCAAACGTTTGGTTGCGGATGGAACCCGAATCAACGAATGTGGTCGTGTCATCATCCATCGATCCCTCCCTGCTTTCATTCTGGTCTCACACCCGTGCCTCATCCTTCGCCTTGTGGGTTCTGAGCCCAGGGGACATGTCCACATTCCCTGTGTGGGCTGGGCCCGGCTGGGTTACACAGGTAGCCTGACAACTAGACGTGCTTTTAACACCACCCCTATACTTGTGTTCAGGGGTAGGTTTTACCTCCTCCGGCGTTCCTAATCTGGCGGACGCCCAGGAGGTCAGTTTAGAGTTTCCATGACAGTCTTGGGGTGAATCGTTTTTAGTCTAGATCCTCCCCCCAGGCCTGTTCGCCAAGGGTGACCCTACCAGGAGCAGCAAACTCCAGACGCCATAGCCCTGGGGTTCACCGGAACACGCAAGCCCCTCCACCACGGCAAGGTAACGATCCTCGGAGGCAGACCCTGTTTTCCAGACACCTGGCTGGAGAGAGAGGGAGAGCTGTGAGCCGGTCACTGCTCTGGTGATGGGAAGGAAGCATGTGAGCGACTGGCGGAATGATACAGCGGCCGGCGGAGTGATATGACAGCAGCAGTGAGGCAACCACTATATTGCTATGTGGGGGTGAAGCCGGAGCTGAATTTCAAGCAAAGCTCTCGGTGCATAGGTCAATCTACGTCCCCATCTTCACTTAGGCTATGTTTACACTGCCCCCAAAATATGCAAATAGGGTGAAAAGCGTGGAATATCACCATGCCTCATTTGCATAATTAATGAGGCTCCGTTTTTGCGCAAACCCCCCCTCTTGTGCAAGAGCCGTTCTTCTGCATTTTTTTCCCGTGCTTCACCTCATTTGCATATTTTTGGTGCAGAATGAGGGCAGTGTAGACATAGCCCTGGGCTCGGGAACGTTTTGGGTTATGAACGAAAGGACAAAACGGCGTGGAAAAGCAGCAGAAATGAGGTTTCTCCACAGGGTGCTGGGTTACTCTCTGAGAGGAACATAGCTCCGAGAAAAGCTCCTACACCTCCGGATCCAGAAAAGCTAGCTGAGTGGGTTCTGGCACCTCAGAAAAGTGCCGAATGTGTGGGCTTCCTTTGGAAATCCACTGGGGCTATGACCACACTGTAGCTTTTTTTGTGGGGAAAAAGCGACACAAATGGAGCGCCACAATTTGTGGAGCTTTTTCCAATTGCTTTTCCGGAAGAGGCTTTTCCACCATTTGGCCCTGTCTAGACGCAGCCAAGTGGCAGAAAAGTCTCCTCTTTCAGAGGAGCCCGTATTCCTCATAGCACAAAGTAGACAAGCGTGTGTTTGCTTTTCTGCAAAAAACAGCGGAAGAGCAGAGGAGTGCGCTGGATGTGGCTGGGTTTTTCCAGCATACCTCTGGTATCCCGGAAAACTCCCGCAGTGTGGACACAGCCTGGGTACCTGCCACTGAGAGGAGGCCTCATGGACAACCCAGAACATGTGGGATGGATGGTATCTCCTGGCTGACCTGGGAATGCTTGGGAGTCCAGCATTGTGGGGAAAAGGGAGACCTGGTCCCAGAAATGCCCAAGGGAGGACAGAGGGGAAGGGAACAGCTGCCCCGTAGCCCAGCAATTTAAAAAGGTCTGGTGTGCCCGTCCAACACTACCGCAGCAGCAGCAGAAGCTGTGGCAAGTGATGCTGAAGTGCTGACTAGGGGAGGCTTGCCCCCAACCCTATTCCTTCTGCTTGAGGCCTGCCCCTTCTGAGGGCCTGGATCCCCCTCCCCACACATACGCCTTGCCTAAGGTCTGCTGTAGTATGTTGGCAGCCTGGCCTAGTCCTCCTTACTCTGCATGCTGTGTCCATCACTCTCACCAGGAAATGACAGAGGAAAAAAAAAAGGAAGATTGTAGTGCTGTCACTAGGTTCCAGAGTTAACACACCAGTTCCATAAATGGGGCTCTTTTCTGTGTCTTTCTTTCAGGCTGTGTTTTCTTCAGCAAGGTATCTTCATAACTAAGCAGGCTAAAACCACACCGGTTTTTTTAAAACAAAAGCTGGGTTTTTTTAAATAAAAAGGGTCACTCCCATGTAGTACCAGCCATGGAGACTTCCTTGAAAGTTAATGATGTTAGCCTCGTAAAAGATGTACTTTTAGCTGAGATCTACGGTCGGAGAGGTAGGGGGGTCCACCAGAGATGACCTATTGAAAACTGGGCACGCCCCGAAAAGGCTGCATTGGCCCTTCAAGTGATTTTCGACATTGTATCCCCTCTGGCGGCGCTCGGCTTCCTTCGAGAGCACTCGTCCGGCTGGCTGCAGATGAAATGTCTGTCCGAGTAGCACCTGGCGCTGCTCACCCCAAAATCATCCAGGTAGGCGCACTGCCCTTCCCCTCTGATCTCAAACCTGCAATGAGATGCAGCGAGGGGTTACCAGCTGTCCTTCCTGCCCTCGTACAGACGTGGCCTAGCCCCACACGACCCAGGGGAGCTGGATTCACAGCCAGGCTTTGCTGCCAACCAGCCATGAAACCCGGCACTGGCCACGTCTGGCTGTAAAGGTCAGCGTGGGCACCGAGTGCTCCAAAATCAGGCTTGCAGAGAGCAGGAAGCAGAGGCTGCCAAGTTTCTTGCAGGTCTTTCCAGTGTGTGAGGGGACAGAGGACTGCAAGGGAGGCGGTAGGCCACCGCTGTTCCCTGAAAGCAGCACGCTGGGGAAGCCAACCAGGAGAGGTGCGAATGCTTCCCAGCTGGGTTTGTGTTTCTACTGGTGGTGCACATCCGCACCAGGCTGGGTGCATGCAATTCCGAAAGGGGCGGGGACTCGGGCAGTAGGGCGGGGCCTCCGGTGGAAGGGGCGGGGCTTCAGGTGGAAGGGGAGGGGCTGAAGCAGCTGGCCCAGGGCTCTCCAGTGGTCCGTGCAGAGCTCTGTCTCTGCCTCCCCTTATGCTATTAAGGAGCTGCTTCCCCTCCTAACTGCCCCGTCTTCCACCCCTTCCCGCAGCCTGGGGGCGGGGAAAGTGCCATTGTGCACGAACGATAGGGGTGCGCTTGGGAATGATTTCGGGTTGAACCCATGTGCGTGAGGGTGGGTGATGAAGGGAATTTCCACTCTGAGGGAAATCCCTGTGTTTCGACAGGTTTTCCTCCTATTGAACAAAGAGTCAAACTAAAATTTCCCACCGGACAGGAATCCTCTCCAAAAAACGATTTAGAACCACCCCAAATTAAGCATTTTTCTTCGTGACGGTGGGGCTGAGGCATCATGGGAATTGTAGTTTTCCTTCCTCCAGCCCGGTGGTCTCCTACAGGCCCTGATTCCCAGCTGGACTATATCTCCCAGGATGCACGGCGGTGCCTCCCTACGGCGGAAGCATCACAGAACACGGAGGTGGGAGATATTGAACGGTCAAAGACCAGGGCCCAATGGAGCCAGAAGGACGTGGAACACAGTTCCCATGATGTGCTGTGGAGGCCCCGCCGGGGAAACCCAAATGAAAATGTTTCCATCTGGGTAGAGTGAAAAATACCCATTGGGAGTCCATTTCTGCAATGGAAAACCCCACCCCGGTGACCTTTTCCTGTGGGAAATTTTTGGCACAACCAGGGTAAACTTCGAGTTGGAATTTTTCCAACCAGTCCCCCTGGGTCAGTGACATTAACCCCGCGGGGCTCTCGTCCTCCTCTGCCAAAGAGCTTCACAAATCTCTGGCAGGTGCCACCGCCCCAGGACTAGCCCCGGAGCTCCGGCAGCAAAGGCTCCGGCCTTTAAAATTGAACTTTCAGTCCGTTCCCCACCCAACCCAGGGCTCTGTTGTGGCCTAACAATGAAAACATCAATAAGGACGAAGGACGCACAGGTTGTTGAATATGGTACCGTTGGTCCATTTCCACGGCTGGCCCTGGTCTTGTTCCCTCTGGAGGCCGATCCAGCAAAAAGGGTTCCCTTTATAGCGCCGCATGAAAGCCTGTGGAGGTGGGGGGTGAAGCACAAATTATATCCTTACCGGTATCACAGCAAGCAAGGTCGGGGGCTGGTTGTGCCAGGACAACTGGCAGCCCCGGGAAACGGGCTGTTTTCCGTAACATGCAAAGGGAGGGGCTGCTGCTAGGAGGGATGCGATATGAGAGCGGCCACTAGGGGGCAGCAATCCACAGGGGAGAGCTCTCCTGCAGTGGCCACTAGGGGGCAGCAACCCACAGGGGAGAGCTCTCCTGCAGTGGCCACTAGGGGGCAGCAATCCACAGGGGGGAGCTCTCCTGCAGTGGCCACTAGGGGGCAGCAATCCACAGGGGAGAGCTCTCCTGCAGTAGCCACTAGGGGGCAGCAACCCACAGGGGAGAGCTCTCCTGCAGTGACCACTAGGGGGCAGCAATCCACAGGGGAGAGCTCTCCTGCAGTGGCCACTAGGGGGCAGCAACCCACAGGGGAGAGCTCTCCTGCAGTGGCCACTAGGGGGCAGCCCACCCCCAAGGGAGTGTCCTGCCTGCCAGTATGCTGAGGAAGCAGCCCCCCTGCCCCAACCTCCCCCCCCCCCCCCGGTCCCCCTCCACAGTCCTTAGGTGCAGCACCAGAGGAGGGGAAGGCCTCTGACAACTGGGGAGGCTGGTGGGCAATAAGATGCCTCTGGCAGCCGGGGATGGGGTGGGGGGAAAGAAAGCCCCACAGGATAGAACCCCCCACCCTGAACCCCCCTTCCCCACTTAATTCTCACTCTCGCACCCCCACACACACACACCCACAACCTATTGCCCTGCCCTCCCCCACATCCCCCTGCCCTCCCCCACCCCCACCTGTATTTGAAAGTTCAGGAAATAGTTGAAGGCAAGTTTCCATAAGCTCTTTCCCACCCTTGTTAACCCTTCCCCCCTTTTTATAGGGGGCAATGATGGGGTGGGGGAAGGCAACAAGAAAAAGGGGGGGGCCCAACATTTTGAAAAATGAGATTTTAGGGTTAAACCCTCCCCCCCCTCCAATTTTAGGTTAAAATGAAAATCTTGGGAGAAATTAGGAATTGTCCGGTTCTGCCCCTGAATTTCCATTTTACAAACAGCGCCTTGTATTTAGTGGGGTAGGGGTTAGGGTCAGGGCCAACCCATTAAACAGCGAGAGCGGAAATGGCTGTGGGAAAAATGTGAAGAGCTGCACCAGAAATTTTTGTTGAGCCAAAAAAAAAAAGAGACGGCTTTTTGGCCACATCAGGCTCCCGTCGGCTGCCGTCTAGACCATTTTGAATCACCACACTGGACGGCTCCCCTGCCCCACTGAGCACAGGGAGCTGGGGGTCATTTCTAGGGGCACAGGGGCAGCATCGAAAGCCATGGGGAAGGCTTCATGAGCCTCACTTTAAGGGGGGAAGAGCCACCAGTCTAGGGTTAGAATTTAGGGTTTTGGGGCAGGGGCTGCTGTAGGCCTGCAGGGGGCGCTAACTCGGGCATGTCCTTATCTGTGGCTACGGAGGTGCCCGTCTCTTGCTTACCAGCTCCGGCAGGGAATCCACGGTGGCCAGGGAGGCGTTGTGGGAAGCGCAGTGGCTCTGGCTAGCGCTCCAGTTCCCCTCCGTCTCCGAGAAGTAGAAGCATTTTCCTTGGAATCCAACCCAGCCGTCCGGGCATGTGGCAGTGACAGGGGGCGGGAACGATGGGCAGGGAGGACTTTGCCTGGCTGAAAATAAGCAAGTAGCAGAACGGTGAGAGAGGGACCCAGCCCCGGGGTCTGTCTGCGTGGGAATCCCTGCTCAGGAGGGCACAAAGACCCCACGTCCACAGCCTGCGTTGTTTTGCATCGATTCCAAGGGCAGAATGGGGCCTCCGGCATAACACGGTCCTGCACTAATCCCTGGAGCAGAGCTTTTGCAACGTCCGATCGTGATTTCAGAACAGCCAGGGATGGAGAATCCACTGCGTCTAACATTCCCTCTCCTCTTTCCCAGCCATGCGTGGGTTTCTCCCATCCCTGGGCGGAATACATTTGTAATATGCACCTCGGTGCACATCACAAAAATCATTCCGCGCCTGGATGAAAAAGACGAGCAGGAACATTGCGACACAGCTGCTAAAATGGAGGCCAAAGGGCAAGAGTCTAAGAAGGGGGATTCTGGAAACGGTTTTCTCAGGATCCTGAGGGTGTGTCTAGACTACAAGGTTTTGGTTGTTTTTTTTTTTTTTTAAAGTAGACTTTTTTTGAAAAAACTTCACCTGCATCTAGACGACAGCCACATTCTTTCGAAAGTAAATCGGAAGAACGCAGCAGTTTCGTCGCCCGCGGTAAACCTCATTCTACGAGGAATAAAGTCATCTTTCGAAAAAAGGCGCTACTGAATGAAAACAGGGCTGGGTCGAAAGAGAGCGCTGAGACTCTCTTTCCAAAAAGCGAGCCGCTTTTTTGAAAAATCTCGTCGTCTAGACACTGTCTTTCCAAAGAGGCTTGTAGTCTAGACGTACCCTGAGAAAGGATTTTGTTTTTCTTCCAGAGTCAGGGAGAGAAGGCAAATGTTTTCGCAAACCGAAAAGCCTGAAACGGCGTCAGGAAATTAGGAGGCGTGTGATTCCCCCAGTGCGCAGACACATTAACTGGGGGCAGAGATGCCGGCACTCACTCCGTCGCCAATCGGGCAGGTGTGGATGTCGGCATATGGAAGGGATTCAGGGCGCTGCCCCAGCTGAAACTTAGAGCAGTGTTGGGGTTCCTCTAATTTACCCAGGGCAACTGTATTGCAGCGTGCTTTGGCCACAACCCCAATCCACACAGAGGCCAGGGACACCATTTTATCCCCTGGCTAATAGCCTTTTATGGGCCTAACCTCCAGGAAATTATCTAGCTCCGTGGTCCCCAACACGGTGCCCGCGGGTGCCATGGCGCCCGCGGGGGCATTTGCTTGCGCCCGCCAGGTGCTCGGGGCTGGCCTGGCCCCGGGCACATGGCGCGGCGCTTGTGGGGAGCGTCGGCCCCGGGCGCGCGGCGCTTGTGGGGGGGAGAGGGTGAAGTGCTGGCCCCAGCCCCGGGCGCACGGCGCTTGCGGGGGGGAGGGGGTAGCGGCGGCCCCGGGCGCGCGGCTATGGGGGGGCCCCGGCCCTGGGCGCGTGGCTATGGGGGGGCCCCCGGGCGTGTAGCTATGGGGGGGCCCCGGCCCTGGGCGCGTGGCTATGGGGGGGTCCCCGGGCATGTGGCTATGGGGGTGCCCCGGCCCCGGGGCTATGGGGGGGCCCCCGGGCGCGTGGCTATGGGGGGCCCCGGCCCTGGGCGTGTAGCTATGGGGGGGCCCTGGCCCTGGGCGCGTGGCTATGGGGGGGCCCCCGGGCGTGTGGCTATGGGGGGGCCCCGGCCCCGGGCGCGTGGCTACGGGGGGGCCCCCCGGCCCCGGGCATGTGGCTATGGGGGGGGCGCCCCCGGGCGCGCAAGTGTCCCCACCCCCTGGCGCCCAGCGGGCAAACGGCCACGCCCCCTGGCGCCCGACAACCTCAAACGGTTGGGGACCACTGATCTAGCTACTCGTTAAACTCTGTTATAGTCCTAGCTATAAACCTGCTGCCAAGGCCACAGGGGGGCGCTCACACCTATGGCCACGGAAGCTGAGGTTGGCCTTTGGCTGCCCCAGGGAGGAGGGCGAGGCAGGGGGACCCCCCACCCCACCCCATGGCCTCCCTGCATGGCTGCACAGACCCAGCGTCTAGCAGGGCTGCTGCTTACAAGGGGGCAGGGAGGGGAAAGGCTCTTGGGAGTCACCCCTGCTACTCCCAGCCCCCGGAGGAGCCGGCCTGGCCCAGGGGAGGTGGCAAACAGAGTCTCCCCGCTTCTCCTTTAAGCGTTTCCGCCTCTCCTCAGAGCTTTCCCGTCCATGGGGCGGTTCGGGGGCGGCCGCTCTGGACCCCACACTTTGGGGGGCTCCAAGGCAGCCGTCTCTGCCCTTCTCTGGCTGGGAGGGTGGCGGGGAAGGAGGGGGGCCTGGTGCGGGGTGCAGCGACTGGGAGAGGGTGGCGGCACGGAGCAAGCTGCCAGGAGAGGGGGTGACCCCACCGCTGCCCCGTGGTAGGCCTGCTCCCCCCATGTGCATTGCTCGGGGGTGGAGCAAGGTTCAGCTCTGGGGAGGGGTGGGGCGGGGGCAGGGTAGAGTGGAGGGCAGGTGGGGCAGAGGGAGGGGCTGCCCTGGTCTCCGCACCGGGGGGCACTTGGGGGGGGTTGCCCCAAGCCTTGCGCCTCCCTTAGGCCAGGCCTTCCGAGCCTCCTTCCCATCTGGGGGCTCGGGATGGAGGGAAGGACTGGGTCCCCCCCTCCCAGGACTCACCACAGCCTCCCCGCCGCACATCCCCAGAGCATCCGCCCGGCGGGAGGTGCCAGAAGGGATGTGGTTTTACACTATCACTCTCCCTGGCCACCAGTCGGCAACTGCCACACCTTGGGGCAGGATGCCAACGGGGCAGTGGTTAGAAAAACACCCAGCGGCGGGGGGGTTGGGCCGTGTTTCATGACCCCCCAACCTTTCCGTGCAAGGGAGGGCGTGCGAAACGTGCAAGTGTGGCAGGACAGGGGGGCCAGCGTGCAAGGGAAGATGCCCGTGTGGTGGAACGCGTGCCAGGGGACGCGCCTGCGTGACCACGGCAACAGACACCCATCTGTGGGCTACATTGGAGTGGCACGGCTGGGTTTCCGCTCCTAGGAGGAACCCAATCCAAAACACGGGAGTCCCCGCACATGCTCAGTGGCCCCCGGACCTTGGCCAGCCTGGAAAATCCCTTCCTCTGTGTGTTTGGTTTTTCTAACCAGTACCCCACAGCGGGCCAGGAGGAAGCAGGAGAACCGGAGGGTGTCTGGGAGGATGGATCGGGGTGGGTGTTACAGCTGCCTCGTGGCTGCTCTCGCTTACCCCCGGGAACCAGACAGCCCCAGGACACGGGGATCTCAGAGGTGACTTAATGCCCGTCCCTGCCTGCCAAGTGAACCCCCAAACCCTGCTACGTCTCGCTGTTGTATTGTGGCCAGCGTCCGGCAGCGTAAGTAGCCACGAATTACGGCTGGTTAACAAGCCAGCGTGCTCCCAGCTTGCAGAAAGACCCCAAGACGGGTTTAGTGAGGGACGGTGGAGAGTTTGTGGCTGTTCCGGCAGCGAACGGAGACCCTGTTTCTCGCTGTGCTAGTGCCTGTCTGGCCGATGGCAGTATGTCGGAAGGAGGGGGGGGGGGTGAGAGGGAGCAGAAGGGACTTCCCATTCGGTCACCGCCCTTGCTGGACAGCAAGGAGTAGGGTTCTTCATCTCCCATAGACCTCAGCAGCAGATCACAAGGCAGGTGAGTAACATGATTGCTGTTTTTATTACATGGGGAAACTGAGGCACGGGAAACTGAGGCACGGCGCAAGGTAGTGACCAGCTCATGGTCACGCAGCGAGGCCAGTGCTGGGAAGAGAACAGAGGTCTCCCTGCCTGCCAGGCCAGTGCTCTATCCATTAGGTAACGCTCTCTCCGTGAGGATGCTGCTCTCATAGTTGGTGGGGCGGGGGGTTGGGCAGAGCAGGGAGCAGCCTCAAGTTTTATTTCTCAGGAGCAGCGAGCAACAGGCGCCGGGTGGGCTGTGGCTGCTGGGAGTGTATGGCCCTGCCTCACCATATGACTGGGAAAAGCGTCTGGAAAAAACTCCCCTCCCCGCCCCTGAAAAGAGGAATGTGCTTGGACGGAGGAGGCAGACCAGGCTCAGGCAGGGTGAGAGGAGGCCGTGGGAAACACGAGGGGGGCACCCATGATCATGGGACTAGGACGACCCCGCAGTGACGTGTCGGTGACCGGGCCCTTCACTCACCTGCCAGGGCAATTATGGTGATGCTCAAAATTATGATGACAATGCTAACGAGAATGAGGATCCACTTCTTTTTAAGGTGCTCCAGGATGACACCTTGCAAAATAAAATACAGCCATGAAAGGCGAGCAGCAAGTGGTTCAACAGCAAATGCGTCTGGCGCATGAAGGTTGCCATGGTTTGCTAAGTTCTTCCTGTCACAGCAGATAAATCTAGCTCTTTGATGATGAAAGGCCTGGAACAGCAGTTAGAGGAGAAGAGACTAAAAAGACGAGGGCTGTTCCACTTAGAAAAGTAATAACTAAGGGGGAGGGGGAAAACAGAGGACTACAAAGTCATGTGGGGTGTGGAACAGGTGAATAGAAAAGTGTTACTCGCCCATTTCACACAACAAAACCCCGGGGTCACCTGATAAAATGAATAGGCAGAAGATTTCAAGAAAACAAAAGGAAGTATTTCTTCATGCAGCGTACAGTCAACCTGTGGAACTCCTTGCCACAGGATGTTGTGAAATCCAAGCGTAGAACAGGGTTTGAAATGAGCTAGATAAATCCATAGAGGTTAGGTCCATTGATGGCTATTAGGATGGACAGGGATGGTGTCCCTAGCCTGTTTGCAAGAAGCTGGGAATGGATGACAGAGGATGGATCAATTGATGATTCCCTGTTTTGTTCACTCTCTCTGGGACACAGGGGGTCTGACACAATTGCTAAGCCTCTGGAGGGGGACACAGGGTCTGTCTCTCGCTGTGTCTGTGCAGCGCCCGGCACAATGGGGCCCTGATCCCAGCTGGGGCAGGGACTGTCTCTCGCTGTGTCTGTGCAGCGCCCGGCACAACGGGGCCCTGATCTCAGCTGGGGCAGGGTCTGTCTCTCGCTGTGTCTGTGCAGCGCCCGGCACAACGGGGCCCTGATCTCAGCTGGGGCAGGGACTGTCTCTCGCTGTGTCTGTGCAGCGCCCGGCACAACGGGGCCCTGATCTCAGCTGGGCAGGGACTGTCTCTCGCTGTGTCTGTGCAGCGCCCGGCACAACGGGGCCCTGATCCCAGCTGGGGCAGGGTCTGTCTCTCGCTGTGTCTGTGCAGCGCCCGGCACAACGGGGCCCTGATCCCAGCTGGGGCAGGGACTGTCTCTCGCTGTGTCTGTGCAGCGCCCGGCACAACGGGGCCCTGATCTCAGCTGGGGCAGGGACTGTCTCTCGCTGTGTCTGTGCAGCGCCCGGCACGACGGGGCCCTGATCTCAGCTGGGGCAGGGCCTGTCTCTCGCTGTGTCTGTGCAGCGCCCGGCACAACGGGGCCCTGATCTCAGCTGGGGCAGGGCCTGTCTCTCGCTGTGTCTGTGCAGCGCCCGGCACAACGGGGCCCTGGTCCCAGCTGGGGCAGGGCCTGTCTCTCGCTGTGTCTGTGCAGCACACAATGGGGATCAGCTTCTGTCTCTAGGGGCTACCATATTATACAATTATTTACCTACATCTCTTCTCTCTTCTCTCTGATCACGCAGCATTGACTCCCCCGCCTCTCCTCCTGCCAGAAAATCATAGACACACATTCATGGTCAGGCCGTATGATCAAGCATCTCCCCTTCCCTCTGCCAATTACATGCAGGCTCTTGTTTCCTTAAGATTAAAGTTATTGTTATTTATTGCTCTCACTTGCTGCTTCAGCATCCTGTTGGGCCATCAGTTGAACACACTGCACCCAGACGGCTGTGTCTCCACCTACCAGGAAGAAAGAGAACGTCACTCGAGCCGGGTGATTTTAATCATGCGCTTCTCCATCAGAGCATATCGTGTCCGGTGCAATGGACAAAGCCCGGTCCAATCCCTCCTTGGCTGTGTCTACACTGGCATGATTTTCCGAACATGCTTTTAATGGAAAAGTTTTCCGTTAAAAGCATTTTCAGAAAAGCACGTCTAGATTGGCAGGATGCTTTTCCGCAAAAGCACTTTTTACAGAAAAGCCTCCATGGCCAATCTAGACGTGGTTTTCCGCAAAAAATCCCCGATCGCCATTTTCGCCATCGGGGCTTTTTTGCAGAAAACAGTACTGTGCTGTCTACACTGGCCCTCTTGCGTAAATGATTTGCGCAAGAAGGCTTTTGCCTGAACGGGAGCAGAACAGTATTTCCGCAAGAACACTGACGATCTTACATGAAATCGTCGGTGTTCTTGCGGAAATTCAAGCAGCCAGTGTAGACAGCTGGCAAGTTTTTCCGCAAAAGCAGATGATTTTGCGGAAAAACTTGCCAGTCTAGACACAGCCCTTGTGTCCATCTGGAGATTTTCTGGGCATTTGTCACGGTGAGAGACAGACGGTGGTGGCTTCTCCTGGCTTTAATAACCTCAAATACTCCAGTATTGGCCTCACCGATGCCATATACAGAGGTTAAATCACCCGCCTTTTGTTCACGGCTTCCAATGATGATGCATTCATGTTTCCCGTTTGCCGTTTTTCCCACGGCATCGCTCTGGGAGCTCGTGTTGTGCACTCTGTGCTCCCAGGCTGAGATAATAACCTGTCTTTTCCCCTAGCAGTGAGGGGGGGGCATAAAGCATTGCAAAAGGAGAATCTTGTACCCCCTCGAGTAGCCTGTCATCTCAGCAGATAACAGCCTACTACTGCTGCCAGCTAAAGTTCTATACCACTGTACGAAAGGTTCCCCCCTTCAAACGCTGCTCATTGCCCATTGCGAACATTAACAAACAGGTCAGGGGGTTCGGGGAGATTTTCAGGGATGCTGAAAATCAGACTTCTGACCAGTGTTCATTGTAAGGAGAGTGCTTGGGCGGCTGCCCAGGAGAGATTCAAACACCACCTAGCTGGTTCGCAGAATGCCCAGAGCCGGCCACATGTGTTTCTACTGGTGGTGCACACACCTTGGTGCACATAACAAAATTTATTCTGCACACAGCTGGACAAAAATTAGAGGGAACGCTGCTTCTGTCCCCAGTTTGAAGGCACAACTGAGTCCGTTATCATGCAGTTGGCCCTCCTGTATAGCACAGACCACAGACCCTTCCCCACGCCCCCAGCATGCCCTGCATCTAGCACTATAACGGGTTTCACAGTTAGCATGTTTCAGAGAGATCGCTTATCTCGGTTAGTGACTTTGCTAGATACATGGGAACTGCCTCACAGAGCTGTCCCCATGATTGATTAGCTTCTTCAAATAGAAACCGTGTTTGCTGCTCGACTTTCTCCAGCCTCCGCTTTCTTCTCTTGGTTCAGCTTTTTGCTGCTCTTGAAAAAGGGACTTCCCTGGGGCCGCAAAGGGCGGGCAGTTCGGGGCAAGTGAACCCCAGGTGCTAGGCTCAGTGTCCCATAGGCCTTGCCGGAGAAAAGGCCTGTGGTCCCCAGAGCAGCGTTACCAAGGCGACAGCAGCTGCCAGGCTCCGTCAGGTGACAGGAGCAAGGAGAGCTGTCCCAGAACAGCTGAGCCCATGGGAGCTGCCCCGGTCCCTTTCCCCATTCAGACAAAGCCCTGCCGAAGGTGGTTGATTGTGAGTTAGACACCAGATTGAATGGGGAGCAGGTTCAAAACAAACACAAGGACACTTTTCCTCACGCAGCACGCAGTCAACCTGTGGAACTCCTTGCCGGAGGACATGGTGAAGACCAGAACTTTAACAGGGTTCAAAAAAGAACTAGCTACATTCATGGAGGTTAGGTCTATCCATATTTATTAGCCAGGATGGCTAAAAATGGTGTACCTAGCCTCCGTGTATCAGAGGCTGGGAATCATAGAATTACAGAATCCTAGGGCTGGAGAAGACCTCAGGAATCATCGACACCAGGCCTCTGCCCAAAACAGGACCACCCCTAAATGGGAATAGGCAGCACGGGAGGGATCACTTGATTCGCTGTTCGGTCCATTCCCTCTGGGGCACCTGGTATTGGCCACGGTTGGCAGACAGGACAGTGGGCTAGAGGGACCTTTGGTCTGGCCCAGTCTGGCTGCTCTTACGTTCAGAACGGGGAAGGCTAAACTTCCCTTGTGCGGAATAATTTTTCATGTGCACCAAAGCATGTGCCAACGTGCACCACCTGTAGAAACCCCATCCTTGCTGTGGACGCTCTGCTGATCAGCTGCACTGCTTGGTACCTCTCGATGTGCCCCAGTGCAGGCTGGGGTAGCAGCCCTGGCTGTGCTCCCACCCCCCAACCCCCACAGTCCCTAGCCTAGAGACCTGTTGGGGTGCAGCTGGGGTCAGGCGCAAGCAAAGTGGCTGCAAATTAGGGTAGCCCTGGGGTGGCTCTCGCTTGCACTAGGATCCCCCAAACAGACCTGAATAAGGGGGGGGGCAGCATTGCACCCCCGCTGCCTGGTGTGCAGCTCTCTGACACCAGTGCCCCCTTGGCCACTTCTGCAGTGTGTTTATCAGATTATTGGAGGGTGATGCCAAATGCCTTCAAAAAAACCCAGCTAGATCAAGTCTCCTGTTTCTCCATTAGGCCTGTAACCCGGTTAAGGAAGGAAAGTAGGTTCGTTTGGTCTGATTTTAATCCTGACTATTACTTATGACCTTGGGTTTCCATGATCTTTCTGACTATTATGTATGACCCTGTTCTAGAGGTTTGCAAATGGATTGCTCAATCGTCTGTTCCCGCATCTTCCCAGGGATCCAATTAGGCTGAGTGATCTATAATTCCCTGGACCCTCTTCTGTTCCCTTTTTCAAGGTAGCTGCTACCTTGACCTTTCTCCCTTCCTCTGCCATTTCCCATAAGTTCTTAAAATAACCACTAACGATTCCAAGATTGATTTTCTCTGCATCCTCCCTGCATGTTCCAGGCTGAGTTAACACTTTTCCATCCATGTGCAGACCCGATCCCCCCCATCCATGTGTGGAATACATTTTGTTGTGTGCACTGATTCAGAGGTGAATTCAAAAGAAACACAAATGGCACCAACACTAGCATTGTTTCGGCAGCAGGCTAAAGCCACCTTTTTTACCCATGCTTTTATTAATGTTTGAGTCTGTATGTGTGTGTTTCTCTTCTCTAGGGGTGTGTCTAGACTACAGGGTTTTGTCGACAAAAGTGGACTTTTGTCGACAAAACTTTACCCGCGTCCACACTACCGCTGAGTTCTGTCGACATAACGTCGACAGAACTCAGCAGTTTTGTCGACGCTGGTAAACCTCATTTTACGAGGCATAACGCCTTCTGTCGACAGAGTTTCTGTCGACAGAAGGTGTTATTGCATGTAAACTGCATGTAAACTGTCCTTTGCGTCTACACTACCATGTCAACAAAGCAGCTTGCTTTGTCGACAGAACTCAATGTAGTCTAGACGCTCTTTGTCGACAGAAGTTTTGTCGACAGTATCTGTCGACAAAACTTCTGTCGACAGAAGCCTGTAGTCTAGACGTACCCTAGATGTTTTTAGCAGGTTTTATGTCCCTCTGGGGGTCTCATATTTTAAATTTGTAAATATTGCATTTAAACCTTTTTTCTAAGCCACCTTGAATATTTTAAATAGAGGGGCAGGGTAAAAATATCTAAATAAAATATAAAAATAAAAATGTAGCAGTGGGAGGTGCTAATCAGCTAGAATCTCTCCTGAGCAGTCGCACGAGCACCCGGCTTACAGGGAACACGGGTTAACCCAGGTGTGTCTACACTGCAATATTATACCCACGGTAGTGACTCTCGGAGCCTGGATTTCCAGACTTGGGCCTGTCGCTGGTTGGGCTCAGAGACCCGCTTTCTTCCTGGAATGGAGAGCATTATATAGGACTGCAGATTTACTCTCTTCTTATCTGTGGTTTCCTCTCTCGCCTCTGCTGAGAGGTGTGACTTGTGGGTAGCAGGGTGTGTTCTGTTTTGGCAGGTTTCTGTTGTTAGCACACAACACTGCCTTGTGTACTAAATATCAGTGTTAGCTACCGGCAATATCAGGTGCAGCAGCTTTTCTTCTGCTCTATTGGACGTGTCCTCACCTTTGCCCCTGACTTGGCTCCGGTGCCCACTTACAAACTTCTAGTCTGAGTTAAACGGGGCTTTATCCGTGAGCAAGCTGCCCCGACGAGCGCTGCTGAGGCCAGCGTTAATACTAGCAGGCAGGTCTAGAGAGAGCAAGTCATAGGGTGCAAACAACGTCCCCTCTAATTTTTCCATCTGGATGCAGAATGAATTTTGTTCTGTGCACCAGAGCATGGGCAGATGTGCACCACCCGTAGAAACACGTGCTGCCGGCTGCGAGTGCTCAGCTAACCCGGTGGGCAGCCTTTGACTCTCTCCTGGGGGGCTGCCCCAGCGTGCAGTTTGCTGGAACTGCTGGGTCCAAATGCTTTGCTTTGGCTCCCGGGTTCTGCCTGTCACATACTGCGGGTTGACGGCTGTTGTGTCCCATGGTTCGTTAGGCTCAGCCGCATGTAGCACCTCGAGCGGAGGGTGGCAACACCCCTCCAGGCCTGGGTGGATGGTTGAGACATGACCAACTGGGATGCTTACGTTGTGAGTTCATTGCACGCACCAGGAGCACCTCGGATTTCCCCGTATGCCCCTCCTTGCCACCACAGACTGCCTGATGCCACCTTCCCTTCCCTAACCTGGCAGGAACTGCCTGAAACCACCCAGAAACTTCCCCCTGGCTGGGTTCCCCCTCGCCCTGGTTCCTGTAATGCAGGCAAAAAGCAGAAGGCTAGAGTCCAAGGCAGGGTGATATATATTGCGGTTACCTTGTAGAACAAGGTGCAGCTGTCACCCCACAGAACTTTTCCTGTTCCCTCTTTCTCAGCAGGTTTTATCCTGCCTCTATTGCGGCTCCTACCTCTCACAGTTCATTTTGGAAGGTCGTGAGTCCGGCCCCTTCATTACCACGTCTTTTGTACCCCATGAGGGGCGGGGTCAGAAGTGAGCTTGGTGTTTGTGTCTGTGGCTTTTCACGTTTTTTATACCCCCTCACCATCCTCCTTGCCTCTCCCCTCCCCTCAATATTCTCTCTAATCTTTTTCATCTCTGTGAGGATGTTTTCTACCCAGTTACGTTACTGGATTTTGAGGGGAGCAGCCAGATTACTGCTGCACCCGGGGGGGGGGGGAGGCCCCAAAAGTTTGTACAAAGGGGGCCATGTGAGGTATCAAATGAAAGCTTATCTTATGCTGATTCTAGATAGGCTATTCATGTAACTGTATAATGTCTGTGTGTAACGTTATAAGCATGTACTTTGTGTGGATACTGAAAGTTCTCTGTATGTGGTTGAGCATGGATAAGGCAGCTCTGCCTACATACCTGTGAATGAGCAAGGCTGCTTCAAACAATAGGTCTCTTAAGTACCGGAGACCCACCCAAGAGAGAACCTGGATGCTTGGCCTGTAACCATGTGACTCCCTCTAGCTTGGAAGAAGCCAGGGAGGAGTATAAATAAGCCATGTGGCTGACTCCATGTTGGTCTTCAGATCTGATACTGATCCCCAGATGCAGCCTTGCAGGGAATTACAAGGCGGGAAGAACTGTGGACCCATCCTGACACAGGATGTACACCAAGGACTTTTAAGCCAGCAGCTATAACATCTCTGCTGCAAGCCTGCATCGAGAACTGGGAGATTCGATGCATGTAATGTAGGATACTTCAACAACCTTACTCTCTTGCTTTTCTTTCTTGTAAGAATAAACCTTTAGATGTTAGATTCTAAAGGATCAGCTCAGTGTGATCTTGTGGGTAAGATCCAGAGGGTAAATTGACCTGAGATCTGTGGCTGGTTTCTTGGAACCGGACAGAACTTGTTTGGGGTAGGTAAGATTGGGCACCTGTGTATGAGGCCTGGGGCCATCTGGGGCATGGATATAACTGGGGTGTCAGAGGGGTTTGGTCGTGAGGCTTCTTGCTGGCCAGGCAGGCAGCTGGAGCGCTCTGTGGGACTGGTGTGTGGCCTATTTGCAAAGGTCTCCAGTTTGGGGGCTGTAAGGAGCCCTGAATTTGAGCAATTCACCCTGAGCAGATGCCCTCACCGGTGCCTGGCTCTGTCACGCCCGTGTGTGGAATAATTTTGTTACGTGCGCCAAGGCAGGTATCGATGTGCACCACCCGTTGGAAACACAAACCTAGTGTGGGTGCTCTGCTAATCAAGCAGTGGCACAAATGCAGGGAACTCTGCCTCACATCCCCCCTCGCCCTTCCTGACTGGTTGTTTGGCCATGGGAAAGAAGTCGGGCAGCTTTTAAGTGTCCACTGATGTAAACTCCCCCTGCACCCAGCAAGACTTTAACTCTGGACTTACGTTAGCACAGCCCATCTGGCTGTAGGCAGATGCCACCCCCAGTATCTTTGTTGACACATGCTGGTAAGGAGCTCGGAAAACCAAACATCACTCGGATAAGCAAACACCTATTTTATCTCGCACTAACACACGGGGCTAAATACTATCTTGCCGTCACAGACACCGCCTGGAAGGGGGTTTCTGGGCGGCACAGTTTTGTCCACAGAACAGCTATTCTCAAGTTGTAGCTTAGTTGCTAGGCAAGTGGGAAGCTGTGATAATCAACGGCTCTAGAAATGACGCTCATTTTCCTCGTCACCACCTGTTTCATCTGCCTTTTGTTGTCTTTTTTTCCATTATTTGCCTACCTGCCTCTTGAGGGTTACCACAAACACCATCTGGGCAAATCCCATCTGCACAACCACTCACACAGGGTTAGGGTACAAACATTAGATGTGCCAGCTGAGTTTACATTGTTCCTTGGGCTGCTGCGACACGGCACCGAGTCTGGTTGCAGAGCTGGGCTTAACTAGCACCCCCCCTCCAATAGTGAAACTGATGCAAATTCACAGCAAAAAGAGATGGCCAGGAAGGGCTCACCACGCTTCATAGACTCCCAAGGCCAGAATGGGCCCATGACAGATATTCAGTCTGAACTTCCGCGCCCCAGGACTTCCCTCAGATTCAATCTGTGATGCTCCGTAAATTGTTCCAATGTTTAATTCCCCTTCCTAACAAAAAGGCCTTGTTCCAAATTCCGGCCACGAGATCCTGTTAGAATGTCTGAGCCAGCCCCATGTGACTGTCATAAGCAAAATAGGGAAACGTGGCTAGATGAAAATGCAATAAAATGAGTGTGACAATTCCTCCCCTCCTCCACTTTATGAAAATTAGCTGATGAATAGAAATATGCCTATCTCAGAAATGCTTTGCACAACATATCTCATGTAACCTATCAACAGACATACCACAATCTGCTGGATCGGTACTTTTTATCTTCATGCACGTATCGTTCTTGCATGCGAAGTGAGAGAGATGAAGGATGAGATTGTGTATGATTTTTAATGTGCTAATTACTTGGAAGCTGGAAGCCTTAGCCACTGGGTGACCAATTTAAAAACGTGTAAATAACCTTGTTTGTCCTGTAAGCCCAAAGGTAATCTGACCAGTAAGAAATGTGATCTTACCATCTGGCACTGGGATTCTATTTTGACCCTGATATTTTTCCATGGGAGGGGGAATGGAGAGCAAAAGATTCCTGACCCAGAGGAAAGACTGTTTAAACAAGGGGGAAGATATCAGGTCTTTGTCTTCAGCTGTCTTGTAAACAAAGAGAACTGGAGGCTCAGGTCAGAAGAAAATATTATCTTGACTTGAAGACTTGCCTGAAGTAAGAACAGCTGCTTGCAATCTGTTTTTCCAGTGTATTAGAACGAGCTCTGCATTTTTGTTTCATTTCAACTTAATAACTTACTTTGATCTGTTTGTTTTCACTTGCAACCTCTAAAATCCTGCTGTCTGTAGTTAATAAAAACACTTGTGTTTAGTATCAGGCTCAGTGTAAATAATTGTTACCTCGGGGGGGGGGGGGCAGGAACCAGTGTGCATATCTCTCTTTCATTGATAAAGCAGGTGAACATCTTCATGGACTTAAGAACATAGGAATGGCTGTACTGGGTCAGACCAAAGGTCCATCTAGCCCAGTATCCTGCTGACAGTGGCCAATGCCAAATGCCCCAGAAGGGCTCAACTACAGGGAATCCTTCCCTGTCATTCATTTCCAGACAAACAGAGGCTAGCAACACCATTCCTACCCATCTCGGCTAATAGCCTTTGATGGACCTGACCTCCTCTTTTTTGAGCCCTGTTAAAGTCCTAATCCTCACATCCTCTGGCAAGGAGTTCCACAGGTTGACTGTGCGCTGTGTGAAGAAAAACTTCCTTCTGTTTGCTTTAAACCTGCTGCCTATTAATTTTATTTGGTGACCCCTAGTTCTTATGATATGAGAACAGATAAATAACTTTTACTTGTTCACTTTCTCCACACCACTCATGATTTTATAGACCTCGATCCTATCCCCCTATATGAGGTTTCTTTGTATAAAACGTTTACAGGAGACAGACGGATTTATTTGGGGGAGTGTTTGATCCCACTTGGGGGGTCGGTTTCCTGGGTACTGTGCCCTAGAACTACATCCACCCCAGAGCTGAAGTGGTTCAGTGTCTGCATTGCTCTTTGGGGGGATGGTTACCCCATTGCAACATCTTCTGGCAAGGAGTTCCACAGGTTGACTGTGCGCTGTGTGAAAAAAAAACCTTCTTTTTGTTTGTCTGCATTGCTCGTCAGGGGGGTGGTTACCCCAACCCTGTGCCTTGTCGGGGCGAGGTCAGAGAATGACAGGGTGGTGGGCAGCTCCGGAGAGCAAGAAGGAACAAACAGCCCACCAGGGAAATAGTTTCTCCTAATCTCCAACTTAGATCTCCCCCACTGCAACTTGAGCCCATTGCTCCTTGTTCTGCCACCTGTCACCACTGAGAACAGCCTTTCTCCATCCTCTTTGGACCCTCCCTTCAGGGAGTTGCAGGCTGCTCTCAAATCCCCCCTCACTCTTCTCTTCTGCAGACTAAACAAACCCAAATCCCCCAGCCTCTCCCCACAGGTCATGTGCTCCAACCCTCTGATCATTTTGGTCGCCTTCCGCTGGTCCGCCTTCCAAACACGTCCCCGTCCTTTCTGTAGTGGGGGGCCCAGACCTGGACACAATACTCCAGATGTGCCCCCCCCCCGCACACACACACAGTTTATCACCTTCCTCCCCCACTGGAAGGCGCACAAGCAGTTTCGAGGGCAGCATGAGAATTCGAAGTGACGGTGATGGATCCGAGAGCCGATCCGAGCGCAGGTCAGTACAGACAAATGCTGCACAGATGGAGGGAAAAGCAGCCCCTCAGCTCGCTCACTGCCCACTGGGATTAGCACACTCGGGGGTCACCCCACGGAAAGGGCGCTGGGGGGGATCCCACAGGGAATGGAACAGCCGCGTGCGTCAGCCGCCGACAAAGCGACTCCACCGCTGGGGCCAGATTTTCCAAACAACCCAGCCCCCAACTCCCTCCCCGCCTGCCGCCCTGAACTAAAGAGCAGCTGATTCTGGGAGCAGAGCCTCGTGCCAGGCATCAGCTGATGCCCTTGAGATCAGATCAGTGCAAGAGCAAAGCTGGTCTTGTGATCAAGGTCTTGTGGACTGAGAAAATGCAGTGACCTGTGGGGGGAGAGGAGGGTGATACTGCACACAAGCGGGGGAGGCGGAACAGGCGTCCACCGACAAGGTCGTAGCTAGGAAGCTATTTTATCCAGAACGGATTCTTCCCCTTCCACTCTGAGGCCTGCGGAAACCTGGCTGTGCCCTGAGAGGCATGCGTAGCCCTCAGTGGATACCCCCGGGAAGAGATTAAACATGGAATCCTTTGCCCAGGATTAATTACGGGGACTTTCCCAGCACAGAAATAGAATGAAACTAAACCAAGGTTAAAAACAGGCCCACAGCTGCTGCCGCATGAAGCACCCACAGGGCAAACGACACCTGTGTGTGTGATTGCAACCCGGGGCAAAATGCAGGACAATGTAGCACTTTAAAGACTAACAAGATGGTTTATTAGGGGATGAGCTTTCCTGGGCCAGACCCACTTCCTCAGATCAAATAGTGGAAGAAAATAGTCACAACCATATATTTTCTTCCACTATTTGATGTGAGGAAGTGGGTCTGGCCCACGGAAGCTCATCATCTAATAGACCATCTTGTTAGTCTTTAAAGTGCTGCATAGGCCTGTCTTTTGTTTCAGCTACACCAGACTAACACGGCTACATTTCTATCACCAGGACAAAGGAGGATGTTTACAAGTGATCACCCAGGCGTGGAGGCGTCCGGAAACACCCCTGATGCTTTCATTTGCACATATACAGCCAGGCACCCTTTCTTGACCCATATCTCTACACGCAAGAGTGATACGCAGGCCAAAATAAGACTGACACATCCGGCAGATTGGGCCATCAAGACTGAGACGTGACATGCGGCATTTGGTCCAAAGCATTTTCGAGTGACGGGTATTTGCGTCCCTACGTCAATTTCAGAAAGTGGGAGAGGGAGGAGGAGAGGGCGTCACAATGACCCCCATACCGGTGGGGGGGAATTCAGTCCCTTTCGCTGGGTCCCTGGAGGAGGGCAGGGTGTGCTCGGGAGGGATTGTTGTTAGCGCACACACTGCTTGGTCTACTACACAGACATGTTTGCTCTGGCAACAGACAGCGTCCTCTACACACACACACACCCCACCCAGGGCAGAGCTGGGTTGGTGTCACCTGTCTCCGGTCCCTCTCCCACGTGACAGCTAAGGACACAGAACCACGCTCCATGGAGCTGAGAGGGAGCTGGAGAGGCCAGTCCTCTGCCCCGTGGCAGAACCAAATACACCCAGGCCGGCTCTGCCGGGTGGGTATCCAACCTGATCTGAAAATCCCCCTGTGACGGGGATTCCCCAGCCTCTCTAGGAAGCCAGCTCCGGAGCTTGGCTGCCCTTCGGGCTTGTTTCTCTACCCGCTCCGGCAGCTCTCCGGTCTCTCGCACTCCCATCGCTAGACACAAGCTTCTCCTCTGCGCCCTTCCGGCTCTTTCACCCTGAGGCCTCTCACGTCCTAGCAGGCCAGCTACTTAACCACGCCAGAGACCTTGCTGGTGCCTTGCCAGGGACATGCAGCCCTTCCCCCTGCAAGCACCGCCAGGCTGTCCCCAGGAAACCTCCCCACAAGAAATCAGAAAGTCCCGACAATGCCCCTCGTTTGGCTCATCCCCCCTGCGACACTCACAGAGCCCGGCCAGCTGGGAGGAAGACGGCAGATGTGAAGCGGAGCCGGTAACGGATTATGCAAAATACAGGCGGAGTCTACCTATTTCACTTTCCTGTGTTTGCATCACAAACCCGTCCCATCCAACCTGGGGGAACTGGATAAGCTGGACAGGCCAGAGGGGAGCCACAAAACCCATCCCACGGAGGGAAAGCTGAAAACACCTGGAAGCTTCCGAAAAAAAGACAGAGGGGGAGGAACCCTGAAAACCGTCTTTAAAGCTGCTACAACGAGGTGGTGACCGATGGTTCTCTTTGGCCACTGAAGGTGGCAATGGGGTTAACTGGCAGCCAGGGAGATGTAGGTTCATTAGTAGGAAAAACTCTCTAACTGGGGGTAGTTGCATCCTGGCACAGACCTTGAAGGAGGCTTTTAAGGGGAGGTTGGACAAACGCCTGCCGGGGAGGATCTGGGTTTACTGACTCCTGCCTTGGTGCAGGCGACTGGACTTGACGGCCTCTCAAGGTCCCTTCCAGCTCCATGTTTCTATGAATCAAAGAATCATCGAATTCCAGGTCTGGCAGAGACCTCAGGAGCCACCGAGTCCAGAGCCACAACCTGATGTAAGCCGGTTCCCCCGAGGTCCCATCTCCCCTGCACGTCACGACAATAGCGTCCAGTCACCACGATCCTCTAATGCAAGTAACCCTGCCAGGTCGGCTGGTGCTACTGAAACTACCACCTGGTGGATTCAAACCTGGGATCTCGGAGGAGCCGCTACAGCTGGTGCTACAAAGCCAGCTGGCTCTCCGCGCAGGCTGTCGAGCTCCGCTCCGTGGGACAGTGACCCCCATGAGGTGTGTGGGTTGCAGATAGGAAACTAAGAAATGCAGAAGTGGGGGCCAGCAAGTGAACCGCAAAGTCTTCTCTACCCAGCTTTGGTATAAAACTTCCCCCAAAATCTTAAAAACCTAGATCTTGGGAATAAAATTTCTGCTGCCACCCACCCAAATATCGATAAAGAAATCAGGGGAAAGATCGTTTGGGAAATCTCACCCCTATTATAAAAATCAGGACACACAAGTAACCGATGCCCGGTTAATAAAAAGAAAAGAGAAGACTTTTATTATTACAACAATATTCCTGTTGCAGGCATAATGACTAGATGGAAAGGTAACAAAATATACTCAGGCCTGGCTGTGTCTACACTGGGCCACTTATTCTGGAAAATCAGCCGCTTTTCCGGAATAAGCTGCGAGCTGTCTACACTGGCCCTTGAATTTCCGGAAAAGCAACGATGCTCTACTGTACAAAATCAGCCGCTATTCCAGAAAAACTATTCTGCTCCCACTCGGGCATAAGTCCTTATTCCGGAACACCGTTCCGGAAAAGAGCCAGTGTAGACAGCCCAGTAGTCTTTTCCGGAAAAAAGCCCCGATCGCGAAAATGGCGATCGGGGCTCTTTTCTGGAAAAGCGCGTCTACATTGGCCACAGATGCTTTTCCGGAAAAAGGGCTTTTCCGGAAAAGCAGCCTGCCAATGTAGACGCTCCTTTTCCGGAAAAACTGAAAACGGAATAGTATTCCGTTTTAAGCATTTCCGGAAATTCATGCCAGTGTAGACACAGCCATGGAGAAACTCCATGGGCCCAGAACTTAGTTACAAAGAAAAGCCAAAACATATTTTAAGCAGGGCCAGATCTCAGATCCCGCACCCAACCCTTAAAACAATAAAGCCTAACGAAATTACCGAAACTTTACCCTACTCACAGAAAATGAAGACTGGTGCCTTGGAGAGAGAGAGAGAGACATGCTTGTCCCTCTCTGTAGCTGCAGAGAACACACCCCGAGAGACAAAAGGGAGAAAGGAAAAACCCCAAATTCCTTTGTCCCAGTTTGAAAGTCCCCCCTACATTCCTACTGGCCACTCCACCTGGCTAGGTGTAGTTAACCCCTTAATCCCCAGGCTGCTGGCTAACCCTCATCATCATGACAGAGGCACAGAGCGATTTCAGTGGGAAACCGTCCCCTAAATACCAAAGGAGACCAGGAGCGAGGTGACTCACCTCAGACGGCAGGAGCAGCGCAGGGACTCAACGGCGGGTTACACGGGTCCCAGGCGGCATCCCAACGAGGGGACCATCCTTCCAGGCAGGGAGGGAGGTTCCACAAAGGGCGTCGTGCTGCGGAGAGTCCTAGCCCCTCACTTTCAGATACCTAGAAATAAAAATGAGAGGAATCCGAGTGGGATCCAGCAAGCCCGGGCAAGGTTCCTCGGCTTCTCCGCATGACGAGCAGGGAGATATGCCTATCTCATAGAGCTGGAAAGCACCTCATCAAGTCCACTCCCCTGTCCTCGTGGCAAGGCCAAGCACCATCCCCGACATATTTGCCCCAGATCCATAAAAGTCCCCGTCAAGGATTGAACTCACAACCCTGGATTTAGCAGCCCAGCTGAGCTCTGTCTCCCTAGGGACCCTGAGTAGCCTTAAAATTGTCATGTCTGGTCTTACTTTGTTACCAACTGCAGGGAGAGAGGCTGACCGTCAGGACCCCTGTGCTCAGTCTTAGCTCTGGAAGGGGAGTGGTCTCTAGTGGTTACAGCAGGGGGGGCGCTCTCTATGAGATCAGATAGGGAGGGAAGAGGGAGGCGCTACATACTGGGAACTGCAACATATAAGGAAACGCAGACACCAGAGAGAGCTGATAAGGGGTCTTCCGCCCCTCCTCCATGAGGGAGATTAGAAAGCATGTAACTGAATAGTTGTGTAAGGGCAGTCCAAAATATGAATAACGAAAGACGGGGCATTCCGGTAATTAAGAAATCGTTAGATGATTCTTGCCAAACACTGAAAAGCTGGTGAGGGGAGGAGTAGCAATGAGCATTGTGCTCCTAGGATTTGAACTGGGAAGAGTTCTGTTAAACTTTTAAACGGTCTTGAAAAAGGGGATGAAAAGCGAGATGGCAAAATGTGTGGCCACTCTACACAATTACTCAGAATAGTAAAGTCCAAAGCTGACACAGGGATCTCACAATGCTGGGGGACTGGGCAGCCCCAGGGCAGAGGGAATAAGAACTAGAGGACACTAAATGAAATTAACGGGCAGCAGGTTTAAAACTAATAAAAGAAAGTTCTTCGCACAGCGCATAGTCAACCTGTGGAACTCCTTGCCAGAGGAGGCTGTGAGGTCTAAGACTCTCACAGGCTGTGTCTACACTGGGCCACTTATTCCGGAAAATCAGCCGCTTTTCCGGAATAAGCTGTGAGCTGTCTACACTGGCCCTTGAATTTCCGGAAAAGCAACGATGCTCTACTGTACAAAATCAGCCGCTATTCCGGAAAAACTATTCTGCTCCCGCTCAGGCATAAGTCCTTATTCCGGAACACTGTTCCGGAAAAGGGCCAGTGTAGACAGCCCAGTAGTCTTTTCCGGAAAAAAGCTCCGATCGCGAAAATGGCGATCAGGGCTCTTTTCCGGAAAAGCGAGTCTACATTGGCCACAGACACTTTTCCGGAAAAAGGGCTTTTCCGGAAAAGCAGCCTGCCAATGTAGACGCTCCTTTTCCGGAAAAACTGAAAATGGAATAGTATTCCATTTTAAGCATTTCCGGAAATTTATGCCAGTGTAGACACAGCCACAGAGTTTAAAAAAGAGCTAGATAGATTCATGGAGGTTAGGTCCATAAAAGGCTGTTAGCTAGGGGATAGAGTTGGTGTCCTTGGTCTTTGTTTGTCAGAGGCTGGAGATGGATGGCAGGAGACAAATCGCTTAATCGTTGTCTTCGCTCCACCCTCTTTGGGGCACCTGGCACTGTCTGCAGACAGGATACTGAGCTAGATGGACCTTTGGTCTGACCCAGTGTGGCCATTCTTATGTAATTCAGGGTTGAGAAATGCAAAGTAATTCACATGGGAAACTAGAAACCCAACTACTCACACAAACATGACGGAGTCTAAAAGAGCTGCAACCACTCAAGAAATAGATCTTGGAATCCCTGTGGCTAGTTCCCTGGACACATCTGCTCTTGTGCAGTGGCCATGTGAAAACGACGGGAATCGCTGGAACAGGGAGAGAGAAGACAGAAAATACCATCTTGCCTCTATAGAAAGGCATGGTACTGGTACGCCCATATCTTGAACGCTGCATGCAGAACTGGTCACCCCATCCAAAAAAACTCCCCAGCTAGACTGGAGTTGGAAAAGGGACCGAAAGGGCAACAGACGTGATTAGGGATGAGGAACAGTTTCCATATGAGGAGAGGTTCACAAGACTGGGACTTTTCAGCTTGGAAAAGAAATGACTCAGGGTCGGGGGGTGGGGTGTCAGCTCTGTAACTCCGTGTTCCCCTGTGCTGGGATGTGAGATTCCCACTGATTCACCCACATGTGAATTGGCCCAGACACCAGGGGGTTAGCAAAGCTCTTCCCAGGAGGAGAGACAAAGGGAGGGAGGTGGAGACGGACACCTAGCTGGGGGGCAGGATCTGGGAGCGAGGGAGTTGCTGGCTGGGAAACAAAAAGGGAACAGGCTAAGCTGAGGGCTGAGGGTCTGGGGGGGCGATAGGCCCCCTAACCCAAGGGGTCTGAGGCATCCTGGCCCTGACTCCTGTAATCACATCACGTCTATGCTGTGCTGTATCCTGGAGAAGCAATAAACCCTTCCTATTCTTCTGGCTGGCGGAGTCTGTTCGTGCTGCTATGGGGCTGCAGGATCAGGGGGAGCCTCGACTCGCCGTCACAGGGGATATGTTAGTGGTCTAGAAAATCACGAGCGGCGTGGAAAAACCGAACACGGAAATGTGATTTACTCCCTCACTCACATAACGCAAGAAGTAAGCTCAATGTGTAGGCTGCAGCTTTAAAACAAATTCATTTCTTTACAATCAACCTGTGGAACTCCTTGCCAGGGGATGGTGGAAAGTCCCAAACTGTCACAGAATTCCAGGAAGCCGCCTTGAATATTTGAGCCGCCTGGAATACTTTAAATAGAAAGGCGAGGTAAAAATATTTACATACATAAATAAAATAAATAAATAAGAACAAAGTAAGTTCAAGGTGGATCGGTTCATCAATGGCTCCTAGCCAGGATGGGCAGGGATGGGTGTCCTTTGCTTCTGCTTGCCAGAAGCTGGGAATTGACAGCAGGGGAGGGATCATTTGACGACTGTCTCTTCTGTTCATGTCTTCCAAAGCATCTGGCCTTGGCCACTCTCGGCAGACAGGACACTGGGCTAGAAGGACCTGTCTGGCTGTTCTGATCTCATAGAGAGCCCTCTGCTCCCTGCTGTAACCACTAGATCGCACTCCCCTTCCAGGGCTAAGACAGAACCCAAAAGTCCTGACAGTCAGCCTCTTTCTCTTCAGTTGGTAACAAAGTAAGAGCAGACATGACAATTACCAGGCTAACCGGTGTCCCTTAAGTGCCTTGCCACAAGAAGTCAGAACATGTTAATAGTGGAGCGGAGCGGGGCTAATATTTTTCTGTCGTTTACATAGGAGTTAGATACAGTGCTCCTGCCAGCCAATTGCTGACCAAATACCTGGCTAGGTACAGGGGACAGAGTGAAACCCTTATTCACCAGGCTGCTGGCCATGGCCATGACAGGGATCAGTAGCAGAGAGAGAAGGTTGTTATTTAAGTCAGGGACCAAGGTACGCACAGGAACGGACAGATATAAACTGGCCCTCCATAAATGGAGGCATGAAATTAGACGACGGTTTCTAACCACCAGAGCAGCAACGCTCTGAAACAGCTGCCGAGGGGCTCAGTGTGGGGAAACAAAGCCCAACAACCTTCTTTTAAGACAGAGCTTGATACATTCAGGCGAGGGGGTTGGGAGTGGCATGATGAGGTGGCCGACCCGGACCGGTGGCCCATCCATGAGGCTGTTAGCAAACAAACAACAGCTGCTGAGGGGTCACTGTGCGCACAGGCGGCGAGCCGCCGAGGACTCCGGCCCTGCTGAGGAGACGCTGGCGAGGGAAAGCGTCTGAGGTAGAATCTCCTCATGGGCTCCCTCCAAAACGAACAGGGGTCTGACAAAAACCCCAGTGCACCTGCCCCTGCTTAACCGAACAGGCGGTTGGAGGCCCCGGCTTCTGGGGGGTTGTGGGGAAACCGTCAGGAAGCAGCCACTGGCAGTTGGCGTGTGACTGTACTGGCTGTCGGGCGTAGACACAATGAGTCTCACAAGACCGTTAAACATTTATGCAAACACAAGCTGCCAGTATTGTTAAGGAAAGAGAGAGGCGTGATAAAGCAATATGTTTGAAGGGTGATTAACTACCACCCGCCTCCTCAAGGAAAAAGTAGCTCAAATAATTGTATTTTTCTTAGCAGATAACACTCAATTGCTACTGGAATAAGAATATTGCAAAGGAGTTTCTTTAGGTGCCTGTCTGACTCAGTTCCTGGCCGAATGCTTATTTTAATGTTTATGATGATGATGTTTTAAGTTTTACCAAAAAATTCCTGGGTGTTACAAACGCTTTTTCGGTAAACCAAACTTTGGACCTCTCCAGCAAGGTTCCCTCTGATTTTTTCCCCATCTGTGTGAGGAATAAATTTTGTTCCGTGCACTATAGCATGAGTGGATGTGCACCACCAGCTGCCAGGTTGCTCTGCTAAGCAGCTGGGCAGCATTTAAATCTCTCCTAGGTGGTTGCCCAAACACTCCGCTTACAGAGAACACTGCTCGTCAGTACATGAAAATATGGATTAGGGCTCGACAATCTATTGAATCTACTCGCCCATGGCAGTAGATTTCAGCCCGGCGCCTCGTTTACCGGCGGCGTGCGCATGCGCAATGCGGCTCTTGTGCATGCGCAGTGCAGGGCTGGTGAGCGGCTTTCGCTGCGGTTCGCTAAGCCCTGCGGATTATGTTAAAAAAAATCCAGTGCATAACATTAGGTAGGTGAGATCACATCTACTATATAAAGGAGAATGTTTGTAAGTTTGTTCGCTAATAACTTGGACACTGTAAGAGCTACCGCAACCAAACTTTGCATGGAGTAACCTTTCCTCCAGGAGGAGGTTTTAAGGTACTTTTGGACCCAATCAGTCCCGATCTCAAGCGGTAAAAATAAAAAATAACCCACCGCACTGCAGGGGCCACCCCGCCCACCCTAGGATCCATGCCCGCTGCCTGCGGCCCCCAGCGCTGTCCAGAACTTGCCCCCTCCCACCTGCAAGGTTACATAAGCGACTCTCTTTCCCCCCACCCCCTCTGCGCCGGCAGGCAGTGCCCTGACCCCCACACGCACAATGGTTTGGGCACCCACCCTACCCCTCGCAGCACCTGCAGTCCCAGATGGGAGCTGGGGCACCCTTCCTGTGCGTAACCTCCCTTCCACTTGGGGTCACTCACCACCTGCTACCCTGCCCCCTCCAGGGATGACGTGGAGCTATATTTTAATCCCTATAGAAATCGGTGCAACTTTTCTACCATTCAAAAAAAGATAACAGACTACTGTTTTTCTACATTTTGTTCCTCCGGTTTCCCGGGCAATGCTGGGTAACTCCAGCTAGTTAGTAATAAGTTACTCTAAGTGTAAACATAAAAGGCTATGTCTCGACTGGCATGATTTTCCGCAAATGCTTCTAACGGAAAACTTTTCCGTTCAAATCATTTGCAGAAAAGAGCTTCTAGATTGGCACGGACGCTTTTCCGCAAAAGCACTTTTCCGCAAAAGCGTCCGTGTAAAATCTAGACGCACTTTTCCGCAAAAAAGCCCCGATCGCCATTTTCGCGATCGGGTCTTTTTTGCGCAAAACAAATCTGAGCTGTTTACACTGGCCCTTTTGCGCAAAAGGACTTTTGCCCGAACGGGAGCAGCATAGTATTTCCGCAAGAAGCACTGATTTCTTACATGAGATCGTCAGTGGTCTTGCGGAAATTCAAGCGGCCAGTGTAGACAGCTGGCAAGTTTTTCCGCAAAAGCAGCTGCTTTTGCAGAAAAACTTGCCAGTCTAGACACAGCCAAGAGTGTTTATGAAAGTGGAAGAGACACTCCACCACACACACATATGAGTGCCTACATGGTGCTGTCACCCCTCAGTCCGGCACTGGATGAAGTTTATAATCCAAACCACAGCGTTAAACTGATTTTACTGTCAGGAGCTCTGTTTCCCTCTGCTAGCCACTTTTCTTTTCTGTCCCCCAATATTTATCCAGACAACTGTGATTTTTTTGTACTGATCGCTAGCTTTTTTAATTTATTTTTCTGAGAAACACGGAGCCAGTCCCGGGAAACTTTAAACAACATAAAACCCCAAACACCAAAGGGATTTGGGTCTGTATCTCACTGATTGCGTGTCAGGGAGTCTGGAATATTGCTCACTGGTTCATTGTTCCAATGTAGATGTTTCACCCTGCAGCAAGTGTTTTCCGAAACCGTCTGCCTTTGTTCCCACGGGAATTTGTTCAGGGCCACTCTCTGGGGGCTGCGCTTCGGGGGCTTAGGTGTAGCCAATCACAGTGGCTCTTTGTTGCTTCAGGACCCACCAATCACGTCTGATCTGCCTCAAGGCCGTAAGACATCAATGGGCCTCTGTTCCTGACAGATGTCACCCCCAGAATTTGGTGCCCGGCTCGTGTCTGGGCTGGGCTGCTAGAAAGGGGCCAGAAGGGGACACGAATAGGGTCCATTGTCTGCTCTAACACTGCAAAACCGTGTGACCAAGCCCGGGGCAAAGCCGGGAGGCGCTTGCGGTGAGCTCGGCGAAAAATGAGCAACCTGGCTCCGCTCCGGCAGCTCCCGGCTGGGTCCTGCCGCACCAGCGTGACAGCCCCCGCTACCAGCACCAGGCCTTCTCCCCTCCCTCACATAACCCCCCGGCGTGTCACTCAGGGGAGGGGGTGGAGCAAGGCTGGGAGGAGGCGGGGCTTGGGGCAAAGGATGGAGTGGGACAGGACAGAATCAGAGCAGGCTGAGGTGGGGTAGGAGGCGGGGTTTGGGGCAGGGGGCGGGGCTGGGGGCGGAGCATTCACAACATAGACACCAAGCCGGGCCCCAAGCTCTGTGGGGCAGACTGTGCGGGGTGCCCAAGCCAACCGGAGGCTGTGGGACTGGGGCCCACAGATGTCCCCAGGGCTCTGAGACAGAGCTCTCCTCGCTCGCAGTCACGCCAGGCGCAACGCACTGGCTGTTGTCTGCTTTCAGACGCCGGCCAGGCCCCGAGCAGGCTGCAACATTGCATGGCCCCTGCCTGGAACCTCATCCAGCCTCCTCCCAGACTTGTCCGCTAAAGAAAACCAGGCTCCTCGCTAAGATACTGGCCAAGGAATTTGTTTAAAAAGCACCAGAAACAGGGCAGACTCGCATGCATCTGGTTGTGGGTTTTTTCGAGCGCTTTGCTGACCCAATTCCCTGTGACCACATTGGCATGTCATAGCAAATGTCGGTGACCTACTTGTAACCAGGGCCGGACGGAGGCATGGGCGAGTCGGGCAGCTGCCCAGAGTGCCAATCAATGCGAGGGCGCCTGATGGCAGCTGTAAGGGACACACGGCGTCCCTTACAGCTGCCATCAGGTGCCACGTGCCCAGCTCCCGCATCGCCGGTCTGTCCGCATCCCCGACACGGGACCCAACACGGCCCGGTCCATGCGCCAGCAGCGCTAGCTGGGCCGGACTGGGCCATGCTTGCCCCGTGCACACGGGGGGCGGGCCTGCGCCCCCTAAGGGGACGGCTTCCCGGCTGATTAGCAGTGTCCCCACAACTAGGGTTTGTGTTTCTCTGGGTGATGCCCATTCGTGCAGGCCTTGGTGCACACAGCAACATGTATTCCGTCCAGGGAAGGGAAAAAATCCACACGCAGGACTAGAAGGTCATTGGTTGCCAGGGAACACAAGGGAGAGGGAGAAGCAGCCACAGAAGATAAAGGAGAAACCGGCAGATGGTGGAGCCTGGTCTAAACTGGTTTTTGCAATTCCCCCTCCTCTCCTCCGGTGGTCGTACTTCTCCACCGTCATTTCCCTATTTGGGTTTTGCATTAAATTTCCCTCGCCTTGGCAGAACAGGTGGTGGGGGAGGGAGGAGGGAGGAGGAAGCATGGGATTGTTCCCTGTTTACATAGCTAATGCGGCACGGTGGATCAGCTTCTGTGTCCCCCCCCCCCCCATGCAAAAATCACGGCGAAGGAGAAAGACCCTCCCTTCTTTCCCCTTGCCCACCAGAGCCGGGGCGGGGGGCAGGCTAGTAGATTTTGTGTGCTCCAGCCGCATAGGGAGACGGCAGGGGGCTGGCGCACCAGTGTATGCTCCCCAATGCTGGGGGGGTGCCCTGAGCCTTGGGGGCCGGATTCAGGCAAACGGTCCCAGCCCTGATGTTCCCCACCCCGGGACTAATCACATTTCCTCTGTATTCATTAGCTGGTCCGCAATTAGAAACATACGCCTGGAAAGGGACTTTTGGAGGGTTCGTCCACTCCCCTGACCTTTCAGCTTTTGAATAAGTGAGACAAAGCAGACACCCCCACCCACTCCCGGCTGCGTCCTCTGACTCCCTGCATTGAAACGCAACAAAGCCATCGGCTTTGGAGGGGCTTGTTTACCGGGCGGGTGCTGAATGCCAGGCGGCAGACAGGCCTTGCGTTCCCGCCCCCCTTTCAAGTGTTCAATGGGGAGGATTCTGCTCATTCAGGTGGGAAGAAGCAAAAGGGGCCCTACATCTATTTGTGTGCAAAAATCGGTTCTCCCGCCGGCGTTAGCGGCCGTGAGGCCCTGTGCTCTGGGGACCCCATGAAGAAAAAGAACAGCCCTCTTCCTGCCCTCCCGTTTTTCCTTCCTTTGTCTTCCTCCGCCTCCTGCAGCGTAAGTATGAAGAAGTCAATGAAAATAAAGGGAGTTGCTTGATTGTTCGGGGAGCCTGACTTTTCTTTTTTTTCGGAGACCCCTTAAAAATTGCTGCGGGTCTCGGTGAGTCATGTTCTTCCCAAAGACTGTTTGTGCCAAGGGCTGTAGAGTGTCAGAGGGGGAGCCAAGTCTGTCTGTAACCGGAAACCATCAAACAATAATAAATGGTCCAGCAGCAGTTTAGAGATTTACAACACATGCCGAGGGGATCCTGAGCTTCTATGTAAAGGGCTTTGCTCCGCCCGCCACGATGTTCTTGGCTGGAGGAAAGTGGTGCTTTCCGGCTTCAAAGCGGCACGTTCCCATAAGGCAGCACATGGGATGCCCTGAAAGTAGGGCAACAGGATGGAGTCTGGAATGGCCTACTGGACAAAACATTTACCTAAGAAGTGCAGAGTGGCTGGTTCAAGTCCTATCCCCCTTTCTACCCACAGAGATAACAGGGGCAAGATTAGTTGCCCCAGAGATTCATCTGCCTCCTGCATCACTAAGGCAGCATAGGGGATGCTGGGTGGTAGATTGAGCTCTGCCTTGGAAGCCTTCTAGCCTGTGTTTGCACCAATCAGGCTACAGCAGTGCTCTGATCCCCTACTAAGAGAGATTAAAAAGACTGGGCCTTTTCAGATTAGAAAAGAGGAGACTACAGGGGATAGGATCGAGGTCTATAAAATCATAAGTGCTGTGGAAACAGTGAATAAGGAAAAGTGATTTACTTGTTCCCATAACATAAGAACCGAATGAAATGAATGGGTAGCAGGTTTAACACAAACACAGTCAACCTGTGGAACTCCTTGCCGGAGGATGTGGTGAAGACCTGGATTTTAACAGGGTTCAAAAAAGAGCTAGATAGATTTATGGAGGTAAGGTCCATCATTAGGTATTAGCCAGGCTGGGTAGGAATGATGCCCCTGTCCTCTGTTTGTGGGGAAATGGGTGACAGGGGAGGGATCACGTGAGAATTACCTGTTGTATTTACTCCCTTTGGGGCACATTGGCCACTGTGGGCAGACAGGACACTGGGTGAGATGGACCTTTGGTCTGAGCCAGTCTGGCTGCTCTTATGGTTAATGTATATGTACAATGACCATATTTTCCGCACCAAAAATCGGGACACACGATCTGACAAAGACGTTGGCAGAGTGGTGAGGACTAGGCTGGGGGTGTGGGGTGTCAGTAGGGCCGTGAGTGAGCTGGGGGTGTGGGGTCTTGGCAGGGTGGTGAATACGCAGGCTGGGGGTGGGTGCAGGACCTCAGTACAGGGGTGGAAGGGGAGACATTTGCTTTCCCAGAGTCTAGCCAATGGGAGTAAAGGGGAAAGCCTCCAAGAAGTGTGTCTCTGCGAGGCTGTTTCTCCAGCTGGGGGAAGGAACAGGGAGACATGTCTGGCTCGGCTTCTTCCCCGCAAGCCGGATCCCACGGGGAGCCTCTCGGGGCTTTCTCTCCCCGCCGACATATTAGAATGTCCCGGATATTTCAGGCAAAATGCAGGACAATGTAGCACTTTAAAGACTAACAAGATAGTGCTTTATGGGGACAGCGCATTTGAAATCAGGACTGTCCCGGAACATCTAGGACAGGTGGATGGCGGATGTAGATAGGTGATGCACTGTGTAGGGATACAGAAAGGAAGAGATTTTCTGGGCAACGCTGGAGGTGCGATACGCCCTTTACCCACCCCCTACGCTTGCATCTGATCAAGTCCATGCCGCTTGCTACCTGCCCCATCGCTCTTGGGGAGCAGAGAAGCTGAGGTCTCGGGGGAGCCTCAATATAACTGAGGAGGGGTGGGCCCCCATGAGGTTGCTTAAGAGCAGCTCCCCATGACCTGAGATCCAAGCAGCGATGGGAGAGGGAGAGCAGATCTAAACAGAGTGATTGTGCTGCAGGGAAGTTGGGGCTGGTCTCTTAGCAGCCACAGGAGGAAGGCGGAGGGGGGGCAGGACGAACAAAGGGCCCTTTAAAAACAGAGGAGCTAAAGTGCATTGACCGAGGGAGACTGGCTCATGAGCTCATGTCTGGAATGCAGCTAAGCTGCAGGGGGTTACCTTTGTCCTCTGGAGAGAGGGAAGGACAGGGGGGACACAATTTCCCCTGCCTTTGATATTCGCATCTCCACATCCAGCCTGACCAAGCTGACTTCCTTAACCCGAGCCCTACAACGGACAGGGAACTCCTCTGGCTGTTCTATATACTGCTCGGATTCTGTACTATCCACTCCAACTCATCGGATGAAGTGGGCTTTGCCCCTGGAAGTTCATGACCTGGTATATTTGTTAGTCTAAGGGGCTACAGGACCACTCACTGTTTTTATATGCACCAATGGTCCTTCTCATGGGGTCTCGCTGTGTGTGGAATAAATTTTGTTCGGTGCGCTGAGGCATGGGCAGGTGGGCACCACCAGTAGAAAAGCATGCTGCTTGGCTGTGGGTGTGTCATGTTCTTGGATTTTAAGGGGAGCAGCCAGATCACTGCTGCACCCCTGGGGGTGGGGAGGGTGTTTGCATCATCAAAGAGGAATGTAGATAAGTGGACAGCCCGATGGAAAACACCAGTTCATTGTGTGTTCTGCTCCACAAAACTCAGACATCGCTCTTATCTTGACTCACTGTCTCTCCGCTTTCGTCCCACATTCCACCTCCCACGGCCAATGCCAACTGGGCCTAGGTCATCCCCGGCACCAGCGCCAAAGAGCAAACAAAGAACTTGGGAAACAAAAGGGCAGCTCCTCCAGGCCTGGCTCTATACAGATCATTCCACTCCCTCTCCTTAGAACCACAGAGCTGGAAGAGACCTCAGAAGGTCGTCAAGTCCAGCCCCCTGCCCTAGGCAGGACCAATCCCAACTCAATCCACCCAGCCAGGGCTTTGTCAAGCCGAGACAAACACCTTTAGGGATGGAGACTCCGCTACTTCCCTAGGTAACCCATCCCAGTGCTTCCCCACCCTCCTAGGGAAATAGTTTTTCCTAATATCCAACCTGGACCTCTCCCATCACAACTTGAGACCATTGCTCCTTGTTCTGCCACCTGTCACCACTGAGAACAGCCTCTCTCCATCCTCTTTGGAATCTCCCTTCAGGAAGTTGAAGGCTGCTCTCAAATCCCCCCTCGCTCTTCGCTTCTGCAAACTAAACAAACTCAACTCCCTCAGCCTCTCCTTGTAGGTCATGTGCTCCAGCCCCCTAAACATTTTGGTCGTCCTCCGCTGGACCCTCTCCAATGTGTCCACATCCTTTTTGTAGTGGGGGATCCAGAACAGGACACAATACTCTGGCACACGAAAGCTCATCACCTAATAAACCATCTTGTTAGCCTTAAAAGTGCTGCATAGCTTTTCCTTTTGTTTCAGCAAGACCAGACTAAAAAGGCTACCTCTCTATTACTATTCCACGTGGGAGCAGCTACTGTAACCTTCCACCGTGGAAATTTTTGCTCAGGCTGCGGAAAGTCCCTTTTATTCCCAGTTCAATTTCCTCTGTGGGTCATTCATGCAATATAAAATACTCGGCAGGCTTCGCTTTTTATCTGCTAGTGTCAATAAATATTAACTTTGCTGCACGTGCACAAACGGATGACAAAATATTTCCAGCAACAATTACTGACATTTATAGAGACAGGCAAGATGCCCTCTATATTTTTCCATCCACGTGCAGAATAAATTTGTTGTGCGCACCATGGCCTGTGCAGATGGGCACCGTCCGTGGAAACCCATGCAGCCAGCTTTGTAAGAGCTTTGCTCATCAGTTAAGTGGCACTTGATTCTCATCTGGGTGGCCACCGAAGCACCCAGCTTACAGGGAACACTGCGCACAGAGTGAGGAAAATACGACTTGAAAAGCAATTAGGACTGTTTTGAAGCCAGGGTGGAGAAACGTTTTTGGGTTAGGGGTCACTGACCCACAGAAAAATCAGTCACGTGAGAATCAAAACAAAAAACAAAAAACCCCTCGTTCATAAGGCTACACCCTTGTTTGGGAGGGTACTTTCCTTTGGGTATTTTCATGTGGTTTTAAGGTTATTCTTTTATTTCCTCCAGTCTCAAAACACATCACTTTGTACAGCTGTAAACACTGAAAATGAGGAAAAACTAGAATCCTAGAACTGGAAGAGACCTCGAGAGGTCGTCAAGTCCAGTCCCCTGCCCTCATGGCAGGACCAAGCACGGTCTAGATCATCCCTGTGTCTTTGAGGCACATTGCAGGCTGGAGTCTAGCCTCCCATATCCCAGACTTCCGAGTGAGATATGGCCACTCTAGGCCTCTGTCTGTGGTGTGTATGTGTGTGGGGAAATCTAACTGTCCTGAGGACAATGAAATTGACCTTTAGGGTATTTTTGGAGAGCACAAGTGCAGTCGGGTTGCGTCTACACAGCCAAGCAATTGGGCTTGAATCCCGGATCGCAGCTGGAAAGAGACTCAGGCCCCACCCCAATGGAATTTGGGATTGGATCGTGATTTCAGACGAATTTATAACTCGGCCTGGCAGGTGCTGCTGCTGCTAATGTGGATGTTTATTTGTAAGTGTTTTGATCAGTTGCACACCTAGGCTGTGTCCAGACTCAGGGTTTTTTTCGAAAAAAGTAGCCTTTTTTCGAAAAAACTTCCCCTGCGTCCAGACTCAAGCCGCGTTCTTTCGAAATTAATTCGAAAGAACGCGGCTTTTCTTTCAATGGCGGTAAACCTCAATTTACGAGGAAGAACGCCTTCTTTCGAAAGTTCCTCTTTCGAAAGAAGGCCTTCTTCAATGTAAAGAGGGCTTCTTCGAAAGAGAGCATCCAGACTCACTGGATGCTTTCTTTCGAAAAAGCAAGCCGCTTTTTCGAAATTTCTCCGTGCAGTCTAGACGCTCTCTTTCGAAAGAGGCTTGCAGTCTAGACATAGCCCTACAGAAAGAGACTGTCTAGCCTCTGGGCACCATATTTGAAGAAAGATGTGGAGAAGTTGGAGAGGGTCCAGAAAAGAGCCACAAGAAGGAGGAAAGGTCTAGAGAACGTGAGGGAAGACTGAAAGAACTGGGCTTGTTTAGTTTGGAAAGGAGAAGACTGAGAGGGGACATGAGAGCAGTTTTCAAGTATCTAAAAGGGTGTCACAGGTAGGAGAGGACACAGGGGCCCACAGCCCTCCCCCGGCTCTGCCTGCTGGAGCTGTCATGCCCATGGAGGGGTGCTTCTCCCGGGCCCCCAAGCTGTGGTGGTGAGAGAGGGCTGGGGGTGTCCTCTCCCTGCCAGGACAGCCTGCAAACCGCCCCCGCCCCTCCGCAGAGCGATGAGTTCCCAGCAATGACGTCACAGGCTCCTGGCACAGCCCTGGGCTGGTCCTTTCATCTCTCTGTCCTTCACCTAACTGACAGGCCAGTGACAAGACTTGCTGGGGGAGGAAACGTTTCCTTCCCATCTAGGAGGGCCCGCAGCCTGCCCGTCTGAGCTGCCCAAGCCTGAGGAAGGAGATTTCACCCACCTTTCCCGTGGCTGCCGCTCCAGAGCACCCCGGCGGGAATAGCCTCTTGGGGAGGCCTGCGAACAATCCCTCATAGACACGCCGCTTCGTTGAGCGTTGTCGTTTGTACGCCCAGCCTGGGATGCCGATCCCCGGCCACCAGAACGTCCCTCGTCACCGGTGTTCACTTCTCCTCCGCCCGCCGATCATTTCCACGGGAGACAATTCGGGGAGAGGCGCCGAGCATGCCGGCGTGGGTAGGAGACATGTTATAATCCCTGCCGCCGCGATCCAGCCACCATCGGCCTCCTGCAAGAGAAGCACTGGACAATAGAAGGGAGAATTTGCCATGCCCTGGGATCAGCTGCTGAGCGTGACCATAGCTCACATTCCAACATTCTTGCATCACACACCCGCTCCAACATCAGGAGTTGCCCTGCGTTCGCACTCATTGCTTTTCCATCCACATGCAGAATCAATTTGGTTGCCCGGCCTGTGTGAATATACATGTGACGGGGAGAGCTGCGGCAGCCGGCACGCGCTGGCATCCCGGGTTACCCAGGCGAGGGGTCAGATGAACCCTGCATGCCAGCCGACTGCCGAGGAGGACCGGGTCCGCTGGAGGGGGGCAGAGCGGGCCGGAGGGGGCAGGGGAGGCCGGAGGGGGCAGGCGGGGGCCTTCCGGGCGACCAGGGAGCCCCGCAGGAGGGCGAATGGAGGAAGGGAGAGGAGACAGGACCGGCACAAGGCGCTCGTCGGCCACATCAGCAGTGCGCCGTGACTTTTAAAAATGGCGGCCCCGTGCCCGGGGCGGGGCTGTGGGTCTTGGCAGCAATGGCTCCTATGGGGCTGGGAGAGCCGACCGCAAGGGGCCAGGGCTCAGTCCGGAGCATCAGAGCTCCGGGACCGGGGGTCGGAGGGACGACCCGGCAGACGGCGACTCCGGGACGGCGAACCGGAGCCAGAACCCGGAGGACTCTCGGAGGAGTGGAGCGAGCAGACCGACAACCCATCGTGGGGGCGAGAGGATCCCCTGACGGGGTAGGAAGTGGCCCAGAGCAGGGCATATGGCCCGCGGGCTGGCGTGTTACGGGGAGGTCACCCCGCCAACCACCAGGGAGCGGATAGCTTTGTAATCCCTCCCCAGGGCTCTGGGCCGGGACCCGGTGGAGAGCGTGGGCCTGGGTCTCTCTCCCCACAACGTAATCCCCGGTCCTCTCGGTGGGTGTGTCCATATGCGAGGCAAGGCAGAATTGGGGAGCGGGTATAATTGGTACTGTGCGTGAGCCCCAGGCACTGCGGAGAGGGCTATAGAAAAGAGGGGGTGGCCCCCCTGGTCCTGCAAGGGGAGGGGCCCCCCTACAGTCCACCACAAGGAGAAACACACGCCTCCCTCTAATAAAAGTCACAACTACGTAGCACTTTAAAGACTAACAAGATGTTTAATAGGTGATGAGCTTTCGTGGGCCAGACCCACTTCCTCAGATCAAATAGTGGAAGAGAATTGGCACGACCACATATACCAAAGGGATACAATGAAAAAAGTGAACACGTTATTGAACTGACAAATCAGAAGGTGGGGTGAAGGAGAGGGAATCGCTATTTATGAGTCAATGAATGGCTAATCAGGGGTGATAAGTGGGGAAGCTATCTTTGTAAAGGCCAAGATAATTAGCATCTGTGTTAAGGCCCAGTCGTAAAATTTAAATCTAAGCAAGAAGGAAAGTTCTGAAGTTTCCCTCTGTAATCTGGTGTTCAAGTCTCTTTGAAGTAAGATGCATGGAGTAAGGTCCTTCAGACTATGTCCAGGTTGAAGTGAAAACCAACTGGTTTTTCCTTGAGATGTCTGATGTCTGACTTGTGGGCATTCCTTCTTTGGTGAAGTGTCTGAGACGTCTGTCCAATATACAGAGGAAGCGGGTCTGGCCCACGAAAGCTCCTCACCTATTAAACCACCTTGTTAGACTTTAAAGTGCTGCCTAATTTTTCCTTTTGTTTCAGCAAGATTAGACTCACGGGGCTACCTCTCTATTACTATTCCACACCCAGCTCTGGGCGTGTCGCTAATCCGGGGAGGGTAGCTGAAGTGTCAAAACTCCAGGAACTACATCCCTGTGTGTTGCGGAAGGAGGTTGGAGGGGGAATGGGGCGGGATAACAGATAAATCCTCAGTTGAATGAACAAAGCCAGGGACTTAACGCCCCACTGAGTTTTCTGCATTGGCTGCTTCCAATGAAGCCCTAGACAGGGAGAAGAAAATGTTTAGGTATAAAAAGATGGTTAGAACCAGTGTTCCCTGTAAGCCAGGAGGGGAACCTCAGCTCGGGGGCTGGATGCTGCCTCCAGCCTGCTGGGATCTGGCCACCAAGGCTCGGGGCTCCCCCAGTATTTGGGAACCAACCTCGGGGCTGGAGGACACAAAATTCACTAGCCTGGACCCCTGGGCTCTTTCTCTTTCGCACTCCGGTGCCACATCAGTGAGGGTTTGTTCTGGGGGTTTTTTGGCTTTTCACTTGCGTGCGGCCCCCGGCTGATTTTTCTGTGGGTCCGCAGCCCCCCGACCCAAAAAAGGACCCCCAATCCTCTGTTAGCTGAGTTAATGTGCGGCCAGTCGGGAGAGACTCCAGTGCCACCCAGCTGACAAGCAGAGCGCCCCGTGCTGGGATTTTTTGCTTCCACTGGTGGTGCACATTCAACTCTAGCTCGGTGCACGTAACATTTTATTCCGCACATGGATGGAGCAAATCCACCCATGGATGGAAAAGATGAGCAGGAACATCGGCTGGAATTCGCTCAAAGGCCGGACACGGACTCCCCCCGCTACAGTGGCCTGGTGTTGGTTTGGAGGGCTCGGATCCACCAACCCCCCGCAAGGAGAGCGGTTGGCTTTTGGCCAGCACAATGCACGTTTGGACCTTGGCTGTGTCCTTAATGCGCCCCTAGAAATAAGGGCGCTTTGCGTCGGGAGGCCGCGACTAGCTGGAGAGGGAGCGGCCGGAGGAGAAAGCGTGTGACATTGCAATGGGAGAGCCCCACGCCGACAGGGAAAGATGGTTTTCCCCGGCGCTGTACGGCGGCCGCTCACGGTAGGGACAAGAGCCGATTGTGAAAACAGCCAAAGAAAATATTTTGCTGGATGTCTGGAGCCACCAGGAAGGGTCTGTTCATGCCTCTCCTGGCTTGCCAGCCTGTCGGTTTAATGATTCCCAGCTTCTCTCATGAGGCGTAAAACCAGCCCCGCAGGTGAATGTGCAGATCCTGACTTGCTTTCTAGGTTCACTGCACGTCCCCCCTTTCCTGGCCTCCTCCTGTGCAGATTCTTAACTGGTGCCTGGGCTCAAACAGCTCAGATCTGGTGTGAAGGGGGCGGGGGAGAGGGGTTGTAGGACACGCTCCAGAATTAGCACTTTGTTCCCCTCCGGCCCTGGAAAGTCCCCTGCCCTGGTGCTGGGGATTTGGGGAGTATTCCCTGGACAGAGGAATTGGGAAGGGCTTCACCTCTCCCCTCCAGCCCCTTGGCACCCTTGTCTGGGGGCCTTGTGCAAACAGACATCAAACGCCTCTTCCCAGCCCGGCTCCCCTCTGCTTCCCCTCCCTTCCTGCGTCCCACCGCTCCCTTAACCCAGATCCGTCCTGCCCGCTCCAAACCAGACGCCCTCTGCTGTCTGCCTCCCCCCCCCAGACGCTTCCTTCTGCCCTCCAGTGCTGCCGCACCCAGCTCCAGGGGTGTCCTTCCCTCCTCCCCATTCCCAGACCACCCACCCCCTCGCTGCTGCTCCCACAACTTGGGGGGGTCCTTCCCTCCCTTCTGGGACCCACCCTGCCCTTCCCCAATCACATCCCAGTTGGGGAGGGGAGGAGCACAGAGACTGTCAGCCCGCTCCAGGCTCACTAAATTAATTGGCCCTTGTGACAGATGGTGCAGCCAAGCTGCCCCCAAGCAAAACAGAGCAATCTTTAATCTTTCAGGCCCCTCCGCTGCCTGCATCCATCTTCCTCCCCTCTCCAAAAACCCCTCCCCTCCTCCTTTATTGTAGGGACTCCAAGCAGCTCCTTCTGCTAGGCAAGGGGCTCTGTGCACCCCCAAATTCTGCCCACCCGTATAAAAGGATCCCCCCTTCTGCCCCTCAAAGGAGAGGCTCTGTGGGCCCCACCTTCCCCCCCTCAAAAGGGTCCCCCAATCTCCTCCCATTCCAGGGGCTCTGTGCACCCCCAAATTCCTCCCTCCCTAATAAAAGAACCCTCCCAATCTCCCTCCTTTCCCCGCCTTCCCCCTCAAGGCCCACACCCTGATTCTCCCCCCCAGGGCCTCTGCCCATCCTCCTCCCCACAGACCAGCCCCCCACAATGTCGCCCACCCACAACACAAAGGGGTCCGTGTTCCCCACACACCCCAGGGGCGGGTGAGTCTGAGTGGGCCGTTCACCCCCCCTTACCATCCAGGTCCACCCCTGTCCCAGCTCTTGCTGCAAAGTGGGCCTGGGTATTGTGTGTGGGGGGGTTGTAAACCCCTGACCCCCACTCAGCTGCTGGAGCTGGGCAAGCCCCCCACCCAGACCCTGCTCCCCAGCCGCAGTTCCAAGGGGGGGCACCGCAGGTGGGGGCACTTTTCTTCACCCCTCTATTTTCCCAGGGCCCCTGTCCTCCCCCCAGGGGACTTATGGGGGGAGAGGTGTCCCCAACTGCCCTTTCCCACCCTCCTGAAATCGGGGCCCACCCAAGTGTCCTCATCTGCCCATGCCAGACCCCCCCCCCTTTTGTCTCTCTGGGCTGCCCCTCACTCACAGTGCCAACCGGTCAACTCAACATCCCCCCCCCCCCCCGGCCGGGCACAGAGCTGAGCCGGGGGAGGGGGGGCTGAGGTCCTGCGGGAGGGAGCTACCCCCCCCCAGCACTCTGCTCCCCGAAATCTGCAACAGAGCCGCTGTCAGCGCATGGCAGGCAAACACCCCCCAGACATGGGCAGCCCCCCCGCTTGGCTGGGCCAATTCACACCCCCAATTCACACCCTCCGCCCCCCCCCCCGCCGGGATGGGCCCCCCATAAACCTGGGAGGGGCTGAAGGGGAGTTCCCCCCTTCTGCCTCCATCCCCCACGTGCCCTTAAGGAACCCACCAAATCCCCCCCCCCCCCCCGGGCAAAACCCGCCGCTCACCCGGCTCCCGCTGCCCGCGCCCGGCAGAAACACCCTGGACCGGCAGCAATGAGGGACCCGCATTGCGGCATGTGAATTGCTCCTCCCTCCCCCCGCCAGGAGAGGGGACGGGTCCCAGCTGGCTCATCCGAAGCAGGGGGCGGTGCCACAAACAGCTCACGCCCCCCCCCTTAGCCCCCCCCCCAGGGGTGATTAGTCCCCAAAGCGCTGCGGGACCCTCCCTTGCGGTTCCAGTTCTTTGATCGTGACAGCGCCGGCAATTTTCCCATCTCCACATTCCCCCTCTCCCCGCCCCCGAACCGGGAACCCCGCCCTTGATGCCTGAGCACCAGGAATATTCCTGGCCCGGGGCTGGGCTCCACCAAACTTGCCACCTGCTCCCCTTGCCCCCAGCACCCTCCCCCCACACGTCCCCTGGTCCCGACTGCCACCCCCGAGTGAGCTAAAATGCCCCGGGGACCCTCCCCTGGCTGTGCTGTGGGGTTCGGGCAGCTTCCAGGGGTGGTGTCTTTGTGCCTTATGCTGCACCAGCCGTCCAGTGCTCCCTAGGCCAGGCATGTCCAAAGTCCGGCCCGGGGGCCAATTGCGGCCCGTGTTCCGGTTTAATACGGCCCCCCAGGTAATTTGGCAATATCTATCTTTTATGGCCCCCAACGAATCCATATGTATTGAGATGAATACATTGTAAAATCTCAGTTAATGTCAGTTGGTCTAAATCAGTTATAAATATATTTGGACACGACATGTATACTTGGTTTTATGTTCCTGTTCATATTTTTTGAACTTAAAAGTTGACAGACAACCTTTATTACCAATAATATGTAATGTACTTTACAATGTTCCTGATGTATATTTCAGCTTCCTGGATTTTTTTTTCATCTGGCCTTCAGATATGAAAGGCAGAGTGATTTAACACCTGTTTAGATTTGTCATCCATGTGACGAAATGAAAAGTATGCCGTTTGCAATAAACTTTGCATAAAATAGTTAATTTGCATTTAATTTTAATGGTTCAAAGAATGTCAGGCAAAATGGTCGGCCCTCACGCATGTTCACTTCATCAAATCTGGCCCTCTTTGAAAAAAGTTTGGGCACCCCTGCCCTAGGGCCTTTCTGCCCCTTTTCTCTCCCCCCCCCCCCCCCCCCCCCCGCCTAGCTGCAGCTGCCCCACTGGTCACAGCCTCCCCCTCTGGGTTCCCTCAGCCTCCCTGTGCAAGGCCCCGAGCTAAGAGACGCGGCGACCCCTGCTGGCTGCATCCCCGCCCTGCAGCTCGGAGCTGACTCCGGTTCCCAGGAGAAGGCTGGATTTCCAACACCAGGGGCTGAGAGGACACCACAAGGCTCACAGCCACCCAACCCCCCTACCCAGAAGATGCAGGATCTGGGGTGTCTAAACACCTGCCCCCTTTAGAAAATCTCCCGCGGAGGAACTCCCCGCACCTCCCCCAGCGAGGGGGTGTGTCCTGGGATCTCCTCAGGGGCGGAGCCGGGTTCGTCGATACACGTTAAGCATTCCGGTCATCTGAAGAAGTGGGCTGTGCCATGTGTGGCGAGTCTAGGAAGACCATCGGTTGTTTTTTCTGTTTATAATCACCGTGTGCTCCTGCGGCCCCCAGCGGGTCCCAAACTCTTCAGCATCACGCCCTCCTTTTTGCTTTTTGAAAAACCCTCACTCCCCCTTGCCCCCCATAAAAATAGCAGCAACACTGGTTGAGGGACCAGGCACCTGCAGGGAGGCAGAAGAGACCTGCCCCATCTCACAGCCACCGGCGGCTTTTTCATCTTGCCCCGACCTCTTTTCCCCACCCGGCTTCTTCAAGAATCAGCCCCTCCCGTGACAAAAAGGGGATTTTATTGGCCTGGTTATGTTGCATGCAAGTTCTGCTAGCCTATTGTACTCTCCTGTGTGGGTGCCTCAGTTTCCCTGGTCATGACCCCACTACCTGGATGGTGATGGAAAGTTCCGGTGTGACAGCCTCTCCCGTGTGCACGGCGGCTGATGCCGTTCATCACCTGAGCCCAGGAGGGGGTGCGAGCTTTTGGTCTGGGAAGCAGGAAGAAGGTCCAGGCTGGGACCAGGAGCTGGGAGCGGGTCAGTCTCTGCTGGCTGGGGCGGCAGGGGGAGGCCGATGGCTCTAGCCCTGCCACCCCCTCCCCCCACGATGGATGCGGCCAGCAGCTTCTGGCTCCTGTGCCAACAAGTCTGTTCTACGCTGTGTCCCCGTCGACCAACGAACCTTCCCTTCAACCTGCCACCTGAGAGTCACAACTGGCTGCGGATGGGGGGAGCAGGGCCCAAGGACCCCCCCAGCCCTTCGTGACACGGGATTAGGATCTACGCTCCAGCAGCCCCTGAGCAAGGCCCCACAGAGAGTCTCTTACCTCCGTGTTCCTTGTATCTTCCCACCAGTGGGAGGCTTTTAAACCCCGATTCCGGCCTCGGACGCTTCCCAAAGCCATTGGGGCCTGTCGCTCCCTGCTCTGCTTCACCGGGGACATTATAAACCATCGTGTTAGCCCCCCGGAGAGATGCCGTCCCCCTCACACTTCCTTCCCCAGGAAAAGTACAAAGCACACTAAGTTAAAGGCAGGAAGACGAAAGCACAGACGTCCGGTCTAATCCACGTGTCCTGTAGGACCCAATGACAGTCACTCACACACACACACACACACACACAGCCCCTCCTCTCCTCCACTCAGACCACCTGCTCCCCCCAAAATAACTCTGCCCCTTGGCTGCCCACCAGGAGCAGCTGGAGCTGGCGGTAGAAGGGAAACAGGTGAGGTCCAAGAGGGGATGTGACATCGTTTCACAGCTAACGGACTCGCTTTCCCCAGGATGTTGAACAATCTCGTGACTTCTGCACTAGGGGCAGGTTGACTTTTGAGCCCCAGAATTTCTTGCGGTGGAAATGTGGATGTTCAGGTGTGGCGTCTTGGGGGGGGGTGTCTGCTCCGTAACCCGGGGTCCCCCTGCGCTGCGAGGTGTGATTCCCACTGACTCACCCACATGTTGTGATGTAGTGTCAGTCCCTTGCTGGTTGTTGTGTGTGGGCGGTGGGCTGTGGTTGACCCCTACTCGCCTCTGCCTCTGAGCACTGCCTGGCAGGTGGGCTACCTAAGTCAGGTAGAAAAAGACCCAACCGGTCAGACGAGTTGGAACTAAGGAAGGGAGTGTTCGGGGGAAGGAGGTGGCTGGCGGAGAAACGTGAAGGAAACTACCTAAGTTGAGGGGCTAGGGGTGATGGACTCCTAACCCAAGGGGTCTGAGGCATCCTGGCCCTGACTCCTGTAACCACATCACGTCTATGCTGTGCTGTATCCTGGAGAAGCAATAAACCCTCCCTATTCTACTGGCTGGTGGAGTCTGTTCTTCCTGAAGACGGGGTGCAGGATTTGGGGGAGCCTCCACTTGGTGTCACATCATAGTGATATCATCAATTGCCAGCTCTCACGGTCCTGTCACAAGCTCACCAATATTTGGAGCTGTCCTCAAAACTCGGGATTCGATTGATTATGTAGGAATCTAAGGATTCATATGATAAAGCAAATTCCTTACCTGTGTGGGTTCCTAGCCTGCAAACCTGACCGGACTGGGCTATAAATGCTCCGAAACCACAAGACAAATAAAAGTCCCCTCTAAAACTAACCCCCCAACATTTTGAAGCCAATTTCATGACCTGATCCATGATTTTGAAACACTTGGGGTTGACAGTCCTCATTCCCGGCTGCATCACTATGTGTCCCGGTGACCTTCCGGCTGTACTGCAGCAGAGCAATCAAGCTGGGTACAACGTCAGGTCCCACAGGACCGTCGAAGGAGCCTCTCCTTTGGGGGGCAGAATGGGGGATCCTTTTATAGGGGCAGGTGGAATTTGGGGGTGCACAGAGCCCCTGGTGTAGCAGAGGGAGTTGCTTGGAGTCCCTACAATAAAGGAGGATGGGAGTGGTTTTTGTAAGGGGGGGGAGATGGATGCAGGCAGCTGGGGCGGGGGGGGGGCTGAAAGATTAAAGAATTTATCTGTGTTGCTTGGGGGCAGCCAGGTGGCACCAGCTGTTACAAAGGGGAGTTAATTTAATTAACTGGGAGTCTGCTTGTCTCTAGCCAACCACCTCACTGTATCTCTGCTCCCCCACATCCCACTGGAAAGGGATGGGGGGGGGGTTCCGCACTAAGGCAGGGCGGGGGCAGCTGTAGGCAGACTGGAGCCAGGCAGCTGCACAGAGGGGCGATTGTGGCTTTGCTGAACCAGAGCAAGAAGCTCTCTTCTTGTGCGGCTTCAGGCAAGGAGAACTGCTCAAATTATCCCCCCGCCCCTGCAACAGCCTCCCCCTCACTCCGCTGGAATGCAATGGGGAAGGGCAGGGAGGGTCCCAGAAGGGGGGGGGGGGGAAGGAGCCCCTGGAGGTGTGGGAGCAGCAGCGAGGGGGTGGCTGGTCCAGGGAAGGGGGAGGAGGGAAGGACACCCCTGGAGCTGGGTGCGCCAGGACTGGAGGGCCGAAGGAAACATCTAGCGGGGAAGGCAGACAGCAGAGGGAGACTGGTTTAGGCGTTTGATGTCTGTTTGCACAATGAGGCCCCAGACAGGGGTGCCAAGGGGCTGGAGGGGAGAGGTGAAGCCCTTCCCAATTCCTCCGTCCAGGGAATACTCCCAAAATCCTCAGCACCAGGGCAGGGGACTTTCCAGGGCCGGAGGGGAACAAAGTGCTAATTCTGGAGCGTGTCCTACAGCCCCCCTCACACCGGATCTGAGCAGTTTGAGCCCAGGCACCAGCCGAAGGCTGAAAATGAAGAGTCTGCACAGGAGGAGGCCAGGAAAGGGGGGACGTGCAGTGAACCTAGAAAGCAAGTCAGGGTCTGTGCATTCACCTGCGGGGCTGGTTTTACGCCTTGTGAGAGAAGCTGGGAATCATTAAACCGACAGGCTGGCAAGCCAGGAGAGGCATGAACAGACCCTTCCTGGTGGCTCCAGACATCCAGCGAATATTTTCTTTGGTTGTTTTCACAATGGGCTCTTGTCTGTACCGTGAGCGGCCGCCGTTGGGTGCCATGCAAGAACCCAGCTTTCCCTGTCGGCGTGGGGCTCTCCTGTGGCAATGCAATAAGCCATAAGCTTTCTCCTCCGGCCGCTCCAGCTAGTCCCAGCCTGCCAATGCAAAGCGCCCTTATTTCTAGGGGCGCGTCAAGGACACAGCCACGGTCCAAACGCGCATTGCACCAGCCAAAAGCCAACCGCTCTCCTCGCGGGGGTTTAGTAGATCCAAGCTCAGCCACCTTAGCAGGGGTGGGAGTCCGCATCCGGCCTTTGAGTGAATTCCAGCTGATGTTCCTGCTCATCTTTTCCATCCATGGGTGGATTTGCTCCACCCATGTGCAGAATAAAATGTGACGTGCACCTAGGCAAAAGTTAATGGGCACCACCAGTGGAAGTGAAAAACCCAGTGGGGGGCGGGGGGGGTTCTGCTCATCAGCTGGGCAGCACTGGAATCTTTCCTGAGTGGCTGCACATGAACATGAGGGGGGAGGCTGTTGGTGGTGGCGGGGGGGGGGGGGGGGGGGGGAGGGGTTAATTTTAGCAGTTCTCCTTGCCTGAAGCCGCACAAGAAGAGAGCTTCTTGCTCTGGTTCAGCAAAGCCACAATCGCCCCTCTGTGCAGCTGCCTGGCTCCAGTCTGCCTACAGCTGCCCCCGCCCTGCCTTAGTGTGGACCCCCCCCATCCCTTTCCAGTGGAATGGGGGGGAGCAGAGATACAGTGAGGTGGTCGGCTGGAGACAAGCAGGCTCCCGGTTAATTAAATTAACTCCCCTTTGTAACAGCTGGTGCCAAATGGCTACCCCAAGCAACACAGATGCATTCTTTAATCTTTCAGCCCCCCCCCAGCTGCCTGCATCTATCTGCCCCCCCCAAAAAAAACTGCTCCCCTCCTCCTTCATTGTAGGGACTCCCAGCTCTTGCTGGGAAGTAGGTTGAGGTTTGGGGGGCTGCAAGACCCCCTGAACCCCACTCCCCCACCGGAACTGGGCAAGCCCCCCACCCTGACCTCCAGCTGCCAAGTGGGACCCTGGCCAGAAAGTCTGTCACTCCACTAAGGGGCTGGTGGGGGGAGACGCGGCCCCAACTGCCCCTACCCCACCCTCCTGAAATCAGAGCCCACCTGAAATCAGGGCCCACCCCAGCATCCCCATATGCCTACACCAATGACCCCCCCCATTTTGTCACGCTCCATGCCCACCTGCCAACCCCCCTCTCCACGTGCCCCTAAAGAATCCACCAATCCACCCCCCAAATACACCTCTCCTCCCTCACACCGCTCCCCAGCGCTCAGCCCCCGGCCTGCATGTGCCCTGCGTGGGTCTGAAGGAAGGTTTTTCCCCCTTCTGCCTCCATCCCCCGCTGTCCCACATGCCCTTAAGGAATCCACCAAATCCCCCCCGGTCCCTAACTCCCCCTGGGCAAAACCCACCGCTTACCCATCTCCCGCTGCCAGCGCCCGGCAGAAACGCCCTGAACTCGCTCCCGGCAGCGTCTCCAGTCGATGGTGGCACTGCGGCATTTTAGTCCCGCCTCTCTTTTCCACTCCCTCCTCATCCCACACGTTGCCATGGGGAAGAGCAGGCGAGGGGAAAAGGGAACAGGGAAAGGGAAATCGATAACAGCTGTCTCATCGGAAGCCCACAAAAAGCTCATGACCTCAGCGCCAGGTGCTATTAGTCTGCGAGATGCTGTGGGACCATCTGTCATTGATCCAGTTTTTTGATGGCGCCAGCAACGGCCGATTCTCTCGCTCGGCACCGTTAGCCCAGCAGGGAGGCGGGTTCTGGCAGGCGGGTTATTTTTCCATCTCGACATTAACCCTCTCCCCGCCACAGAACCGGAAACCCTGCGCACCAGCCCCCCGGGGCTGTGAGGGGCAGCCCGTTGGGGTCTTGCGGGTGCCCACGAGTCGCTGGGTTTCCCGGTACCCAGGCTCGGAGCTGGCAGATTCCACTGTTGTCCGACCGTGTCGTTTTTTTCCCATCATTCAAGGGACCTGAGAGTCCAGCCAGGGCCTGTCTAAGGAGGGGCAGGCTGATCGCACCCCACATTGGGAGAGCCGGGTGCTGGGTGTCCAATCCCATGGCTGTCACGGCTCTGTCGGTACCTCCCTCCTCCCGCCCCCATTCTAGGCACAGAAGCGCAGGGAGTGACACTGCCTTGTGCCAGAGACCGTCTGGGTTACAACAATCGTGCAGCCCCCTGAGATAAAGGAGGCCCCTCGCACAGCCCCTCAGGGGCCAGGCCTCAGAGGTAACATGACCTAGCGAAGAGAGAAACGGCGTAGGACTCACAAAAGGCCATTTCTATCCCTGTCTCAGCCCACCCCCCTGCTGCAAGACCTGGGTCGGTCTGTCTATTTCAGGGATGGTCAACCAGCTGCCTTTGTCGACCGCTGCCTTATGCCTTGTAAAACGAGGTTTACCGGAGTGGTCGACGAAGGCTTCCCTTGTCGACCGAGCCACGTCTTGACTGCCGCACTGTGCCAGATCAGCTGATCATCGGCACAGCGCAGCGGTCGTTTTTATTTTAATGAAGCCGGGATTATTTAAATCCCCGCTTCTTTGACTAGGTCGGGTAAACTACTTTGCATGGCTCCATTGACAAAGCCACGTGGTCGAGACACACCCTAAGGTACCACAGGACCCCGCGTGGTTTTTATTCCGTATATAGGTGAAACGTTGCACAGAAAGCTTTTCTTCTGCAATAAATGCAGGATCCAGTGACACTGGGACGTTTGGCAAGTCCACCTCAATTTTGCAAATGGCTTCTGTGAAAATAAGGGACAAAAACAAACACCAAAAAAGACAAAATGTTCCCTTGGATGCCATTTTGATTTCTCCCCCCTTTGGCTTAAAGGGACCTGCAGTTTCAAAAACTCCTTTTCATGTCACTGAGCACACGCTTACAATGCTCAGAATGAAAACGCCGGGGTTCGTTTTTGGATCCAACAAAATGTGCATTCGGCCCTTTCACAGGGTCGACTCACCTCCTGCTGGTAGCTTTGGGAATTAGCTCTGTCCTCAGCAGGGCACTTCCTCTGGCTGGCAACTCCCTCCATCACTCTGCTCTGTCCGTGTTCGGACGCTGGACCCGTGTTCGGACGCTGGACTCTAAAGCGGTCTCTCGTCCACCTTCTAATTTCCATCCCTGGAGATATCTAAAAGCAGGTTGGACAGACACCTGCCAGGGATGATCTAGCTCAGGGGCGGCCAACCCATCTCGGGCAAAGACCCAAGATATCAGTGGATCCAGCGCAATGAGCTGGCACAAAGTTTTCGAGCAAAAAAAAAAAAAAAAAAAAAAAGTCTGCCCCTTTAAGAAAACACATTTAGAGGGACTTGATGACCTTCTAGTGTTCTGTGAGTCTATGGTTCTGGGGATGTTTAGCCGCAGTCCTGAGTTTCTCCTGTCACTGTGGCCTCCAAGTCCAGCCCCAGTCTGTACTGGCCATAGCTTAGTGGCAAGGTGAGGGACTACTTTGGGTCCTGACCCAGGGACCCTCAGGCAGCAGCCTGGTCCTGCCTTGTCTGCTCCCCTTCACTGCCTCTTGCTCCCTGGGTCACTTCCCCTGGGATCCTTTGCACCTTCCCGGCCCCTGGAGAAAAGCTTTCAGCATGCCACATATCACCCCTCTCTAGCCCCCTTTTTGCCTGGCCAGCCTGGCTCTAGCAGAGGTGCATCTCTGGGAACCAGCCCCACACCTTCCCTGGCCAGCACCTCACTGCCTACTCTCTGCTGGGCAGCTGCTTTTATACAGGGCTGTCCCAGAAAGCTACGCTCTGGTTGGCTCTTTAAAAGCCTATGCCTGATTGGCCAGGGCTCTGCGCAGGCTCCTGGCCAGTGTGGGGAGTTGCCCCACCACAGACCCAAATTAAGTGGGGTGGGTTTTTCTTTTTCAATTTCTTAATTCACCAAAACTTTCAAAGAGTGTCCTTTCTCAGTTCAGCCCCAAATAAATGGTCTTATGGTTTTTTCAGAATGGCCAGCATAGCCCTCTCCTCCCCCCCAAAAAAACCTTTATTTTCCCAGCTTTATCTGCATCCCTTCATGCAGAAAACAGAAGTTTCCTGTGGTACGACTGCCATGGGGGGGGGGGAGCCCTCAAAATCTTGCAGCGGTGAGTCTGAGAACCTGGATCTACAGAATTAAATATGCAGGCCTCGTGGTAAAGCAGCGGTTCCCAATCTTTTCAAGCATATGGACCCCTTTTCAGTCTGTTAACATTTCATGCCCCCTGCCTTCCTCCCTGGGGAAGAGAGTAAGAAAAAGAAACAGAAAACCAAGAAAAAAAGAAAAGAAAGAGTAAAGAAAAGTAAGGAAAGGAAAAGGGAAAAGAAAAGGAAAAGAAAGGGAAAGGGAAAGAAAGGAAAAGGAAAAGTAAGAAAAAGGGAAAAGAAAAGAAAGGAAAAGGAAAAGGAAAAGGAAAAGGAAAAGGAAAAGGGAAAAGAAAGAGAAAGAGAAAGAGAAAGAGAAAGAAAAGAAAAGAAAAGAAAAGAAAAGAAAAGAAAAGAAAAGAAAAGAAAAGAAAAGAAAAGAAAAGAAAAAGGGGAAAGAAAGAGAAAGGAAAGGAAAAGAGAAAATAAAAGAACAGAAAAGGAAAAGTAAGAAAAAGGGAAAAGAAAGAAAGGAAAGGAAAAGAGAAAAGAAAAGAAAGGAAAAGGAAAAGTAAGAAAAGGGGGAAAGAAAAGAAAAGAAAAGAAAAGAAAAGAAAAGAAAAGAAAAGAAAAGAAAAAGAAAAGATAACCAAGGATCAGACCCACCGCGGGGGGTCCCATCCCTGCATTTAAAATTTCCCACGGACCCCCGGGGTCCGCAGACCATGGGCTGGGAAGCCGGGTGCTATCAGGCTAAGAACAAGCCATGTGGCCATTCTCATAGCGCAAGCTCCAAACCAGGGCCAGGGAACCTTTGTTGGGTTGGGGGGCTGCTGCCCCACAGAAAAACCAGTCCAGGGCCGCACACAAGGAAGAAGCAAAAAGAACCTCCCCCCCACCGAGATGCAGAAAACCCCTCCCCACGTCCCCCTCGCACACCAGAGCCTAGGAGGAGGATAGTAGATTTTATGGTGGGGACAAAAATGAGAAATTCAGGGTGTGGGAAGGGGTTGTCGGCAAGCAAGTTTGGGGTGTGGGGTCAAGGAAAGGTGCAAGAGTAGGTTGGGGGTAGGAGGGCTGGATGGTAGATACGGTGCAAGAGCAGGTTGGGAGTTGGGGGGGAGGGCTGGATGGGAGGTAGGGTGCAGGAGCGGGTTGGGGGAGGGGTGGACGGGAGGTAGGGTACAGGAGCAGGTTGGGGGAGGGCTGGACGGGAGGTAGGGTGCAGGAGCGGGTTGGGGGAAGGGTGGACGGGAGGTAAGGTGCAGGAGCAGGTTGGGGGAGGGCTGGACGGGAGGTAGGGTGCAGGAGCGGGTTGGGGGAAGGGTGGACGGGAGGTAGGGTGCAGGAGCAGGTTGGGGGAGGGCTGGACGGGAGGTAGGGTGCAGGAGCAGGTTGGGGGAGGGCTGGACGGGAGGTAGGGTGCAGGAGCGGGTTGGGGGAGGGGTGGACGGGAGGTAGGGTGCAGGAGCAGGTTGGGGGAGGGCTGGACGGGAGGTAGGGTGCAGGAGCGGGTTGGGGGAGGGGTGGATGGGAGGTAGGGTGCAGGAGCGGGTTGGGGGAGGGGTGGATGGGAGGTAGGGTGCAGGAGCGGGTTGGGGGAAGGGTGGACGGGAGGTAGGGTGCAGGAGCAGGTTGGGGGAGGGCTGGACGGGAGGTAGGGTGCAGGAGCGGGTAGGGTGCAGGAGCGGTTTGGGGGTGCAGGGTCTGGACAGGAACAGGGCTGCAGGGCTGAAGAGCCAGTTTCCTGATGTTGGGGGGCGGGGAGGCTCCAAGCCACAGGGCCCAGATCCAGGCAAGTTGCTGGGTCGGATCTGTCCTCCAGGCCAGCTGTTCCCCACCCTTGCTCTAACACCTGACTGGAGGGTGTCTCTTCGATGGTAAACTCCAGCCATGTGTCAATCACTTAGTTTTGGCCCTGGAGTGTGAGCTGGAGTAGATCTGCTACTGCATATTTTTTTGTGTGTGTGGGGGGGGGAGTTGCCGTGTAGATATTCTGGGGGGGGCGGGGGCGGACAGGGCTGTGAAACAAAACCCAGCAGGGGCTAAGAGCTGCTCCGGGCTCAGTGTTTCGGGCAACTCACTTCCACCTGCCTTCACTCATAGGAACAGAAGCCGGGCCAGTAGAAATCAACCTGGAAAGTTCACCTCTCCCGGCAGTAGGGGGCGGCGCGCCTCCACGCTGGGCTCATGTGAACCCCTGACAAAGTGTGTTAAGAGAGTTCAGCTGCCAGCAACACCCCGCTAGCGGGGAGAGAACTTTCCCAGGGGGCAAGTTGGACACGAGGAAAAGTTTCCTACCTGTCAGGGTGGTTAAACACTGGAATAAATTGCCTAGGGGGGTTGTGGAGTCTCCATCCCTGGAGATATTAAAGAGCAGGTTGGACAGACACCTGTCAGGGATGAGCTAGACAGTGCTTGGTCCTGCCACGAGGGCAGGGGACCGGACTGGATGACCCCTCGAAGTCCCTTCCAGTTTGCAAGGCGGAAGCTGAAGTGCCACCGAGGGTACGTCTACACTTGCACCGTCTTTCGACAGATGCAAATGCAGACATTTGAAATGGCCAATGAAGCCAGGATGGAAATATCCCACGCTTCATTTGCATAATCGCGTTATGGCGCTATTTCAAAATCAAAACGCTGTGTGGATGCGGGTATTTCGAAAGACAACCCTTCTTTGGAAATAACTTTTTTATTTCGAAATAGCGCCATAACGCAATTATGCAAATGAAGCGCAGGAGATTTAAATCCCGGCTTCATTTGCAACTTCGAATGTCTGCATTTGCATCCCTCTATCGAAAGAGGGTGCAAGTGTAGATATACCCCGAGTGATTTGTGTTCTGTGCCCGAATTGCCTCCACAGCCCCTCCTCCGGCCCTCCACCGCCGAGAGTGATGGGACATGGCTGGAGTAGGGGAGCAGAGTCATTTTTCCAAAGATTGGATGATTTCCCTGGCTCAGCCCGGTCTGAAAAAACTCTTCCCTGGCATGGAGCCATGAGCTGGGGAGGAGGAGGGAACACAGCCCCCGACTGTATTTGCATAGACACGCCCACTCTGTCTGGGTACGCCGCAAAGGACGCTGGGTAGCCTGAGGGATCGGTTTGGGCTGTAGCTGGGTTACAAATACCTTCAGCACAGGTGTAATGAGAGGTTAATTTCCTGATGGGACAGGTAGCAGGCAGCAGGATGGTAACGAGCCTGCACTGATGGTGAGAATCACCCTGAACGGGACGAGGAATGACCCCTCTTGTACAAGAGCTCTTCCACAAGAAGGCAGTGTGGACAGGCAACATGAATTTCTTGTGCAAGAAACCCCTACGGCTAAACTGGCCATCGGAGCTTTCTTGTGCAAGAGAGAGTCCGTGCTGCCATAGACGCTCTTGTGCAAAAGCACATGCCAGTGTAGACGTGCTCTTGTGGAAGACTTTTTGCGCAAGAACTCTTCCGCAAAACAGTTCTTGTGCAAGAAGCCTCCAGTGTAGACGTAGCCGTGAGGGGTGGGGAAGGTGGAAGAGGATATGACCTGTGAGTTGGACGTTCACCCTGCCGGGTGAGAAACGGGGCCAAAGGACACCATTGGGGGTGGATGGTTTGCTTATCTCTGATGGTGGTAGTTGTGTTTTCCCAAGCTAATGCTCAGTTCCCTTTTAATAAGAATTCTTATTTCCTGAGCGCAGATTCCGGGCTTGTGAAAGGGGAACAGCTGCTGCCTAGAGCGGCCAGGTGGGGAAGTTTTTCCAGATTCCTGGGGGGAGGGCTTTGTAGCACAAAGAGGAACTGCGACATGTTGAACCCAGCCCTTGTGGCTACCAGCTTCACCAGGAAGAGTTTACACGTGAGCTAAGTCTGCACTGGTGGCTTCTTGTGCAGGAACAGCTGTTCTTGCACAAAAACTTGCCGGGTGTCAACACTGCACGCGCGTTAAATTTACAGTCTAGTGTCGGAAAACAGGGCTTCTTCTGGAAGAGTTATTCCTCTCCCCACAAGGAGTAAGCCCTCTTGCGCAAGAGGCCAGTGTAGACAGGCAACATGAATTTCTTGCGCAAGAAACCCCTGTGGCTAAAATGGCCATCGGAGCTTTCTTGCACAAGAGAGCATCCACACTGCCATAGACACTGTTGCTCAAGAGCACGTCTCTTGCACAAGAAGCTGCCAGTGTAAACGTAGCTGTACAGTCTTACTCCCTCCTTGAGGGATACCGATGGACCCCAGTCGTCGGCAGGGGGGATTGAACCAGGGACCACTGGAGCTTAGTGAATGAGCTGCTACTGCAGGAGCTAAAAGCTCGTTGTCCGTAGAGCACGCTTGTTAACCTCTAAGTGGTCCCCATACCTCTAGATGGGGTTGCACTTGTAAACAAAAACATACGCCAGGAAGAGCGTGGAGGTCCATCCATCCATCCCACCAGCTCTGCTGATGTCTCTGTGTCTAGACTTCCGGCCAGCCACCTCTACAGGTTTAGTTCATGCAACGGCTGCAGGTTCCTTCTCTCCTTCCCTTCCTTCGCCCCCCCTCCCCTCTCCCGCCGATTTTCTAGCCTTCTGTCGCCGCAGCTTTCTGCTTCCATCCCCTCGTTGCTGCAGATGTTCATGGCCGTCTCTGGCTTGGCCTCCCCAAAGAAGTGTATCCTCCAACATGGCCCTTCCCTTGCACAATCTCTGTCCACTCTTAGGCTACGTCTACACCGGCGGCTTCTTGCGCAAGAACTTTTGCGGAAGAGTTCTTGTGCAAAAGGTCGTTCACAAGAGCGTGTCCACACTGCCCTGTGCTTTTGCACAAGAGATGTGCTTTTGCGGAAGAGCATCCGTGGCAGTGTGGACGCTGTCTTGGGGACAGACGCTGCTGTCTGTGGAGGCTCTGCTAATCAGCCAGGTGGCATGTGAATCTCTCCAGGGGTGGCCGCCCAAGCACTCAGCTTACAGGGAACACTGGAAACTGGTCACTCTCCAGAAGACCAAGGAAAAGGACTGCGCTACCCATTTTTACAAGAAGGACCACAGTCACATGGCACCAATCATACAGGAATGATGGTGCTGCAAATCCCAGAAAAAGTCTTTATGATCAGACCCCTAGGCTCAGCCCTAAAAGGAGAGACCACTAGTGGGACTTTCAGGTAGTTTGGTTGACCCTCCGTGCCATCGCGGCCTTGCGGATTGTCACTAAAAATGCCTGGCCCGACAAAATGGAAGTTGGCGTCGTGCTTGCAGATTTCTGTCGCTGCTTGTGGCTCAGGCCAGGCCTTCCCTAGAAGGCCAGGTCGAAGCAAGAGACGCAGCTCCAGCCACGATAATTATGTAGCTGGAGTCGATGAACCCGAATGCGAGTTTCCCCGTCGTCTCCAGAGTGGGAGGAGCAGGAGTCCTGGTCGCTGATGGGGGTTGCCTCTGAGTTTGATTTAGCGAGTCTTAACTAGACCCACTAAATCAAACTCCAGAAGATGGATCGCAGCAGCGCTGACCTTCTGTTCAGGGCTTTTGTTGGTGCTTTGGTTGCTGCTGCATCCATAGAGGTTACTGTGACAGGGTCAACACCCACCTCTCATGAGCACCCCCTCTGTTCTAGACCCACAGCACTCCCAGAACCACGGCCACTGAATCAAGGCCACAACCTGGCAGGTATCAGACTGTAGCCTCCCTCTCTAGCTCCCCTAAGCCTGCCCAGTCCTGCTCTCTCCAGATGCTACTCCCATGCTGGGAGCCGATCAGGACCCAACTGCCTTCTGCTCTGCTGGGCAGCTTCTTATAACCACGGCTGCCTCAGCAAGCTGCTTACTGATTGGCTTCTTACAAGCCTCTCTCTGATTGGCCAGGGCTCTGCGCAGGCATTCTCTAGCCTGATTTAAGCCAGAGTGGACAGCTGCCTCACTACACCAAGGGGCCCTCTCATTGTTTCCATGTGTGTGTGTGGAATCATTTTTGTTCAGTGCACCAAGGTCTGTGCTGATGTGCACCACCAGTAGCTGCTAGCTGTGGGCGCTCTGCTACTCATCTGGGTGAAATCTGAATCTTTCCTGGGGGCCAATCCCTGTGCTCAGCTTATTGGACACATTGCTCAGGACCCATTCTCACTAGGGGCCCACTTGCGTTTTTTGGTGCTGGGAGGCGGGGGTCTAGCAGCTGTCACAAACGTTGGGATGTTCAAGTGATTGGTGCACCAACAGCATCATCATGCATGGCGTACAAAGCAGCCCACCCCTGGACTAAGGTGATAGGCCAGTCAAAAGACATGTGGGGCCTATGTACCTCATGTCCTGATGTCCCTCCCCCTCCAACATCACCCCAGTTTCAGACATTCTGGGCTGCCCCATCTCCCCTCCTGGACTTGGATGTTGCACTGCTCAGCGTGGGGACTCCGAAGTTGCTCGGTGAACCCGGGCCCTGTGTCTAAAAACGCCACTGGGTGCCCCGTTGGCAGCTGTGAGAACTTAAAGACCTTTGGAAATTTGGCCTTTCCTTTCTTGTTTTGCTCCCAGCTCTAAGAAAGGAAGACCATGGGGGCGTTGTGAGGGGAAGTACGTCATAATCTGGAAGGTGCACGGAGGTTACAGTAACGGGGACAGCCCGTCATCCGAGGGCATTTATTTCAAGAAATTGGGGAAGATCCCGAGAAGAGCAACAAGAATGATGAAAGGTCGAGAGAACATGAGCGAGGAGGGAAGACTGAAAGAATTGGGCTTGTTTAGTTTGGAAAGGAGAAGACTGAGAGGGGACAAGAGAGCAGTTTTCAAGTATCTAAAAGGGTGTGACAAGGAAGAGGGAGAAAAATTGTTCTCCTTGGCCTCTGAGGACAAGAAGCAATGGGCTTAAACTGCAGCAAGGGAGGTTGGACTTAGGAAAACCTTCCTGCTTGTGAGGTGGTGAAACACTGGAGGCTAGGAGGGTGGTGGACTCTCCATCCCTGGAGATAATTAAGAGCGGGTTGCACAGACACCCGTCAGGGATGGTCTGTTTGCTCATGGCCCCCTTCTGAGCCTCATTCATCATGCGCCTGGCAGTTAAGCTTGGGTGGCCCCCTCAGAAACTTACCGTGGCCCCCTAATGTTCCAGATTTTTCTATGTGGCCCCCTTGAAGTAAGGCGTGGTCCCCTGGGGAGCCATATGGCCCACTTTCAGAACTACTGGTCCAGATGGTGCTTGGTCCTGAGTTGAGGGCAGTGGACAGGAGTTAATGACCTCTCAAGGTCCCTACCAGTTCTAGGGTTCTGTGAGTCTATGATTCTAAGGAGCTACCATCACATTCCTAAATATGACACACAGCTTTGTTTAGCATCGGGGCCACTGATATCTCACTGTCCCACCCTTCATGGCTCTATATTTCCGTCTCTACATCATCCGGCGGCCTCCCCGTTAAATTGCATCCTTCGACCACAGGGCCCCTGGCTGGGTCATTCCCCCCCCCCCCCCCTGCTGAATTTTCCATGTCGCAGAGGGTGGGCCTGGCCAGGAAGGGTCAGTTCAAACCTGCATGACCCCTTTTCCTTTTCCTGTCCCCTTGTGACCGCACACCCCAAAGGGAGGGTGTGAAACCGTGTGAGAGCAAAGTGGCCTTTCAAAGCGGACACTCCACGTTCGCTAGCATGGGGATGTGGTTAACAGCAAGTAGCCACTGGATCTTTTCTGACGTGTGGTAGGCCAAAGCCTCAGCTAGGGCAAACCAGCACAGCTCTGGGGAGCAGAGTGAAGGAAGTCAGACCTACCATGGGCATTGGACCCCACTGGGTCAGACCCCATGAGCCATCTAGCTCAGAGTCCTGTCTCCAACACCAGCCGGGACCAGAGCTTTTGGAAGAGATTCACCTATATATCTATGGCGATACACCTATCTCATAGAGCTGGAAAGGACCTCGAGAGGTCATCAAGTCCAGTCCCCTGCCCTCATGGTAGGACCAAGTACCAACCCTGACAGATTTTCCCCAGATCCCTAAATGGATCCCTCAAGGATTGAACTCACAACCCTGGGTTTAGCAGGCCAATGCTCAAGCCTCCCTCTCCCTCACCTCAGGCTTCCTCTCCTGGTCTCTGGCAGTCAAAAGTTCAGGGACACCCCGAGGATGGGGATGCATTCAAGACCACCTTGATTAATGGTCATTGATGGGGTCTCGGAATCATAGAATCACAGAACAGGAAGGGACCTCGAGAGGACATCGAGTCCAGTCCCCTGCCCTCATGGCAGGACCCAGCACTGTCTAGACCATCCCTGATAGACATGTATCCAGCCTGCTCTTAAATATCTCCAGAGATGGAGATTCCACAATTTCCCTGGGTTGTATGTAAGGAGGATGGGAGTCGGGTCTAGGCATGAGGGAGATGGGGGATGGTTACCATACTCCGAGGCATGCCTCTCACTGCTCCCATTGGCTGGAATTGCAGCCAATGGGAGCAGCATGGAAAGCCTCCAGTTAACACTTCCCTGCCCTGCCGTTCCCCCAGCTGTGGGGAAGGGAGAACAGTAGCGCATGGAGCCATTTGCTTCTCCCACCAGCCGGATCCAACTGCTGAGGCTCTGAGCTCCCCCCCCTTCCCTGGTTCTCCAACCTTCAGGGGGGGGGGGGCTGCACTTTGAGGACCACTGCTCTAGGGGCATAGCCAGTTCTTTATTGGGAACCCAGTTACGCTTTCGGCCCAGGCACCATCCCCCAGCCATGAGTTCCACAGGTCCGCCGTGTGTTCTGCGAAAAACACCTCCCTCGGATTTCTACTAAGCCTGTGGCCGATTCACTTCATCCGCTGCTCCCTTGCCAAACAACACTTCTCTCTTTGTTGTTTCCTCACCCTTCATCTTGTAGTGACCTCAATCACATGCTCCCTTTGCCGCCTCGTCTCTAAGCTAAACAGCAGTATAATCTGCCGGCACAAAAGCCGTCCCGTGCCCTGCATCGCTTCAGGAGCCTGTCTCGGGAACTTTTCCAGTTCCACTGTCACATGCTCGAGATGGAGCAACCGGATCAACACACAGTATCATAGAATCATAGAATCATAGGACTGGAAGGGATCTCAAGAGGTCATCGAGTCCAGCCCCCCGCCCTCAAGGCAGGACCAAGCTCCGTCTACACCATCCCTGACAGATGTCTATCTAACCTGTTCTTAAATATCTCCAGAGAGGGAGATTCCACCACCTCCCTTGGCAATTTATTCCAATATTTGACCACCCTGACAGTTAGGAATTTTTTCCTAATGTCCAATCTAAACCTCCCCTACTGCACTTTAAGCCCATTACTCCTTGTCCTGTCCTCAGAAACCAAGAGGAACAAATTTTCTCCTTCCTCCTTGTGACACCCTTTTAGATATTTGAAAACCGCTATCATGTCCCCCCTTAATCTTCTTTTTTCCAAACTAAACAAGCCCAGTTCATGAAGCCTGGCTTCATAGGTCATGTGCTCTAAACCTTTAATCATTCTTGTCGCTCTTCTCTGTACCCTTTCCAATTTCTCCACATCTTTCTTGAAATGTGGCTCCCAGAACTGGACACAGTACTCCAGCTGAGGCCTAACTAGTGCAGAGTAGAGCGGCAGAATGACTTCACGAGTTTTGCTTACAACTCACCTGTTGATACAACCTAGAATCATATTTGCTTTTTTTGCAACAGCATCACACTGTTGACTCATATTCAACTTGTGGTCCACTATGACCCCTAGATCCCTTTCCGCCATGCTCCTTCCTAGACAGTCGCTTCTCATCTTGTATGTATGGAACTGATTGTTCCTTCCTAAGTGGAGCACTTTGCATTTCTCTTTATTAAACCTCATCCTGTTTACCTCTGACCATTTCTCTAACTTGCTAAGGTCATTTTGAATTATGTCCCTATCCTCCAAAGAAGTCACAACCCCACCGCAGGGGGCTTTCTTGCGCAAGAAATCCCTGCCGAGCGTCCACACTGCTCTCTTGCATAAGAGCTCCTGCACAAGAGGGCTTACACCGGTTAAAAAAGAGCGTAGCTCTTGCACAAGAAGCCCTCTTTTACCACGCTGTACTTAAATTTCCTTGTGCAAGAGCGGGCGGGCAGTGTGGAATGGCCATACTTGCGCAAGAAGCCACGAGTGTAGACATAACCCAGATGTGGAATAATAAAGGGGAATAATCACTTCTCTAGATCTGCTGGCAATGCTCCTCCTAATGCACCTAATATGCCATTAGCCTTCTTGGCTACAAGGGCGCCCTGTTGACTCATGTCCAGCTTCCTGGTTACATGCCGTTAACCTCTTTGACGGCATCTGCACACTGCGTGGATGTTTCCAGAGACCCATCCGGGGTCACGCCAGCCTGTTGAGACTCCCTCGTGTCTGTGTCATTGGGATAAATTGTCGCAATGCACACTGGGGAAAAAATAGCTTTGCACCAGCCGGGGTTCTGGCTGTCTGGTTCCAGCAGAGCTGGGGGCCAGTGGTGGGGTCATATCTCCCACATAGAAATGGGACACCCTCTGGCCCTACCCCGCCTGTATAGGGCTGACCCAAGATGCTTACCCGAGTCCTGCCAAGATCTTCCTCCCCAATGTGCAGGCTTGCCCCGGAACATGTTCTTCTGCACCCATTTTTTTTTTACAGACCTAGACAAATGCCCACTTTGGCCCAAAAACCTGGGTGGCGAGGAGAGGGCTTAAAAAGGGATTATTCCTGCCAAAACGGGGCATATGGTCAACCTAGCTAGGGCCAATTCATAGCAGCTCAAGATCTGGCCCTCGAGCATTGTTAACACTGGTTAACGACTGTCACACAACACGCCTCTTGCCTGGCCGGTTGTGGTCTGAGACTAATAGTTTCCAATGCAACATCCGGCCAGGGTTGAAAAACAGATCGTCCAAGACGTCAGCCAGTAACTGGTCTGGCTAGTTGGATCCTCCATCAGCCCCTCTGCTGAACTCTTGGAACCAGGGCAGTGTTACGGATCCGTTCCAATCCGACATCTCGGTAACGCTTCCCACCGCTACATGCCAGGCACAACAGCAGTTCTGGGCAAATCATTCCCATGTGGGACAAATGTCTTCACGATAGTGTGAGAAGGAGACAGAAGATGGGTTTCTGGTTAATGCACCGGTCCGGGACCCAGACTTGGGTTATAAAGTTCTGCCTCTAACTTAGCGTATGCCCTGGAAAATCACTTAGGGACAGACTATCAGAGGTATTTGGGAACCTAATTTCAATCAGAGGTGATTCACAGCTGAGATCAGGGCCCTGTTGTGCCGGGCGCTGCACAGACACAGCGAGAGACAGTCCCTGCCCCAGCTGAGATCAGGGCCCCGTTGTGCCGGGCACTGCACAGACACAGCGAGAGACAGACCCTGCCCCAGCTAAGATCAGGGCCCCGTTGTGCCGGGCGCTGCACAGACACAGCGAGAAACAGTCCCTGCCCCAGCTGGGATCAGGGCCCCGTTGTGCCAGGTGCTGCACAGACACAGCGAGAGACAGACCCTGCCCCAGCTGGGATCAGGGCCCCGTTGTGCCGGGCGCTGCACAGACACAGCGAGAGACAGGCCCTGCCCCAGCTGAGATCAGGGCCCCGTTGTGCCGGGCGCTGCACAGACACAGCGAGAGACAGTCCCTGCCCCAGCTGAGATCAGGGCCCCGTTGTGCCGGGCGCTGCACAGACACAGCGAGAGACAGTCCCTGCCCCAGCTGAGATCAGGGCCCCGTTGTGCCGGGCGCTGCACAGACACAGCGAGAGACAGTCCCTGCCCCAGCTGAGATCAGGGCCCTTTTGGGTTGGGCGCTACCCACACCCCTGCCAGAAATAGCTCACGACCTATCTCGAGAAGAGGCAGGAGAGGAAACAGATGCACAGGAAAGAGAAGTGACCTGCGCGAAGTCACCCAGCAGTTTTGAACGGAGTTTGAAAAGCAGGTTTTTCAATTCTCGGACCAGCGTTTGGTGCCCGACGACGAGCTCCTAGAAGAGCTACCTCGAAGCTGTGGGCCAGCCGAAAGCCTCGGCCCTGGGTCTGTAGCAGCCAGCAGTTCAGGGTTGCCTGACTTAGTCCGCCCTCGTCCTGCAGGGACCCTTCGCCGTCACACGTGAGGGGTGGAATTCCGCTCTCGGAGAGGCGACACTTCCTGGCGTGGTTCTGAGGTCGATTTCAGGCACGTCCGCGCTGCAGTCTGTCCTGCCAACACAGCCAGGGGTGTGAGCTCTTCTCCGCTGGTGACCCCATGGCAGGGGAGACTGTCTATGCGGATCTGAACCTCTCCCCTGGCTTCCCTGGCTCCCGGGCTCCCCTTTCAGCTCTGCCCCTCGGTAAGTGGCTTTTACTTCCCGGCGGGTTCGGATTAAACTCCAGGGTGGATTTTTCTGGGCAGCCCGTTGCTGTCAAGTCCTGCCCCAAAGCGGGGCAGTGCCGGGCAGACCCTCTGGTGTCTGGGGAGTAGCTGGGGCACTTTGGATCAGCTCTCGGCCACAGCTCACAATTGCAGGCGGGTCCCTCGGGGCAGGAGTCTGGGGTGGGCACCACACACCCATTGGGAGGTGGCATCAGACTGTGAGTCTCCAGCAACACCCCACTGAGCTCCGGCTGGCAGCTTGGTGAGTCGGCGGCGGTCGCAGGAGGACGCTGGCACAAATAAAACCCTGCCCCGACCGCTCGCCGGAGGGGGGTCGGTGGTAGGCGCCGGGTGAAGGCTGAGAGCTAATGAAGTTGCTGTGGACACCTGTGCGTTTCACCCAGACCCTGCCCCGGGGAAATCAAGCGGCTTCAATGCACACCGGAGCCAACCCTTCCAGCTGTCTGTGGCTCCCGCCTCACGCTAGCTCTGACTTCAAGGGGGCATTTTTCTCAGCTGCCGTTTCCTCTGCCTGCCTCCCTATCTCAGTGCATCTCTGCAGAGGGCCGGGCCGGTGCCCTGCAAAACAGACTCTCCGGGGTGTCCAGCGGTTGGTGGATTTCTGCCCGTGCACCCTGTGTCCTCAGGAGAGGGGACTGCTCTGGCCAGGGGTCTGTGAGCTTCATGCAGGTCTGATCTGCAGAACGGAGGCCGGGGACTTTTTGCCCACGGACGCTGGCGTTGGTGGGTCTGATTCTCCCTCGCACTGCAAGGCCTCAGCTCAGCCAACGCACACGCCTCGCTGCTGCCACTTCCTTCAGCCCCGTCTCAGTCGGAGGCAAGTGGTGAATGGAGGTGAAGGGGCCACTAGCTACATGACACCCCCCAAGCCTGGAGAAACACCAGAATAACCCTCTGCCCTGCAGGCCTGGCCTCTCCTTGCTCCTGCTTCACCCCGTCCCACCTCTTCCTCCTTCCCCGAGCAATGCAACCTAGGGGACTAATGGGGCCAGAAGGCAACAGCAGTGGTCCATCCCTGAAGCACCCCAGCAGCAGTGGGAGAAATGGAGCAACACAGGCCCAGCTTGCTCTGCTCCCCTGGCCGTGTAGCTCCGGTTCCGGTGGATGAACGCGGGACAGTTCCCAGGGTTCCCTGTAAGCTGAGGGCTCGAACCACCACCTAGGAGAGATTCAGGTGCTGCCCAGCTGATTGGCCGAGTACCTGCAGCTGGCAGTCTGTGTTTCTATGGGTGGTGCATGGGACGGGGGGAGGTCAGACGACCCCTTGGGGGCGCCTCCTGGGGTGCTGGCACGGCCACTGCTTCTCACCTTTCTGCTCTCTGTGGCTCCTCACCACCCAGTCCTGCTGAGCCAGCTCTGCTGGTCTCCCCCAGCCAAGGCTCCGAGCTGAGGTCCCTGTCCCCACCGAGAAGCACGCCTTAGGTTTTTACCTCGGCTACGTCTAAACTGCAGGCTTCTTTTGGAAGAAGCTTTTCTAGAAGAGATCTTCCAGAAAAACTTCTTCTGAAAGAGAGCGTCTGCTCTGATTGCTTTTTCAACAGATAGCGTCCGCACTGAATGGATGCTCTCTTGCATGTCAGCTGTGATTGCCATGGACAGAGAGGCCACCAGGGTACCTGTGCTTTTTCCTCCTTCCTCTTCTTCCAAAAAAACTCCCTCTTCCCCGTCCACACACGGCTTTTTCCGAAAGAGCTCCTTCGGAAAAAAGCTTCTTCCTCGTAGAAAGGGGTTTACCAATGTCGGAAAAACCCCTCTGTTATTTCAATTTCCTTTCGAAAGAACGCGATTGCAATGTAGACATAATTGAAGTTTTTTCAGAAACACTCTGTAGTGCAGACATGCCCTCTCTCAGGATGGAGGGTGCCTTTGCATGGCCCCTTTTGCATGTTCCTCAAGTTGTCCAGGTTCTTGGTTTGGAATTGCAGCCACCTCCCACACCTTTGAGAACCCTGGAAGACACATTTGGGGATTCTTTCCTGGAGGTACTCTCAACCCATTTCACACACACAAAATGGGAAGCGACTGTCTAGGAAGGAGTACGGCAGAAAGGGATCTAGGGGTTATAGTGGACCACAAGCTAAATATGAGCCAACAGTGTGACGCTGTTGCAAAAAAAAGCAAACATGATTCTGGGCTGCATTAACAGGTGTGTTGTGAGCAAGACATGAGAAGTCATTCTTCTGCGCTACTCTGCGCTGGTTAGGCCTCAGTTGGAGTATTGTGTCCAGTTCTGGGCACCGCATTTCAAGAAGGATGTGGAGAAATTGGAGAGGGTCCAGAGAAGAGCAACAAGAATGGTTAAAGGTCTAGAGAACATGAACGATGAGGGAAGGCGGAAAGAATTGGGCTTGTTTGGTTTAGAAAAGAGAAGATTGAGGGGGGACATGAGAGCAGTTTTCAAGATGTAAAAGGGTGTCATAAGGAGGAGGGAGAAAACTTGTTCATCTTGGTTTCTGATGACAGGACAAGAAGCAATGGGCTTAAACTGCAGCAGGGGAGGTTTAGGTTGGACATTAGGAAAAAGTTCTTAAGTGTCAGGGTGGTCAAACACTGGAATAAATTGCCCAGGGAGGTTGTGAACTCTCCATTACTGGAGATATTGAATAGCAGGTTGGACACACACTCATCAGGGATGTCTAGACGGTGCTTGGCCCTGCGGTGATGGCAGGGGACTGGACTTGATGACCTCTCAAGTCCCTTTCCAGTTTTTGAGTTCTATGATTCAAGCTCTTGAACCCTCCTTCTGCAGAGAGCTTGAAAAAACCTGTAATTTCTTTCCATAGCTGGCTTTGCAGTCTTAGGCAGCTTCACACAGAGCCTCCTGCCTTCCAGGATGTAGGAATGGGATCATGGCCTTGGAAGGACGATTTTCATTAGCAAAACGAAAAAACCATGGCTTGGTTGCTCGCTGTTACAGAGCAGCAAAACCAACAAAGAGATCAAAACCACAGAGAATTGCTTCTCTGGGGTTCAGTTTGGAGAGTTACAGTGGAAGGGGCTAGAGAAGCCCAACACACCCCAAAATCAAGAAAATAACCAGACCACATCTGTCTGGGGTGGTTCCCCACTCTGGCCCTCTGAGTGCAGAAGCTGGGGTCCACAAGAGAGCTTCAAAACCTTTCCTTTTCAGACACCAGTTACAAAAACTTCCCCCCAGAATCATAAAACACAGATTTGGGGGGATTTGCTGGCACCATCAAGTGCTTTTTGATCCCTAAAAAACCAGGGGTGAACACTTGAAACCTCCCCCAAGGGTACCCCAAGCTCTTTTGCCTCAAAAAAGCTTGAAAAACGAAAAGAGAAAAACAAGCGGCAGTCTCTGGTAGCTGACCCTTCAGTCGGAGGCCTGCAGATACACAGACAGACCTTCCAGGACACAAGAATTGAATCACCACCTTAAAAGAAGGGATTTGTATTACAAAACAAAAGATAAACTGGATAAAGTAGACATGGTTGCTGGATGTTACAGAGCAACTAAGGAAAGCAAATTAAAAACATCAGAGAACATCTCTGGCACAATGCTTAGAGGGTAAAGGGGGAGGGGAGGCAGAGATACACACAGAGCAGTTCAAACCAAACCACAAAATACAGAAAAATTACCCTGAACACAGCCAGGCTCACATTTCCCTGGTCCTCACGTCTAATGTTCTCTTTGTTCAGTCCACTACCATGCCCCGAATTCCTTGGAGGCATGGTAGTCTTGGCTGGGTGTAAATCATTCTGTGTCTCTCAACTCCTGGTCTTACTTCTCCCACACAACGAAAGTAGGCAGGGGACCTATATCCAATTCAAATTTCAACCCTCTATCTCCATTGGCTCTCCCAGCCCCCGGCTGACACCTTTGCTAGGTACCTGTGTTAACCCCATAGTCACGGGGTGTTGGTCAGCGTCTGACTAAACATCCCCTGTTCCACTCACATATCTGTAGTTTCAAGATTTAGTTTTTCCCCAGACATGGATGTCGCTGGATTCCCTACGCCTGGCTCCCTGGCTTCTTTCATGTTCTCCCAGGTTCTGTGCCACCCACACAACAGGAGCTGGAGGGTCACTGTTTCCATTCCAAAATCCCGCACTCTGCTTCCATTGGCTTGTGTAGTCTGCTGTCAGTTCACTTCCTGCTTCCCTAGCATTCCTGGGGACTCTCTAGGACCCACTTTCTATGGTTTTAATGCTTACAGGCAAGGTCTCAAGAGTTATCTACTGAGAAAGACTTTAGCTAAATGAATGGCTAGAATTTACTCCTCCCAGACATTACAGCACAAAACTATAATAAACCCCCTACAGGGATCTAGGATTCTACCGACAATATAACCTCAGGGCCATATTTCTCTTTGAAACAATATTTCATGCACCAGATCCGGACTGTTTCTCACCAGACGTTGCTTCTTACAGGTCCCCAGAGTCCCCGGTGGCACAGCACAGCGCTGTGGGTCAGCGGGATCGGGAATATTGTCCTGGCGATGGCTGTGGTAGCGCTGGGAATATGGGGTGAGTAGCTGCCAGCGCCGGGTGTGTCCGTGCAGGTCCGTCGGTGAATAGAACAGACTGTCCTGTCCCTCCAGAACTCCATAGTGCTGGTGAATTTCTCTGATGCTCCCAAATGCTTGACTGTGACTGTACTATTGGGGATTTCTGGGGCTCCACTTTGAGGGTCAAATCAAGGTGAATTGATGGAGACATGGCTACTTACAGCCCAAGCCTGGGGGTTCTCCACCAGAAGGCACTGAACCAATCACAAGGAGCACTTCTGTTTGCGACACTGGCTAGCAAGAAGTCCTACATGCAACCCCTCCTTAGACACTGCACTCCTTATACAAATAAGTCATGAAAACCAATCTCACCAAACCCAGACAGGTTCTTCCAAACCCCAAGCACCAGCCACATTCCTAGGTCAATTTATAATTCAGATCTTACCCAAAAGAGCTCACTGGGCCAATCCTTTAGAATCTAAAATCCAAAGTTTTATTGATAAAAGGCATCCAAGTTGCATACACCAATTGCAAGGTTCTCGAGGCAGGCTGGTAGCAAAGGTGGAAAAATCAGCTGTCTTAGAGGAAGGGTGTGTCTACACTACACCCTAAACTTGAAATAAGATACACAATTTGCTCTATGCCAGTGGTTCCCAAACTTTTCACTATCCCGCTCTCTTTTTGAGTTTTGAAAAACCCTCATGCCTCACCCCCTAAAAATAGCAGCAAAATGTGTTGAGCAAAAAATAAAAAACACAACGGGAATTGACCGGGCCCAAGCTGTGTGTGTTCCGGTGGACGCCTGAGCCAGGAAAACACATCTCCAGTATTTTCTGATTTTTTTTATCAGATGGACCAAGTTCTTTCTTGGAGGGGTTGATGGTGGGGGGCTGGGTTGCATCGCGCCCACCCTAGAATTTATTCACACCTCCTCAGGGGCACGCTTTTCATCCACATCTTAATTAGCTTCTTTGTACACAATTTGGTGCCGACATATAACAGTGGTTGCAACAATGTTTCATCTGTTCATCTCAAAACTTCAATAATGTCAGGGTACCACAGAATGATAAATGGGGTGTGATAAGGATGGATGGATATAAGATAGAGCCAGGTATACACTAGAATGGGATAAAAATAAGGCACACATAAGAACGAATTAGGCTGGAAAAAAACCCAACCCAAACTCTAGTCTAGCGCTGACAGAATTTCTCATCTAAAAGGAGATTTTTTTAAAAGGAAAATTTGAATTTTGCTATGTCTGTAGAGCTCCTGATCTCCTCCGTTGTCTCCCTTACCACCAATCTCCTGAGAGGTTTTAAGGGACAGGTGTGGGTCCTTAGAACATAAGAACATAAGAACGGCCGTACTGGGTCAGACCAAAGGTCCACCTAGCCCAGTACCCTGTTTGCTGACAGTAGCCAGCGCCAGGTGTCCCAGAGGGAGTGAACAGAACAGGTAATGATCAAGTGATCTCTCTCCTGCCATCCATCTCCACCCTCTATCAAACAGAGGCCAGAGACACCATTCCTTACCCATACTGGCTAACAGCCATTGATGGAGCTAACCCCCATTATTTTATTTAGTTCTCTTTTAAATCCTGTTATAGTCCTAGCCTTCACAACCTCCTCAGGCGAGGAGTTCCACAGGTTGACAGTGCACTGAGCAAAGAACTTCCTTTTATTTGTTTTTATTTGTCCTTCTCGATCCTGCCTCCTGCTCAGCGGCAAGTAACTTCATTTATTTGCTTCTCAGATACATTTATTTGGCTGTGCCTCCATCCTCTCTGCTCCTTCCTCACGGGGTCACCAGGACAGGTTGGGAGGAAAAGTCTCACCCCAGGGTAACCCTCAACTTACTTACCTGATAGTTGGAGACTCCTAAGAAACAACACAAACTCATACAATATACTCACCACATGAAGTGAGATGCAGGGCCCGTAAAGGGAGGTGTGTGTTGGTTGCAAACAACATTGGGAGCGCCAGGCGCTCCCTCTGCAGCCAATCATAGGGCTGCTACGGCTCAGTCGGCACCCACCACAAATTCTACGTACCCAAGCGCAGGGAGTAAAACCGCCCTCTCCCAGGAGACCGTCTTGGTTTCGACAATTTTATCGCCCACTCAGATGAAGGAGGACACTTACCAGCCATGGCTGCCCACTGCTGTGGCAATAGAAATAGTAACAATAACAGAAAGCTACCCCCATAGTCACGGCTTACTGCCTATCTGCAGCCTAGAGCGGATCTGTGCCGGGGTGTAAGGCACCAGCTGGGCTCTGGGGAGAAGATTCCCCTTGCTGCTCTGTTCCTGTTTATAACCATGTTTACCTGAGTGGTAGGGGAAACACTGATACTATCTCTTCGTGGTACTGGAGCGGAAGTAAAAAGAGCACAGGAGCTGTGTTGACACCACAGTGGGCAGTGAGGGGGTGATCAACTGCAAAGGGCATCGAAGTCGGTGGAAACTTTTATTCACACTGAGCTAGTCGTTCAGCTGAGATCAGGCCCCGTTGTGCTGGGCGCTGCACAGACACAGCGAGAGACAGTCCCTGCCCCAGCTGAGATCAGGGCCCCGTTGTGCCGGGCGCTGCACAGACACAGCGAGAGACAGTCCCTGACCCAGCTGAGATCAGGGCCCCGTTGTGCCGGGCGCTGCACAGACACAGCGAGAGACAGTCCCTGCCCCAGCTGAGATCAGGGCCCCGTTGTGCCGGGCGCTGCACAGATACAGGGAGAGACAGTCCCTGTCCCAGCTGAGATCAGGGCCCCGTTGTGCCGGGCGCTGCACAGACACAGCGAGAGACAGTCCCTGTCCCAGCTGGGATCAGGGCCCAGTTGTGCCGGGCGCTGCACAGACACAGCGAGAGACAGTCCCTGCCCCAGCTGAGATCAGGGCCCCGTGGTGCCGGGCGCTGCACAGACACAGCGAGAGACAGTCCCTGTCCCAGCTGGGATCAGGGCCCCGTTGTGCCGGGCGCTGCACAGATGCAGCGAGAGACAGTCCCTGTCCCAGCTGAGATCAGGGCCCCGTTGGGCCGGGCGCTGCACAGACACAGCGAGAGACAGTCCCTGCCCCAGCTGAGATCAGGGCCCCATGGTGCCGGGCGCTGCACAGACACAGCGAGAGAGTCCCTGCCCCAGCTGAGATCAGGGCCCCGTGGTGCCGGGCGCTGCACAGACACAGCGAGAGACAGTCCCTGTCCCAGCTGAGATCAGGGCCCCGTGGTGCCGGGCGCTGCACAGACACAGCGAGAGACAGTCCCTGCCCCAGCTGAGATCAGGGCCCCATTGTGCCGGGCGCTGCACAGACACAGCAAGAGACAGTCCCTGACCCAGCTGAGATCAGGGCCCCGTTGTGCCGGGCGCTGCACAGACACAGCGAGAGACAGTCCCTGACCCAGCTGAGATCAGGGCCCCGTTGTGCCGGGCGCTGCACAGACACAGTGAGAGACAGTCCCTGCCCCAGCTGAGATCAGGGCCCCGTTGTGCCGGGTGCTGCACAGACACAGTGAGAGACAGTCCCTGCCCCAGCTGGGACCAGGGCCCCGTTGTGCCGGGCGCTGCACAGACACAGCGAGAGACAGTCCCTGCCCCAGCTGGGATCAGGGCCCCGTTGTGCCGGGCGCTGCACAGACACAGCGAGAGACAGTCCCTGCCCCAGCTGAGATCAGGGCCCCGTTGTGCTGGGCGCTGCACAGACACAGCGAGAGACAGTCCCTGCCCCAGCTGGGATCAGGGCCCCGTTGTGCCGGGTGCTGCACAGACACAGCGAGAGACAGTCCCTGCCCCAGCTGAGATCAGGGCCCCGTCGTGCCGGGCGCTGCACAGACACAGCGAGAGACAGTCCCTGCCCCAGCTGGGATCAGGGCCCCGTTGTGCCGGGTGCTGCACAGACACAGCGAGAGACAGTCCCTGCCCCAGCTGAGATCAGGGCCCCGTCGTGCCGGGTGCTGCACAGACACAGCGAGAGACAGTCCCTGCCCCAGCTGAGATCAGGGCCCCGTTGTGCCGGGCGCTGCACAGACACAGCAAGAGACAGTCCCTGCCCAGCCGGGATCAGGGCCCCGTGGTGCCGGGCGCTGCACAGACACAGAGTGAGAGACATTCCCCGCTTCCCAGGAGCTCACAGTCTAAATAGGTAAGACAGTGGAAAGAAAAGAGGCAAAATTAGTTGACCAGGTTCACGTAGCAGATCTATGTCAGAGCTGAGAATTAAACCCAGATAATTCCACCCATGAACTCACACTGACTGTCCATTAATCACGCCAAGTTTCTCACCTCTTCCTGGCCATGTGGGCATTGGTGATGGTTTTCACACACACCCTTCTCTGTGCCCAGCTCCTCCACTCACAGCAAACAATAGAAGCACCTTAGAGAGCTTAGTTTGCAAGGTAGACCAGAAGCATAATTTAATTTGCGGTGCTAAGCAGCAGCAAGGGCAGCTGGGGGGGAGGTGCAGGAAACAGGGAAGTATAAGGAACTTTAAACCACCGCTGAAATACTCTCTTTTAGCTACAAAAGGCTGTCACTGAACGGTGGGTGGGAATGGTTCCCCTGAAAGTCGTGTTCCCAGCGAGATGGGGTGGGACCGGGCCACAATTCAGAGTCGCTCAGCGAGCAAGCCCGGCTCAATAGCTTGGGTGCATGATGGGAGCTCTGGGACCAGTCCTGGCTCTGCCACCGATTCCCCGTGTGACCCTAGGCTGGTCCCTTAAGGCTGGAATGCCACAGGGGTTTAGCTGCTGAATAATGGAGTGAGGTGCATAAAAACAACCCCCGGGGTGTCTAAAGCCTATTGAAATCAATGGGAATTTGGCACCTAGGGCGTAGGTTCCCCAGTGTGTTTACCACCCAAGGGAGTTAGGCACCTAAATACCATTGGAGAGCTAGGCCGGGGTGTTTCTGGAAACCCTACTTTGGACCTCTCTTTATGTGCATAAGCCCCTTGAATAATCTGTCCCTGTGATCCTCCCCTGCCTCACAGAGAAAGTGACAGGGTCCAGATTACTTCTGACAGACAGGCTGTGCCCCTCACCTTGGTCTCGGGGTGGCTGCATGGAGGGGGAGGCCGGCAGGGAGCCCTGTTTTGACTGAGCCAGCTTCCACCACTGCAGAGAGGCTCTGATGCTGGACGCAGTGACCATAGGCCCTGGTCACTGTCTCAGCTTCCTGTGCGATCTCCCGCCCCAGCCCACACGGCTCCCGACCCTAGGCGGGCCGGATCCAGCCCTCTGAGAGGCTTTGGACCACCCATGGTCTATATGGTATTGAACCTGCAGCCCCTGATAGGCAGCTCACAGGGTCTGTCCCCAGCCCTCAGCGCTCGGTGAGTCAGTGTCCCCACCTGTGCAAGGGGGTAACAGCCGCATGGGGGGGGGAGGGGATAGGGGGCTAAATCTAGCAAAGACTCTGAGGTGTTCTGATACTGCCGTGATGGGGGTGGAATAATAGAGATGCAAACAGGGGCTGGGTTTGCAAAAGGCCCCAAAGGATTTAGGCACCAAACTCCCACTGACTTTCAAGCCAGATGCTTTTTTAGACACTGGCCCTTTGGGGTGCTCCGAAGCCCAGGGGAGTCAGAGGAGATGGAGCTGAACAGGCTTTAAGCCAGGCCCTGGGTCTCTTCTGGTGCTTTTACCCAGCAACTCCCTTCACACTGACCTGTCCCCTCTCTCCTCTCTATGCCGCTTTGCAGTTTCCCACTTGGAGTCCGAGAAGAGACAGACCCTGGCACCCCCTGGGAACGAGGACCCCAGCCCAGCAGCTTGCAGCACCCACCTGGAGCGTGTCCGATCCCAGCTGTGCCCCCCGGCCCAGCCTGGCCCAGCAGGTAACCCCAGCGTGGGTGTATCTGAGCCATCCACCCCGGGCACTGCCAGGGGGAACCCAGCCACTGGGCCAGGCTGTGGGGATCCAGCAGGGCAGGAACACGCTGCCCCCTGCTGGCTGCTCCCATCTAGCCCCCATCCCTAGGGTGGGAGTGGGCTCTGAACCCAATGCAGCAGCGACACCTAGTGGCCATACCTGGTACTGCTCCGGGGAGGGGTGGGGAGGTACCACCCAGGCAGAGTTTCCAAACAATCGAATACTGGGATAGCCACATGTTGGCAGAGCTGGGATGCACTGAGAGACAGAGCCAGCCCAAGCTACAGGCAGACCGGGCCCTAGCCCGGGGCGTCTGATTTTAAGGGGCACCGTGCGGTGCTGCTGGGCCGAGCGGGGGCGGGACCAGTGGCAGGACCTGGGCCAGCCCCAGATTTCAGGGAGCCCGAAGGGGCCTCAGCCCCTTTTTATCCCCAGCTCTGCCCCCGTCACAGGGAGGGAGCAGCCAGGAATGAGGCCCAGAGTGTTACTGGGGCCCGTCTCTCTGCAGGGGGCGCCGGGTGCAAACTCTGCCCCATGGACTGGCGGCAGCGCGGGGACAAATGCTACTGGGTCTCCACAGGAATGAAAACCTGGGATGAGAGTCACAGCGACTGCACCGCGAGGGGCTCCCAGCTGCTGGTGATCCGGGACCGGGAGGAGCTGGTAAAAGGGCCGGGAACACCTCAGCTGGGGCTGCCCCTGTGGGGCTCAAGTTTGGGTACAGAGCCCAAGGGGTACATTAGATACTTTGGGGCTGGGAGTTTCACAGCTGCTTAGGGGATTTGGACACCTATGCCCATTAATCGTAAATAACAGCGTGTCCAAATCCCCTACGCAGCTTTGACAACCCCCATCTCAATCACTTGCCACAGGACCACACAAGGGGGCTTAAAGCTGCTGGTACTGTCCCACTTCGGGGTGTGCCCAGCACAGCTCAGCTGGAGCAGAGGGTGTGTCTGTGTGTGGGTGGGTGGAAGAGAGAGTCAGAGAATGTGAAAGATGCACATGGCTGGCTGGGTACAGAGGGAGGGGGAACAGCAGGATAGAGATGACTAGAGGGGGCATATGAGGGATAGATGGATAAATAGATGGGTGTGTATGGAGATAGATGGATAAATAGATGGGTGTGAATGGATAATGGGTGTGTCTGGGGCTAGAGGGACAGACGCAGATAGTTGTGCTGGCGCTGTTGTTGTTGACAACTTGGCAATGTGAGACAAACCAGCTTTGGTCCCCAGCTGCCTGTCACCCTGTCTCTGCAGGAGGCCCTCCAGGACCTGACACAAGGCAGAGCTCAGCTCTGGATGGGACTGTCCCGCCCCTCTCCGGAGAAGGGCTGGACCTGGCTGGATGGATCCCAGCTGGATCAGACCCTGTGAGTGATTCCTTGACTCACTTTCCCTCCCAGCTGTGGGCAGAAGAGGATGAGGGACTCCAGGGAGGGGGGAAGGTTGGGAACCCAGGGGGGGCATGTTTCACGTCAGATGATGCTGAAATCTGGAGACTGGCCTAGAGGGGGGAGCAAACATGGGACACGGGGCAGGGAGAGAATGGGGAGACACAGAGCAGCCAGAGGGGACCAGGAGGGGCAGCGTGGTGGGGAGGAACCGTGGGGCAGGCGGGAGATGGGCAGGGCCGAGTGCAGCAGGCAGGAGGGGGCTGGAGCAGGTCCCTGGCCTATGGGCCTGGAGAGGCCACTAGAGCCCCTGGCCAGGCCCTGGCAGTGGTGGGGTGGGGCAGCCCCAGGGCAGGGCTGGAGGGGAAGAGAGTGTGGGGGAGGATCCCATTAGCACAGGGAAGAGCCGCTGCTGAGTGAGTGTAACGGACCCGCAGGCGCTGACAGGGGCCCTCTCCTCTGTCCCGCAGGCTCCCGGTGTCAGGCCCGGCCGAGGGGAGCAGCTGTGGGGCGGTGAAGGGGAATCGGCTTCATTCACAAGGCTGCAGCTCCACATTCCAGTGGGTTTGCCAGCGTGACGCCGTCCCGCTCTGAACAGGGCACAGAGGAGTCCTCAGAGGACGGCTCCGTTATCCCCGTGTCACACCTGGGGAAACTGAGTCACAGACACAGACCTGCCCAAATCACACCAAGAACTGGTGGCAACGTGAGACATGGAACCCAAGCGTCCCAGCTCCCAGTCCTACCTCAGCCTGTAGAAGCGAGTCCAAGCTCCGGCTTTTCCTGTTCCAGCAGGGATGGCAGAGTGCTACTGGGGACAGGGCTGGGCCATGGGGTGTCTGGCTCTGCTCAGCCCTGGGAACCTTTAATCCTACCCTCCCCCCCCCCCCATCCTCCCACCCCAGGACTGGGAGAGAAGGGTCTGCCCTGGAGCCCAGCTCAGTAAAAGCCCACGGATCCAGTGTGTCTAAGGGGGCTGAACTGTTGATTCCAGCTGATGAATTTCCTTCCACGTCTCTGCCAGGTCCCACTCTCTGCTCTTCTCCCTGGCCCATCCATCGCTCCTGCCCATTCCCTGACGTGCCTCTGCCCACCCTACCCGAAAACCTCATTACCTCCTATCGCTAACGAGGGGCTCTCAGCTTCAGAGGTGCATTCGTTACCTCCCTTAGAGCATCTATCAGCTGCGCTCCCCCCGCCCCCGGTCCCTAATGGTTCCTTTTCCTGAGAGTCCCCAGGCTATGTCTAGACTGCAGGTTTCTTTCGGAAGAAGCTTTTTCGGAAGAGATCTTCCCAAAACATTCTTCCAAAACAAGTGTCCACACTGAATGGATGCTCTCTTGCATTTCAGCTGTGATTACTATGGGTGGAGTAGCCACCAGAGCACCTGTGCTTTTTCCTCTTTCTTCTTCTTCCGAAAGATCTCCCTCTTCCCCATCCACACATGCCTTTTTCTCAAAAAGGCCTCTTTCTCATAGAAAGAGGTTTATCAATGTCAGAAAAACCCTTCAGTTTTTTCAATTTTCTTTCAAAAGAAGATGCTTGCAGTATGGACGTAAATGAAGTTTTTTTTTAAAAAAAAAAATGGATGTTTTTCCGAAAAAATCTCTGCAGTGTAGGCATACCCCAGACAGCATCTGATTGAATATTTCTCCCCGTTCCCATTGTGTCTCAGAGATCGATTTCATTTTGGATCAGAGATGACATCAATCCAATATAATTCTCGACAGTTCTTTTGTATTTATTACAGATAAATTGGACTTTGGATCCAGTTCCTAAAGCTCTTATTTTAAATACATTGTTTTGAAGTCAATTCTTTAACTAAAAAGAGTGATGTCTGAGGGCATTTGCTTCATTTTATGTCCTTTAACAAAGTATTCACAGAAAGATATTTTTTCTACCTTTTTGTATATATAAAACTGATAAAGGTCCTTGTAGGGGTAGAACCCCAGAGCTGCAAGAGCCCTCAGGAGTCATTGAATCCAGCTCCCTGCCCAAAGCAGGACCAATCCTAACTCAATCAACCCAGCCAGGGCTTTGTCCAGCTGGAACTTAAAACCCTCTGGCTGCGTCTAGACTGGCATGATTTTCCGTAAATGCTATTAATGGAAAAGTTTTCTGTTAAAAGCATTTTCGGAACAGAGCATCTAGATTGGCATGGACACTTTTCCACAAAAGCACTTTTTGCAGAAGAGCGTCCGTGCCAATCTAGACGCGCTTTTCTGCAAAAAAAGCCCCGATCACCATTTTCGCGATCGGGGCTTTTTTGCAGAAAACAAATCTGAGCTGTCTACACTGGCCCTTTTGCACAAAAGCTTTGCCCAAAAGGGACTTTTGCCTGAACGGGAGCAGAATAGTATTTCCACAAGAAGCACTGATTTTTTACATGAGATCGTCAGTGCTTTTGCGGAAATTCAAGCGGCCAGTGTAGACAGCTGGCAAGTTTTTCCGGAAAAGCAGCTGATATTCTGGAAAAACTGGCCAGTCTAGACACAGCCCTCTAGGAATGGAAATTCCACCCCCTCCCTAGGAAACCCATCCCAGTGCTTCCGTACCCACCTCGGGAAATAGTTTTTCCTAATCTCCAACCTAGACTTAACTCATTTTCATGGTCCTCTTTTATTTAAAAGAGATACTGAGTAACATTTCTATAAATTACACAGCCATTTACCTCTGTGGTTCTGAGCTGCAGACAGCTGTCTGATCACTAACTCCATGGTCTGTTGCAAAGCCATTAGTGGAACAAGTCTGAATTCTGCGTTCAGAATGCAATTAGCACAATTGTTTCAAATAAACACTTGTTACAAAGGGGTTTGAATTAATCCAATCAGATTTTTTAAAAACCCCTGAATGTATTTGTGTTCCATAGTGATGACTGGGATATTCACTCTCCATGCTTCACCCTGGAAGGTCTGTGCGGATCCCCAAACCAGCTAAAGCAGACAGACCAAAAGGGGGGTGTTTGAATTACTACCAAACAGAGCATGGCTAATCTCACTGCAAGCGTGCCCCTTAGAGGGAATTTAGCTGGCAAGCATTTGCGTCACTGGAGCTCGGTGGATGTCCTGGGCCAGAGGTGGGCAATAATTTTTGGTGGCGGGGCCACACCATGATTTTGGTAAGTGGCCAAGGGCTGCACTTTTCTGTGGAGAGGGTGGCGGGTCTATGGTGGAGGTCGGGTGCAGAAGGGTGCACGGGGTAAGGGACTGGGGTGCAGAAGGTGTGGGATCTGAGAGGGTATTTGGGTGGAGGAGGGTTGTGACCTGGAGCAGGGGAATGGGATGTAGGGTCAGGGAGGGGGTATGGGTGCAGGAGAGGGTTCTGGCCTGGGGGAGGCGAGTAGGAGAGGGTACAGGGCCTGGGAGGGAGTTGGTGGGTTCAGGGTCTCACAGGCCAATCTCTCAGCCAATAGGAGCTGAGAGATTAGCAGAGGTCAGGTCTTATTGGCTGGTTGTTTCTGGCCAATAGGCGCAGAGGATGGGGCTGGGGGCAGGGAGAACCCTCCCTCTCCACGCAGAGCAGAGAAACGCGGCAGCTGTGTGTGTGCCTGAGGGTCCCGGCAGGGTGGCCCGTGGGCCGGATCCGGCCCCAGGGCCGTATTTTGCCCAGTCCTGATTTAGACCAAACTTCTGCAGTGTAAGTCACCTGCCCCTCGGCAGGAGGCCCAGGCAGCTGGTGCAGGCCAGGCAGGGTGTGTAATGCAGTGCAGACAATCCCGTTTTGTGCATCACTCCCCCTCTGGGAAAGAGGATAATGAGACTGCCCTGCCTTTGGGAGGCACTTTGAGAACGCCAGCTGCAAAGCTCTGGCTCAGAGCTGGGAGTTGTGTCCGTCATCCCATGGATGCTAAAGCTTTCTGTTAAGCCACGTGAATGCTGAGTGTCTGTTGTAGATGGGCCACAGAGTAGCCTGGCTCTGGTGTCTTGGGTGATATTAACCAAGTAACTTGCTCAATCTGTGCCTCAGTTTCCTCTCCCACCCTTTGTCTTGTCCATTTAGACAGTGAAGTCCTTGGAGCAGGGACTGTCTCTCCTTGTGTCTGTGCAGTGCCCGGCCCTACAGGGCCCTGATCCCAGCTGGGGCAGGGACTGTCTCTCGCTGTGTCTGTGCAGCGTCCGGGACAATGGGGACCCCGATCCCAGCTGTAGCCCCTAACTGCTGGTTGCCACAGAAATAAGATTTTTGGCTTCCTGATGCTTAGCACAGTGGTTAAGGTGCTTCTCTGCAAAACTCTTCACACCTTGGCTACGTCTAGACTGGCATGATTTTCCGGAAATACTTTTAACGGAAAAGTTTTCTGTTAAAAGCATTTTCGGAAAAGCGCGTCTAGATTGGCACGGACGCTTTTCCACAAAAAAAGCCCCGATCGCCGTGTTCACGATCGGGGATTTTTTACACAAAACAAATCTCAGCTGTCTACACCGGCCCTTTTGTGCAAAAGTTTTGTGCAAAAGGGACTTTTGCCCGAACGGGAGCAGCATAGTATTTCCGCAAAAAGCACTGATTTCTTACAGTAGGAAGTCAGCGCTTTTGCAGAAATTCAAGTGGCCAGTGTAGACAGCTGGCAAGTTTTTCCGGAAAAACTGGCCAGTCTAGACACAGACCTTGTGTATTCAGGGATTGTGCCCAGGAATTGCGCCTGACCAGCAGGAGAACAGCCCGACTCTTTCAATGCCCTGTGTGTCTGTGACGTAGTGGGGGTAACTTGCTAGAGCTGTGGCGACCTCTGCTGTCTGTAGCAAGACTCAGCAGGGAAAGGGTGAGTCATTATGCAAAGGTGGCTCCAAACTGGTCGGACCAGCCACCCCCCAGGGAGAGGAACAAAGGAAGGTGGGATGCTGCCCGTGGCTGGGGGGCAGGGCTGCAAGAGAGAGAGTTAGTTCCTGTCTGGAAAGCAGGGGAGAAGGAGCTGGGGAGGGGGGCTGGGACTCCCCCATCTCCAGGGGGCACTGAGGCCTCTTAGCCCCAGTTCCTGTAACCAGATTACATCTGTGCTGTGCTGTATCCTGGAGAAGCAATAAACCACCTCTATTCTACTGGCTGGTGGAGTCTGTTTGTGCCATTTCGGGGGTGCAGGAGACGGGAAAACCTCATCACGCCGTCACAGTGTCTCCCCACCACGCTCCCCTGGATACATCCTTTCCACCAGGGAAGGTGCATAGATGCTGAACCCTGCACTTTAATAGGCAGAGACCATGGAAAAGCCCCTCCCACGAAGACATCACTCCCCTCCACGTTGGCAGAGTTTCCCCTTGTTCATGGGGGGCCTCCAGTGTTTCCCCTCATTCATGGTGGGACCTTCCCCATCTTGGGGAGGGAAAGACAAGGAGGAGGACAGTGAAAGAGGAGACTCACACACTGTCCTCAGCTTATTGGGCTTTGTTGGCAGGGGGCAGCTGCTGCCTCAGTTTCTCTGCTGGGGGTGGACCCATAAGGCCCTAAGGCTTGCCAAATAAAAGCTTCTCTTCTGGGAACTGTTTATTATAAAAATTTTCCTTGGGAGACGTCCGGCTCCTTTGAGCCTCGCTGGCCGCAGGTTCCTCCGCACGAGGAACTGGAGGCAGTAACTCCGCCCCTTCCCGAGCTACTCAGTCACGGAGGGGCTGTGCAGGAGATGAAGAAACTCCCTGGCCCACAGCCAGTGGGCCCCAGGAGGGAGACAGAACTCCTGGCACACCCCAAACTGGCCATGGGCTGGAGCTGCAGCCTCTGCCAGACCAGGCTCCCTCTCCGAGTCCAGGGTGGGGGGCTGCTGGAACAGAACCAGAGCAGACGTGCAAGGACGTGGCCTTCATGTGAAATCGGTGGAGTGTCAAACAGGCCAATGGGAGGCAGAGACTCCCCGGGGGGAGGGCAGCTTTGTTCTGTCCTCCAACAAGCATCTCTCTTCCTTGCTGCTGGGCCCCCCGCGCCTTTGCCAGCACATCACGTGCCCCACATGCTGGGGCTGCTTTGGGACAGCCCCGTTGTCAGGATCAGGCCACGTCATCCAGGCCATGGTGACTTGACTCCGCCTTCTGGGCTCCGGGCGGGTTTGCTGCAGATCCAGCGGCCTTCCCCTGAGCAGCGCGAGCTGCCGCAATGGCCGTTGCTGAGAAACGCGCACCGCTCGCCGCCCGCTATCGCAAACCTGCAACACACAACGAGCCGCCCCACCCAGCGATTAGCGCAGCTCCCACTGACCCCAAGGCCACAGAGCCTGCCTAGGAGAGCGTGTCCCAGGAACCAGACTTCTCAAGTCACGGCGCCCGGCCTTAACCACAGGGCCAGGCTCAGGGGAGCTGCCTCAGTCATACAGGGTTGCCAGATGGCTTAAAAAAAAATATCAGACACAAATTTGATAAAAGTGTCAAAAAAAGAAAAAAGCAGCAGCAGCAGCACTGGGAATTAATCAGGGAGAGACCTGGGGGGTGATTCCAGAGGTTGGGCCGAAATGCAGTCACGGCCCCTTTAATTGCCGCACATCCCAAACGGGTTTCCGTCAAGCACCGAACCAGGCCCGGGAAAAGCAGAAAAACTGGCTTAAATAGAAAATTTCTATGGCCAATATTGTCTCAATTTGTTTACCGGACACAAAGTCCAAATACCAGACTGTCCAGTTCAATACCAGACACCTGGCAACCCTGGCGGAGTGAACAGCACTCAACGGGACTCACCTCTGGTTGAATTCGGTGCCATTGGTCCATTTCCAGGGCTGGCCTGGTTCCCTCCGGAGCCCGATCCAGTAGTTAGAGTTGAGGTCTTTATAGCGCTTTATGAAATCCTGTCACAGAGGAAAAGAAACATGCCTCACACCCCATTTCTTGGCCCTCTACAACCAACACTGGGTTCTCTGGGCTATTACATAGGGGGCCAGGAAAGCTGGGAATTCTGCACCAGGAAATGACAATCCAGTTTCGAGACAGCACCCAACCGCTCCATAAAATACAGGGAAATCTGTCCAGGTATGGACATCACACTAAGACTAGCCTAGTGAATTTTTCAGAGCTGGCTGGAGATTTTCCATCACAATATTTCCATTACAAAATGTTTCCTGCAGAAAGGAACTTTTCAGTTAAATGTCAAATTTGCTGAAATTCTTCCATTTACCACCAAGTAATGATTGTGTTTTGGCTCTGTTCAACATTAGTCTGTGGCCAGCTGGGCTACCAGGGTTGCCTCGTGGGAATTATATTTGTCTCATGCTTCCATCCCCTTCTATGATTTGAGTTTCCCCAGACTACGTCTCCCACGATGCAGCAGGGTTTCCCTAAGCCACTGCTGTGCATCATGGGAAATGTAGTTTAGCTAGGGATCCTGGCGCACAGAAGAGAAGGGGAGCAAAAGAGACCATGACAACTCCCATGACGAAACATGCCTGCTGTTTAGTGTTGCATCAGGCTGAAACCAAATGTTTTGGATTTGCTTTTACAAGCCAAGCTGTTTTGATCTGTGAATGTCTGAAAAAATTGCAGGACAATGTAGCACTTTAAAGACTAACAAGATGGTTTATTGTTAGTCTTTAAAGAGCTACATTGTCCTGCATTTTGCTTCAGCTACCCCAGACTAACACGGCTACATTTCTATCACTGAAAAAATTGGTTTGATCAAATGTTGAAACCAGACTGTCATGGCGTGGACCAGGCCCTGTGTTGCAGCCCAAAAAGACTATAGAGAAGTCTTCAAGCATGCTAGAGTGGCTGCAAGGGAGATAGCCTATCAAGGAGTCAGGAAGTCCCTATAAAAGGAGTTACAAAGCAGAGCAGCAGTCAGTTGCTGTGTGGAACCCAAGGCATGCAGACCTGGTGACTGGCCAGAGTCACTACAGAGAACACGGAGATGGACCCTGGAAAGGTTTGTGTGATAGCACATGGGGTGTGCGACTTGGCCAGAGGGCTGTGTCGCCATGGGTGCTTTGTGACTGTGCTCGACCAGAGGAGGGCGCTCTCCAGAAAGGTTAGTGTGGCCCTGTTACACAGACGGTTTCCTATATGGCTGGATCTGAATGGAACGTTACAAGCGGATTTATTTCAGTCTCTTGTTCTGGGTCTGATGCTTTGACATTTGTTTTTCTCCTGAATTTCCCTTAGGCTAGACATGCTGATTTGTAAGCAGCGCTGGTATTTAGCAGCTCCCTGGCTCTGCGTCCCAGGCCTTTAAACACTCCTGTTTCTGACCCAACCCCATGAATTACTGAGACTCTTATACTGGCTGGTGGCTTTTGTAACACTCCAGAGTCTGGGGATTACAGGAGACCCTTGTCTTTCCTAGGTAGAAACTCATGGCTGCTGAGAAACTTGAAAATGTGAGCCCCTAAAAGCTTTGACACTGGAAAAATTAGAAGCCCTCATGGCTGTTGTTTGGAAATGAATCACATGGTTTTGGGAGGGGGGGGGGGGCCTGACTGCAGAGTTTTAAATGCCTGGGCTGACAAGGGTGCTCCTGTCACATAAAAGGGGCTGAGAAGCATCTCGATTCCTCCTGCTGGGAATTCCCCAGGAGCAGAGGGTCGGCACATTACTCTCTCAGGGCTCTGACTCCATGCCCGGTGTGTAGGGAGGATGGGGCATGGGCAGAGCCCTCAGAGCTGCAGCTGTTCTGGGCTAGGAGAAATTGCACTAAATTCCAGCAGCATCCGGGGCCAGGCCAGTCCCAGGACAAGCCCAGCCTACAGCCGTCTGTGCCTCCCCTACCCCGTGCAGCCCAGAATCAGTCTCACCATCTCCTGCTGTGTGTCAATCCCAGCCAGGGAGGCGCCGTGGGCAGAGCAGTTCTTTTGGCTGTCGGTCCAGGTTGCTTCAGGCTCTGAGAAATAGTAACACTTCCCCCGGTACCCAACCCAGCCATCAGGGCAGGCAGCCACCCAGCAAGCAGCAGCCGTTGGAGACGGCTCAGGTATCCTGTCTGGAGAGGAGAAAGCAGCAGGGTGAGAGATTTGTGCACAACTTGCTCTGTAGCCAAGGGAACGGGGCCCCAGAACACCACACCATGGCACACAGTGCACACATGTACAGCTGATTGTGCGGAGACACGTTCCCCTTTACAACAGACAGGCCAGGGTGGGGAAAAAGGCCTCACACGGTACCCACCTACCAATGAGAAAATTATAAACAGCCAGCAGGTGGCGCTGCCACCCCCGCAGCCAGGTAGAGACGGACACACTTGGGATTGGTGCAACCAGCCAGCAGGTGGTGCTGTTACCACTCAGCAGGGTACAGGGGAGAGGCCGGGTTTCGATCAGCGCCACCTAGTGGCCGGTAATCTCTGTCAATGCAGGTGAGATGCTCCCTAGACACACTCCCGAGATCTGGCCCAAGAGGGTCAGAAACCACAGGGGGCCAGCCTGGTCCCACCCCTCTGCCATATCTGCTTGACCCCACAGTAGGGGCAGCAGCTGTTCCAGCTCCCAAGTCAGAGTCTCAGAGCACGACAGGAGTTAGGCTAATGGGAGTCTCTCTCTACTGGGAGCACATCCCTGTGTTTTGTGCACCTTTCTGGAAGGGAAGGTGGAAACATGAAGGTGAAGACCATAAGAGTGGCCGTACTGGGTCAGACCAAAGGTCCATCCAGCCCAGTAGCCTGTCTGCTGACAGTGGCCAATGCCAGGTGTCCCAGAGGGGGTGAACAAAACAGGAAACATCCAGTGATCCATCCCTGGTAGCCATCCCTGCCCATTGTGGCTAAAAGCCATTGCTGGACTGATCCTCCACAGGTGTATCTAGTTCTTTTTGAACCTGTTCAAGTCCTGGCCTTCACAACATCCTCTAGCAAGGAGTTCCACAGGTTGACTGTGTGTAGCATGAAGAAGAACTTCCTTGTGTTTGTTTTAAACCTGTTGCCTATTAATTTTATCAAGTGACCCCCCAGTTCTTGTGCTATGGGGAACAAGTAAATCACTTTCTCTGATTCACTTTCTCCACACTAGTCATGATCTTATAGGCCTCTAGCCTATTCTCTCCTTAGTCTCCCCTTTTCTAAACTGAAAAGTCTCAGTCTTTTTAATCTCTGGTCATACAGGACCCGTTCCAACCCCCTCCTCATTTAATTGCCCTTTTCTAAACCTTTTCCAAAGCTAAAATATCTTTTTTGAGATGAGGTGATCTCATCTAGACGCAGTATTCAAGATGTGGGCATCCCATGGTTTTATATAGAGGCAATCAGATATTTTCTGTCTTATTCTCCATCCATTTTTAATCATTCCTAACTTTGTTTGCTTTTTTGGCTGCCGCTGCACACTGGGTGGATGTTCTCATAGGTCTACACTGCTGTGTTTTTTCCCCCCCACAGAAGATATGCAAATCGTACTCTCATTTGCATATTTTGTGCCAATCCTTTTTGCAGAAGAGGTTTTGCCGATAAAAAGCCCCATGTAGATGGGGCAATTTGTCGGAACAAAAAAAATCTTTCACAAGATCCCTTATTCCCCAAAAATGAGGTTTACAGGATCTTGCACAAAAGACGACAAATGCCCATGTCTACATGCGGCTTTTTAATGGCAAAACCTCTTCCACAAAAAGGATCGGCACAAGATATGCAAATGAGAGCACGATTTGCATATCTTCTGTGGGAAAAACCTGACAGTGTAGCCGTAGCCTGATCAGAGGACTCTCCCCAATGACTCCAAACTCTGTCTGTTGCGCTAGTGAGGAGGGGGAATCCTGGTGCTGCCCTACAGACACCACAAGAGTGTTACGCTCTGTCTACACTGGCCGAAGCGGCCACACACAAGGTGTGGGGAGAAGAATCAGACCCCGGCCTGGTATTGCCCAGTGATTTTTTTCACTCTCCTCCCCACCCCCCTGCTGGCACAGCGCTCTCCCGCCACGGTCTATGCAGGGGAGTGAGACTATGTCAACATTACGAGTTCTCTTGGCAAAAAATATGCTAATGAGCAGTGTATTTGCATGAGACCGGATTTCATTTGCATATTTTCTGCCGATCCATTTTTGCGCAAAAACTAGCAGTGTGGACCCCAAAAGGGGGTTTACTGATCTTGTGGGAAAAGGGGGTTTTTCAGAAAAAGAAAATATCCACACTGCTTGTTTTATTGCAGAAAACCAGATAGGCAGAACATATGCAAATGAGATCACAACTCATGCAAATGAGTCCTTCATTAGCATATTTTTTGGCCAAGAAAACTAGTCGTAGTCTGAATGTGTGTCCCCATGAGAGTGCTAACGTTTTGGGAAGGATGGAATCTAACCACAGAAATGGCCCAGTTTCTGATGCAGCATCCATGGAACAGCACTGAGCACCCTGTGACCCCAAAGGTTCCTCCCATCTTGGGGGGGGAAGGGGGGAACACCATGACTCCTAGGCCTGGGTAACCAGGTGTGAGGGGCATGGCTGATTGAGCTGCCAACTGGTGGGACTCTGAGGGGGGTGGAGGTAGACCCCACAGGGGGCTCAGCAGAGTCAGGTGTGAGGGCTGAAGCAGTGGAGGAGTGGGGTGGGGGGGAGGGAGAAGAAGTCGGGTGGGCCTGTGGTGTTTCCGAGAGGGGCCTATGTGGGTGCTTCACTCACCTGGCCGGGCCGCGAGGATGATGATGAGGATGACGACCAGGCTGGCCAGGAGAAGAACGAGAAGCAGGTTCAGAACCGCGCAGCGCTGGGCCAACGCTTCCAACCGAAACCACAAACCTGCAAGAGAAATCGCCGTTCATGCGCATGCTGCTTTCTATTACAGGGAGGGGCAGGGCCCGCACTATCAGCAGCAGGTAGAGCTGGGTTGTTTTTTTTTTAAAGGGGGGGATATTTTGCAAAGAGCAAGAAGTGAAAATTTTCACTCCAAGGGGGGCGGTCCTTTCAACTAAAAAAAAAACCAGAAAAAACGTGGGTATCAACTGGAGATATTCAGTATTCTCCCTTTAAATCAGTGTTTCTTAAACTTTTTACGACCGAGGAACACCAAACAATTTTTTTTTAAAGGGTCAAGGAAAAGTTGAGTTAAAAAAAAGGTCGCTTGCCTATTTAAGGGTGGCCATTTTGAACTCTGTTCTCCGTGGCACACCTCTGACTGCCTGGCGACAGGGTTCTCTGCAAAGGGAGAGGAGACCCCGACATTTCCAACCCAAAATGGATCCGTCTGCTGGTTTCAAACACAAACATCTCTTCCCCTCCCCTCTCCCCCAAACAATAACTTGTCTGGTAGAAAGGAAGACGGGTCTGGGTTCTATGTGACACCCTGAAAACATCTGACCAAAGGGATTCATGGGGAGAAGGGAGAAATCTCTTATTAAAGAAAGCCATTTCCACTCAGAAGGTGTAGATAAAAATTTGACCAGCCCGTCCAGGACTGTAGGAGGAAGTGAGGTGAATATGGAAGAACGAGACAGAGGGATCTCCAGGCATGTTTATACTTAGCACAAGATCGATCTCTGGAGGTCGATCTAGCATTTGATTTAGAGGGTCTAGTATAGACCTGTAAATCGAGCGCCGAGGGCTACCCCCGCTAGCATCCAGTACTCCCCCTTCTGCTATGCATTTTGTGTACCTGGAGTTGCGTACCTTAAGCTGACCTAGTCTAGACCAGACCATATGGGGTACATCTATACTGCACTGCTATTTCGGAATCAACTATTCCAGAATAGCTATTCCGAAATAGCACATTTACACTGCAGGGAAGCCTCAAAAATCAGTCCAAGGCAGGCTTCCCTAATGTAGACATGCTCTCTCGATTTAAAGCCCCAGGAGGAATAATTTGGAATGGCCCTGGGGAGGGGCTATTTCAAAATAGCAGCCGTGGTGCATCTACACACGCCTTATTCGGAAATAGCTATTTCGGAAGAGGCATTATTCCTCGTAGAACAAGGCTTACAGATTCCGGAATAAGCTGCCCATTATTTCGAGATAACAGAATGGCTTTGCAGACGCTCGCATTATTTCAAAATAACGCTCGTTATCTCAAAATAACAGTGGAGTGTAGACACACCGCAAGCCTCTGTGCCGACCCTGGCAGGCAGTAACTGGTTTGTTTCTTTTCATACAGATCAGCCACTAGAGGGAGACCAAGGTCCACGTTAATACGGGTTCCACGTGGAAGGGGAGCTGTAGAACGACCCCAAAGAGACTGACCTGAAAACTTCTCATCCTTGTGCGCGGTGCCATTTGGGAGTAGGTTTGACCTTGTCTCCCCATTCTCCATCTTTCGGGGGTCTGAGAGATCCGTGGCCATGTCCACCGGAACCATCCTTCTACAGCCAGGAACTATGGGCCGTGGTCACTGTGGGTCCAGCAGAGCCTTATGGAAAGGAGACCCTCAGAGAAGATCAATACGGTGAGAAGTTTGGCTACATGGGGTGATCAGGAAACCCCTCTTTCCAATATCACTGGATGGGGAGTTTGGCCCAAATGCCCCGACCAGCCAGGCTGGGTCTGAGCCGGGTTCCAATGAGCCGGTCCAAAGCTCTCCTGGTCTCTGCTTTTATCTTCAGGGTCAACCCAACTAGCTGCAGGTGCTGAATGATCCCGGCTCCGTGTCTCTTCCCTGGTGCCCGGAGGGGGGTGGGAGGCGGGTTCCTGCGGAGAGAATTGCGGAATCACTCGGACTGGCTGGTGTCACTGGTTTATCTGCCCAGCCCCAGCCCTGCCCAGCTGGGGCAGGTGGAGCTGACAGAGCCGGGGCTGTCTTGGTCTCTCTACTGTCGGCTGCAGGCTCCTTAAGTCCCTGACACACCCAGGGAGCCAGTACCACAGACAGAGAGTGGGGCCAGACCCCTGATGTGTGTGACTTGGGGCAGCCCCACTGAAACCCTTGAGCCCTGCCCCCCAACTGGTGAAATGAGCCAGTGCCCCACTGGGGTTACCCTCCGCCCCCCACAGCTCTGATTGGTGATGTCTGAGTGTAGAGTTGCACCCACCACATCTGAACAGGCAGGAATGATCAGCAGGAGGGGCAGGAAATTGCTGTACCAGACAGTGATGGAATCACCCGTCCCTCCCACACCCCCTCTGGTTAGACACTGGGGCTCATATCTTGCCACAGAAGGATCTGGAGCCTTTCCCACTAAGTTACTGTGTAATATTAATGGTTCTCTCTCAGGGCAGCTTCATCATCCCTAGAATGTAACATGCTGGGCAGGAGGGAAAAAAAAGATCAACGGGATCTTGTGGCAGGGAGTTCCACAGGTCATTTGTGCCTGGTGTGAAAACCTATTCCCTGCCATCAGGCTGGAATGCGGTGCCTTTGTGAATCAGGGAAGCAGGCTGTGGCCCAGAGACTTACTTGCCAGCTGCCAAACTAGCCTGCCTGCCTGCAGCACTTAAAATGTTTCCAAGCCAGCCGGCCTGCCTGGCCAGGTGCTTCATGAACAACTCAGCCAAAGAGAGGGGGCGTGGTTCTGAGCTGCCTGTTATTCTAACACAGGGGTCTCCAAACTACGGCCCGCGCGAGGCCCTCTCATCCGGCCCGTGGAGACCTTTTTGTCTGGCCCCGCCTTCTTCCGCGTGCTGGCGAGATTATCCCTGAGGCGCTCTCGGTTTAAACTACGTTTCCCAGAAGCCCTTTCGATGCCGCCGTTTCAGTCCCTCTCAACCCAGATTGGGCGGGGTCACGCGTTGTGGGCGGCACCAACCGGAGCCAATCAGGCGGAGGGTGGCTGCGGCGGTGGAAGGAGAGAGCTTGAGTCCGAGCATTGGTGTCAGCGGGAGAAACGGATTTGCAGGCGGCTGCGCGAGGCCCCAGCGTGCGCACGGGACAGCAGGTAGCCCAGGTCAGGGACGGCTCCGTGTGCCACTTGGCCGGGCGGGCGAAAAAGGGGGGTCTCGAAGGCGGGCTCCGGATCAGACCCGGCGGCAGAGGATCGCGGGAGGCTGGACGGAGGGGAGGAAACCCGACGGTGGTTTCTCAGGGGCTAGGAGCGAGGGGCTACTTCTCCGGGGCCGGGGCTGAGGAGCTGGTGCCCATTGCAGGAGGCAGTCTGGTTGCTGTGGCACAGCCTCTGGGTGACGCTGTGCCGTGCCTAGCGCGCTGCCCTGGTCCCTGCAGTGCGCCCTGAAGAAACATCCCTCTCCCTTCCATGTCTGGTCTCTCTCATCCACAACCCAGAGCAGCACCGCCCTGCCGGGTATCAGTCTGTGGGAGCGTTGGGCACTGCTTTCCAACTTCCTTTACCAAGTGATAACGTGTCTGCTTTCAAACCAGCTTTTCCCATTAAAATGCATGCCCCTTGTTCCATGGGGCTATGTTACAAATTGTCACCTCATTCCCTGCATGATAGGAGAGCGATCACATCTCTTCAAGTGTGAGTGTCTTAGGCTGAACATATTGCCATTTTGGCATCCAGGAAATAATTTCACCATTCACACTAATACAGGCGTTCATGTGTAGTGTATCAATGTGTTATTAAATAATAACTGAATAAAATAATATTAAATAAATAATTAAAAACAACATCCATGTTTTGATTGTTTTTTATTTGGACCTCAAGTGTGTAGTCGGCCCCCGAACTGCTGTTTGATAGTTAATGCGGCCCTCGGGCAGAAAAGTTTGGAGACCCCTGGTCTAACACAAAGCTCCCATTGGCCGGTTTCTGACAAACCAAGTTTTAAAAAAGAGAGGGAGCCCTGTAGCCATGTTTCTGCCTGAGGCAAGGTGGGGAGCCTGCCTGAGGCTCCCTGCTGCCTCCATGGGCCGGATCCATCCCACAGGCCATATTTTGCCCTGGCCTGGCTTATATCACCCTTGATAAGCGCCTGTCCAACCTGCTCTTCAATATCGCCAGAGATGGAGATTCCACAAAACCTTGGACAACTTATTCCAGTGTTTCACCACCCTGATAGGCAGGAACTTTTTCCTAATGTCCAACCTCAACCTCCCTTGCTGCAGTTTAAGCCCATTGCTTCTTGCCCTGTCCTCAGAGGTCAAGGGGAACAATTTTCCCCCTCTTCCTTATAACACCTTTTAGATACCTGAAAATGGCTCTCATGTCCCCCCTCAATCTTCTCTTTTCTAAACTAAACAAACCCAGTTCTTTCAGCCTTCCTTCATAGCTCATGTTCTCTAGACCTTTCATCATTCTCGTTGCTCTTCTCTGGACCCTCTCCAATTTCTCCACATCCTTCTTGTAATGTGGGGCCCAACACTGGACACAATACTCCAACTGAGGCTTAATCAGCGCAGGGTAATGGAGGGGGAGGAGTAGGGAGAGGAGAACTGCTAAATTGCCAGTCCCCATTTTGTCCATAACGAGGCTTGGCAGAATGTTATGCTTATTTCTTTATCATTTGGATGGAGAATAGGGATTTTTAAGCTTCCCCCTGCCCCCATCATCAACTTAAAATTTTCACAGCTGCCCAAAACTGATGGCGCTCAAGGCAATTATTTAATGAGAAGCTGATGCGGAGATCCACACAAGTCATGTGCGGTAAGCCATGAACACAAAAGCCAATCTCACACACTAAATACCGTCCCACCAACCAATCAGACCTGGCTTTACTCTTCCTTCGCTGTAACAACCCCCTTCAGAAACAGGCTGGTGACTGCAAAGCTTGGATGATGCATTTCTCATATCTACATTGTGATCACCCCCCACAGAAATATTGGTGACATTGATGTCTGCCAGCTTTACCAAGAGACAGCTGATTCTCCCCAGCCCAGGCATGCCATGTGAGAGGGAGAGAAAACTGGGATGCAGAAAACGCAGCAGTTTCTCCATTAAGGCTACGTCCAGATTGCAAGCTTCTGCAAAAAGCTTCTTGCAACAAGAGTGCATCCACACTGCAAAAGTGCATCGTAAAAGCAACACGCTTTTGCACAAGCATGTCCAGACTGCAGGGACTCTCTTTACAGAATGGCTATCAGGGCACCAGTGCTTTTTCCGATTGCTTCTTTTTGCACAAGCCCCTCCCCCTCCATTTCTCGTCCACACACCCCTTCTTGTGCAAGGGCTCGTGCAACAAGGCATTCTTCCTCGTGGAAAGAGAGCACCAACAGTGCACAATCCCCTCTGCTCTTTTGATTTTTCTGTGCCACAACATGCTGGGAGTCTGGACGTGCCACAAGTCTAGGGGCACATCCTGGGAGCCTGTTTCTTCCCTGCCTGCCCCTTGTGCCATTCCTGCCCCCTGCCTTGGGGGGGGGGAGAGAGATGACATGCCCCGGGTTAGAATGCTCCCCATCACCCCCTGGGCTGTGCCAGCAACGTACAGGGAGAGAGACAGGCGCTTTCTGCAAGCAGCGAGCAAAGAGCAAACAGACTTTTCTCTCTAGATTGCTCATTGCTCTGCTGGGCCCCTGCCGAACACACCTCCCCACGCACTCATCCAGCAGCCTCCCTCCCAGCCCTATAGAAATGCTACACCCCCCCTCCCCCCCCCCCACACACACACACACGAGCTGGGTGAGCAATTTAATGAGTCACTGGAGTTTAAACTCCACGCCCGTCAGCGTGTGACTCTCGCAGGAAGGGAAGCAGCTGCCCTGCCCAGGCAGATCTGGGGGATTTTTCCCCCCGCCGGGCCAGGCAGATCTGGTCCTGAGTGGGGCAAGATCCGGCAGCTCTGGGGGGCCCAGCAGAGCCCATGGCTTGCCCCACCTGCAGCCAGCTGGGCAAAGGAGCTGGCTTCGTAGAGACAATGCAGGGGAGGGGCGGTGCCAGCCTGACCCCACCCCTTTAAGGGCCCCACCCCCCTGGCAGGTACCCCCGCCTGCAGCCGTCTGCTCACCTGCTCGGCAGCCGCGACCCGCCCTGCAGCCACTAAGGGGTTAACTCCGCCTGCGAGCACAGAGCTATAGGATCGCGCGCCCCGCTCCAGGTCCCTTTTATAGGGATGCACCGCCAGTCCCGCCCCGCCCCCTTGCTCTGATTGGAGAGGCGGGAGGGGGCGTGGCAATAGGGCCAAAGGGAACTCCCCCCCCGCAGGATGGGTACAGCCTGCAGCCAAGAACCTGCAACACGGATTCTGTAGGAACAGAGCGCAGCGGTCACCCAAGCGCACCCCAGACTCTGGGGTTTGCCAGGGCCATGCAGCCTGGGTAGGACCTACAGAAATAGGTGGCCCCAATGCCCCTCCCCCTTCTCAGAGCTGCCCCGGGGGGGCCCGGCCCCGGATCCCTCAGTAGCCCCCCTGAGAATGTCTGAGGGCTGAGACAGGGAGTGCCAGGCTACGTCTACACTGGCATGATTCCCCAAAAATGCTTTTAACGGAAAAGTTTTCCGTTAAAAGCATTTTCGGAAAAGCGTGTCTAGATTGGCAGGACGCTTTTCCGCAAAAGCATTTTTTGCAGAAAAGCGTCCGTGGCCAATCTAGACGCGGTTTTCCGCGAAAAAGCCCCGATCGTCATTTTCGCCATCGGGGCTTTTTTGCAGAAAACAGGACTATGCTGTCTACACTGGCCCTTTGGGGCAAAAGTCTTTCGGAAAAAGACTTTTGCCCGAACGGGAGCAGCCTAGTTTTTCCAGAAAAGCACTGACGATCTTACATGAGATCGTCAGTGCTTTTCCGGAAATTCAAGCGGCCAGTGCAGACAGCTGGCAAGTTTTTCCGGAAAAGCAGATGATTTTGCGGAAAAACTTGCCAGTCTAGACACAGCCCTTGAGTAAAGCCCACAGGGGCCCCTGAAATTGCTTTGCCCCAGTTCGAGTTAACATTTGACTGCTGCGTGTAGCCACGGGCGGTTAGTTCGGACTAGGGAGATTTAAAAATGGCGCCCGGATGGGAAGATACAAATCAAGCACAGGATATTTAAATCCCGGGCTTCATTTGCAACTTCGAATGCCTGCATTAGCCTTCCTAGTTCGAATTAGGGGGCTAGTGTAGACATACCCCTACTGTGGGCCAGAACCAGGCAAGCCAGGGCTGGCAGGGGGAGGAAGCTGCCTCGTTCCCCTTTCCCCCAGCCTGCTGCTATGATTGGGCGTCATTGCAGTCAATAGGAGCAGCAGGGGGCGGTGCCTGGGATCAATGGGGGACTTGAAGCCATGTGCATCTTGGGGGTGCTGCACCAGGTAAGTGCCCCCCTAATTGCCCAGACTCCCCCAACCCACTTCTACACCCCCTCCAACCCAGCCCACCTACCCCCACTCTGCACTGGCACCCCCTCCTGACCAAACCCCCACATCCCCACTCTGCTCCTGCACCCTCTTTTCCATGCAGCCCTCCCACCCCCCAGCCTGCTTCTGCCCCCCCCACAGACTCCCACCCCTAACCCGCTGCTGAACTGTACCCTCCCCCCAGACCCGCCAACCCCCACCCCATTCTTGCACCCTCCCTCCTGCCCTGACTTCACACCCCAAGCCCTCTTGCCAGAATCTCCCCCTGCACACTCATTTCTGGCTCCACCCCAGAGCCTGGGGGGGCCCAAAATCTACTAGCCTGGACACCCCCACGCTCTGGTGTGCGAGGGGAAGGTGAAGAGTGTCTGTCTCCTCAGCTGGGTGAGAGGGTTTTTTTGTTTGCTTCTCCCTTGCGTGCGGCCCTCGACTGATTTTCCTGTGTCAGTGGCACCCGACCCAAAAAAGGTTCCTCACCCCAGGCTTAGCCTCTGTTCTTTCACCAGGCAAACGCCTCCTTACCTCTGGTGGCCCTGTGGGTCTCTCTTCCTCTCTCCTGTTCCCGGCACTGCTTCCTCCTAGGCAGCTCCCTGAACGGTTTTGTGTGGGAGCAGAAGGCAGCTGGTTCCCAGCCTCTTATTGGGGTGGGACGTACTAGAATCCTTCAGCATTGCATTCCTTCCCCAATTTGGAAAGGGAAAGGAGAGGATGAGTTCAGAGGGTGGATTTTGCACATACCAGGAGTTCAGTGCAGACACACAGAGGCACAGAACTATTATAGAACCACAGAGTAGGCAGAGACCTCAGGCACCATCAAGTCCAGCCGCTGCCCAAAGCAGGATCAACCCCAACTCAATCATCCCAGCCAGGGCTTTGTCCAGCTGGGACTTAAACACCTCTAGGGATGGAGATTCTACTCCCTTGGAAACCCATCCCAGTGCTTCCCTACCTGCCCAGAGAAATCGTTTTTCCTACTATCCAACCTAGACCTCCCCCACTGTAACTTGAGACCATTGCTCCTTGTTCTGCCGCCTGCCACCACGGAGAACAGCCTCTCTCCATCCTCTTTGAAACCCCCTGCGGGAAATTAAAGGCTGCTCTCAAATCCCCCCTCACTCGTCTCTTCTGCAGGCCAAACAAGCCCAATCCCTCAGCCTCTCCTCCTAGGTCATGTGCTCCAGCTCTCTGATCATTTTGGTCGCCTTCCGCTGGCCCCTCTCCAATGCGCCCACGTCCTTTCTGTAGTGGGGGGCCCAGAATTGGACACAATACTCTGGGGCTACGTCTACACTGGCATGATTTTCCGAAAATGCTTTTAACGGAAAACTTTTCCGTTAAAAGCATTTTCAGAAAAGTGCGTCTAGATTGGCAGGATGCTTTTCTGGAAAAGCACTTTTTGTGGAAAAGCGTCCATGGCCAATCTAGACGCGCTTTTCCGCAAAAAAGCCCCGATCGCTATTTTCGTGATCGGGGCGTTTTTGTGGAAAACAGTACTGTGCTGTCTACACTGGCCCTTTTGGTGCAAAAGTCTTTCGGAAAAAGATTTTTGCCCCAACGGAAGCAGCATAGTCTTTCCGGAAAAGCACTGTTGATTTTACAGGAGATTGTCAGTGCTTTTCCGGAAATTCAAGCGGCCAGTGTAGACAGCTGGCAAGTTTTTCTGGAAAAGCGGCTGATTTTCCGGAAAAACTTGCCAGTCTAGACACAGCCCCGGTGTGGCATTCCCAGAGCCAAATAAAGGGGGACAATCACTTCTCTGGATCTGCTGGCAATGTTCCTCTTAATGCAACCGAATATGCCATTAGCCTTCTTGGCTACAAGGGCGCCCTGTTGACTCATCTCCAGCTTCTTATCCACTGTAACCCCCAGGGCCTTTTCTGCAGAACTGCTGCTTAGCCAGTTGGTCCCCACCCTGTTACAACACTTGGGATTCTTCTGTTGCAAGGGCAGGACTCTGCACTTGTCCTTGTTGAACCTCATCAGATTTCTTTTGGCCCTGTCCAATCTGTCTAGGTCACTCTGGATCCTTTCCCTGCCCTCCAGCGTATCTACCTCTCCCCCTAGCTTAGTGTCATCCACAAACTTACTGGGGGTGCAATCCATCCCCTCATCCAGGTCATTCATAAAGATATTGAACAAACCGGTCCTAGAACAGATCCTTGGGGCACTCCGCTAGAAACCGACCGCCATCCTGACATGGAGCCATTGATCACTACCCACTGGGCCCGGCCTTCTAGCCAGCTTTCTATCCATCTTACCATCCATTTATCCAATACATATTTCCTTAACTTGCTGGCAAGAATGCTGTGGGAGCCCATACCAAAAGCCTTGCTGAAGTTGAGGTAGCCACCAATGCTGCAAAGATTTATACACGGGGCTGGCTTGCAGCACCTAACTTCTGCGCCCATTTGTGCGTAAAGCGAAGCACACGCAGAAATCTTTGCAGGTCCGGAGCCCGTCTAGCTTGTCCTTATCAGAGAGCACGGCCCATCCAGCTGCACGGACTGCAGACGCTACTGCTGCATTTTCCACCTTTCTACAGAAAGACATTTGGCTAGGGTCAGACAGGGATGGAAATTTTCTAGCTGGCCTTGAGACCCTCCAGCTCAGCGTGACAAGGAAAGAGGCAGCGTAGGAGCAGAGAGGAAACTTTGATGGGAAACATAAAGCTCTCGGGAGGTGTTAGATGAGTGCGTGGGTGACAATCTATGCTTATCCTGCCTGCATCACCATGGTAGCTAAGCACCATGGCCAGGTGTACATTACAGGATATTTTTCCGCTCATCTTCTCCCCCGGGATGAACTCTGTGGGCAATGGAGCGGAGGCCTGACCTGTATCTATATCAGAGAAAGCTGGCAGGAGAAATATGCCCTGCCTTTGGAGTGGAAAATGGAGAGTAAAATGGGCGTGAATGGTATATTTACCAGTCCACTGGCCATCTGGAGAAATGAGGCCGGAAAAACATGGTTTTGAGTTCCACTGACGTGCTCAAAAAAAATAAATAAATACAAATAAAAAAAAAATTGGCCAAATGAAAAGCAGCACAAACAAAAAAGAGGTTGAACTCAAGCAGAGGTGGCCAACCCATTTAACACAGAGAGCCCAAACAGCAGCAGAAAAAATGCTTAGAGCTGCAACAGAATTGTCAATAAAAACAAAACAAAAAAGCCCCCCAGAACAGAATTGTTGAACAATAACAAATATATATATAAAAAAATGTAAAAGTAGGCCGCCCCTTTAAGATGGTGCCATTTTTAAAATCCCTCAGCTTCTACCCGGTAAGCACAAGGAAGCCGGGGGGAGCTGGCGGGAACTGCAGGAGCTGTACATTTAGGGGGCAAGATTTGCTTTGTGAGCTGCATATTTGAGGGGCAAGAGCCGCGTGTGGCTCATGAGCCACAACCAACGCATGTAGCACAACCCAGATGAAGCATTTTCTTTTCCTTTCAAGCTATTTTTTTTTAATCGCGGAGGGGTTTTAGAACGGAAAAGGACAGGAAAGGTCCGCATTAAAAAAAAAGACACGTTGCCCCAAGATGTCAAAACCAAACTTTTTGATTTCTTCAGAAAAGGCAGAGGGGGTTTCCCGGCTCTTCCCAAAAGGAGCAATTTGGCGAAATCATCACAGACTCTTTCAGTGTCAACACATTTGCCTTTTTCTTTTTTTGGCCAACAATTTTCTCCCAAGTCTATTGGGTAGAGTTACCCAGGGGCCTCCCCTCAGAGCTTCCAGCCCCCAGGACTGCGCTGGGCCCAGACCTAGAAGCAAAGGCCCAAGACCTAGAACTTGCCTGGCCAGTCCACGGGGAAGCAGGGCGGAGCGCACAGGGCAGGTTTCCACTTGCTGCCATCTGTTACGCCCAGCGCCCGTCTCTTTGTGAGGGATTTGCACAGAGCTAGGCACAGACTCAGCCGGGTTCTTCCCTGGCCTTAGCTCAGTTTCCTCATTTGCCTCCTGTATCGTACGATTGGCCACACCCAACGCTCCCCATGCAACGCCTCTCGCTGCCGCTGCCTTGGGTTTTCTCGAGCCGAGTCCCCACCCCACGCAGCCTGGGGGTTGGGATCTGCAAGGCCACGGCTGGATTATGATGGGCGGGTTATGCCCAGGGCCCCGTGTTAAGGGGGTGGCTTAGCCCGGGGCCCTGGGATGCCATGAAAGCCCCCACGTTCCAGCTCTGTCTGCTGCTTGGAGAGAGGAGCAGTGACTCTACATAGAATCCCAGAATCCCAGGGTAGGCAGAGACCTCAGGAGGTATCCAGTCCAGCCCCCGGCCCAAAGCAGGACCAATCCCAGCTCCATCAACCCAGCCAGGGCTTGGTCAAGCTGGGACTGAAACACCTCTGGGGATGGAGATTCCACCACTCCCTAGGAAACCCAGCCCAGGGCTTCCCCACCCGCCTAGGGAAAGAGTTTGTCCTAATCTCCAACCTCGACCTTCCCCGCTGCAATTTGAGCCCATTGCTCCTTGTTCTGTCCCCACTGAGAACAGCCTCTCTCCAGCCCCTTGTTCCCCCCCACCCAGGCTGGAGCTGTGTGCGTCACTGCTAACAGTGCTCGCCTGCAGCCTCCGCTCCTACCGCTCCCATTGGCTGGGAATTGCTTGGGTCAGTCCCCCGGTAGCTAGGCCAGCTATCGACTGAGGAGCCTGCTACCCCCTTGGCCAAAAGAGCTCTGCCTTCTAATTCACGCAAAAGAGGTTCAGGCATGACTCTTTCGAGCAGAGAAGCAACCTAGTCTAGCGAGTGGGTCTGTCTGTCTTGGGCTGTGAGCTGCTGGGCCCACAGGTGTAGGGTTCTGAGCTGCCAGGCCCAGAGGTGCCGGGTTCTGAGCTGCCGGGCCCAGAGGTGCCGGGTTCTGAGCTGTCGGGTTCTGAGCTGCCGGGCCCAGAGGTGCCGGGTTCTGAGCTGCCGGGCCCAGAGGTGCCGGGTTCTGAGCTGCCGGGCCCAGAGGTGCCGGGTTCTGAGCTGCCGGGCCCAGAGGTGCCGGGTTCTGAGTTGCCGGGCCCAGAGGTGCCGGGTTCTGAGCTGCCGGGCCCAGAGGTGCCGGGTTCTGAGCTGCTGGGCTCACAGGTGCCAGGTTCTGAGCTGCCGGGCCCACGGGTGTCGGGTTCTGAGTTGCCAGGCCCACAGGTGCTGGGTTCTGAGCTGCCGGGTCCAGAGGTGCCGGGCCCTGGCATAAATGAAGCTCTGTCACTAGCCCTGGATCAGGGGGCAGGAGAAGCCGTGGGGGTAACAAAGGGTGACAATTCAGCTAAGAGATCAATGTCGGTACTTGTTGCCCCCAGTGGCACATTGGACTGGGGGCGTGGGGCGGTTCGCTACCCTCCTTCAGCCACCTCTGAGCTGGCGACAGGCTGTTCCAACCAACACCACGCACACTTTTCCCCTGTGCCCCAGTCTCTCTTACCCCCGCACCCCGGCTTCCCTGGCTGGTGCCCAGTGTGTAGTTATACACACAGGCTTGGGTTGCTTAGTTCCCATCCCGCGTGACAAACGCACACGGGAAATGCAACCAACCGCGTCACATTCTCAGCAGGGAGCAGAGAACGCTTGGGGATCGCGGGGCCGTCTCCTTAGAGACGACAGGTGCTGCTACGGGCAGGCACGCAGGGGGGAAATCCCTCTGGACCATGTGTAACGGATTCGGGTGCTCTCTGCACATGGGTCCCCCGTCCAGCCTTGATTCACCAGCCTCCTTGGCCCCTGCAGATCCCGTGTCGGGAACTGAGCCGAGGCCAAAGGGTCGAAACTCAGCCGATTGCCTTAAAAAGCATGAGATGTAAAGGCCGGTCTCTGTGTATTTTCCCCCGGCCTCGTCACTCGTTGGCTGCGTGGGAGTGTTTTCAGGGTGCACCGTCCCTGCTATGCGCAGGGACGCAGCCGCTGTCGCTCGAAGGGCCCCGAAAGACCAGCAAACTCAGTTCTGTAACGAAGGTACCCGATTAGGTCAATCATCCGTGGAACGGAGGAATAACACTGTCTCCAGGGTGAGTGGACTAGTCTCAGTGAATCACGGGACTTTCCATTTCCCCCTCGGCCGGACAAAGATCCCCCTTTCTGAGACCTCCCATTACAGACATAGAAATTACATACAGTAATTACTCGTTTAACACATGCCGGCTTAACACGTTTTCGCAATAGCACGATTTTTCTTTAGGGAACATTTTTTGAACAACACGAACGTCCCCGAAATAACACGAAAATAATCAAGTGGCGGACTACTTCATGCGGTGGCATAGAAGTTGGTGAAAAACGTGGTAATACGCATGAGCGGATGAATACACGTGGTCACCACGCTCCTCCGCTCACTCACGGGTTTATCTTGTGTTGCTAGAGATCTTGTGTTGTTAGTTATCTGATGTTGAAGTTGACAACACAGCGCCAACAAAAAATTGACTTTGCCACCACCACCTGAAACGCAACCCCTACCTTTTACATTGTTTTGAATGGGAAAATTGACCCCGCATAGCACGTTTTTGCTTAGTTCGAACATTTTCAGAAACACATCGATAGTGTTAAATGAGGAATTACTGTACTAGCCCTGCTGCATGGTTAGTTACCGCCCTGCGACTTGGTCCGTTACGCCCTTGACCTTCATGTTGGTTGGCTCAGCAGATCTCTATCCATCATGCTGTTATTTGACCTCTTTCAGAGGGCGTCAGTATATCCTGCTGTTGGCTTTGAGGCATGTGTTTATACAAGGATCTCGTCCCCAGGTGGTCTGGCACTGGAACGTGTTTCTATGGCAACTTCGTTCCTAGGCGCACCTGGGTTTCAGCAACACCAGGCCTGTTCCAGCCAGGTCCTGTAAACTTACACTCAGGCGCATTGTGTAGCAGGGATGTCTGCTCCCGGCCTGACGGTTGGGTTGCTAATTTTGCTTTGCATCTGCAAGGCCTCACTACTTGAGCTCAGGCCCCGAGGCCTTATACCAGGCTTCAGGGGGCTGCCTCTTTTTACTACAGGCCCAACCTCTCTAATCTGGCACTCTCAGAATCTGACGGGTGCCGAACAGAGAATGTGCCAGACCAGGGGAGTTCGATATGGTAGCAAATGGATTGTTTATTTTCCTGAGGCAAATAAATGGAACAGCACTTGTAAACGCTTTTTAATCACATCTCGGATTGTACTGATTCACCCCATATAAGCCTACACCTAAACAAGGGTTCCCAGGTTATTTCATAACAAAGTTTGAGTGCTGTTACATCATTTTACTGTATTTGGCACAAAGAAAAAAGCAGAGAAGCATAAAAAACATGCTAATATATATAGCAGCTTTACCAGCCGTTCCACTGTTTGCTGGGCTCAGAGGGCTACACTGAACCGTAGCTTGAAATAAGATATGCAAATGGCGTATCATATTTTGATCGTATTTTGAAATAGCTTGTTTCGTACTTTGGCACTGCCTACACAGAGCCAAATTTTGAAATAACCCGCTCTTCTGAAACGTCCCTTTCTCTTTCTGGGATGAGGTTTACAGGGACGTCGGAATAGCGAGCCTGTAATATTTCAAAATAACGGGCTTGCTGTGAGGACGCGGGATCGCTATTTCGGGATACCGGAAGTATCCCAAAATAGCGCTGCTGTATAGGTGTAACCTTAGAAAACATTTAGGGGTAAACCTAAAGAATAGCACACAACACTGACAGCCAGGACTTGGGGGCTGTCAACAAACTATCTGGGACTGCCAGAAACTTGGCCACACCCATGGTAAGTGGACACCTGGCTAACTCAAACCATGCCGGATTATGGAGGTTGCCGGACCAGAGAGTGCCGGATTAGAGAGGTTCGACCTGTACATCTTGGGTTTGCGAGTGTAGAGACCACGTTTTTAGACTCATCTCCACAACCCAGAAGGCTAGAGTCTTCCTTTTTAAATAGAAGCCACGAGTCTCCTCTAAATCACCTGATTCCACGAGCCGAGATTGTAAAATTGTCCAATCTGATGAAACGCTCCATAAAACTGTGAGCGTGCAAATGCTGCAATCGTGCTGTCATTTGCTGGGTTATGGTTTTTGCTAATGACTGGGTGAAGGCAATTCTTAACCCAGCCTCTTTGTATCATGCTATGCTGAAAATGGGTCAAGGAACAGATTGAATAAAACACAAGGTACCTCCCTTGCGAGTAAGCCAGGGAGGAGTGATTTAAATCACCACTTTAATCATGAGATAAGCACATGGGGAAACTGGATTTAAATCAGCTTGATTCCTGTTGTCCTCTTGTTTCATTTCCAGAAAAGGGTTGGGTCTACTGATTAATTTGTGCCATGGCTGAGACCCAGCAGCTCTAGGCTCAGAACTTCGTGGCCCCGGCACTTGTGGGCTTGCTTGCATCGATTATGAATGTAAAAAAATTGCTTGATCCCTAGCACCTCAACCACTTCCCATGACACAAGAACTAGGGTCACCAAAATGAAATGTAGCAGGTTTACAACAAACACAGTGTGCAGTTAACCTGTGGAACTCCTTGCCAGAGGATGTTGTGAACCCTGTAACAGAGTTCAAAAAAGAGCTAGATTAATTCACAAAGGTTAGGTCCATCAATGACTATTAGCTGGGATGGGTAGGAATGGTGTCCCTAACCTCTGTTTGCCAGAAGCTGAGAATGAGCAACAGGGGATGGATAATTTAATGATTACCATTTTCGTTCATTCCCTCTGGGGTACTTGGCATTGGCCATTGTTGAAAGACAGGACACTGGACTAGATGGACCAGTCTGGCTGTTCTGATGTTCTTATGGTTGGTTCTCTTTAACCGGCATAGCCATGAGAACATCTTTGTGGTTATTATGAGCTCCATACAGCCTTTGCGTTTGATTGGATACATCACGGCAGCCGAGGGAGTAGAATTTAGGTCTGTGATCGCACATGTGACGTGCCCCACCACCAGCCTCGTTCTCATTGTCTCTTGCTCTTCCTCCTCCTCCCCGCACATGACTCTGTAAGTAGTGGTACAGAGTGCAACACCCGTGAGAGGGTATGTGATTAAATTAACCCTGCAATTAAGCACCTGGGTCTGGTCCAGGCTAGTTGGTTTTGGCTCGGGCTGCAAAACAGGGGTATGAATGTTTGGACTCAGGCTGGAACCTGGGCGCTGGGACCCACTGCCTTTCGGGGGGTCAGTTTTGAGCCCGGCCGGATGTAGCCTGAAGAATAGGCCATAGCTCAATGGCTTGAATAGACACTGGATGGGCAGGACAGCCCGCGCCGACCCTTTTTCCCCACTGGGCGGGGTTATCATAGAACACTAGGACTGGAAGGGATCCCAAGAAGGCATCGAATCCAGTCCCCTGCCCTCATGGCAGGACCCAGTACTGTCTAGAGTAGACCAACCCTAACAGACATTTATCTAACCTGCTCTTAAATATCTCCAGAGATGGGGATTCCACAACCTCCCTGGGGAATTTATTCCAGTGTTTGACCACCCTGACAGGTAGGAAGTTTTTCCTAATGTCCAACCTCAACCTCCCTTGCTGCAGTTTAAGCCCATTGCTTCTTGTTCTAGCCTCAGAGGCCAAGAGGAACAAGTTTAAACGGCTATCAAGTCCCCCCTCGGTCTTCTCCTTTCCAAACTAAACAAACCCGATTCCTTCAGCCTTCCTTCATAGGTCATGTTCTCGAGACCTTTCATCATTCTTGTTGCTCTTCTCTGGACCTTCTCCAATTTCCCCACGTCTTTCTTGAAATGCGGTGCCCAGAACTGGACACAGTACTCCAACGGAGGCCTAACCAGCGCAGAGTAGAGCGGGAAAATGACTTCTTGTGTCTTGCTCACAACACACCTGTTAATGCAGCCCAGAATCACGTTTGCTTTTTTTGCAACAGCATCACGCTGCTGACTCATATTCAGCTTGTGGTCCACTATAACCCCCAGATGCCTTTCTGCCCTACTCCTTCCTAGACAATCGCTTCCCATTCTGTATGTGTGAAACTGATTGTTCCTTCCTAAGTGGAGCACTTTGCATTTGTTCTTATTTAACTTCTTATTAAACTCCGTGTCCTCCATGAGAAAATTGTTCCCTTATTTCTAGTGCGGACATCTCTCGGCCACGCCCACCTGAGCCAGAGGGGAGGAGCTTAGGACACGCCAATGGGGTCAGTCTCTCCCATTGGCCAATGTGTGTGCCAATGGGGGAGACAGGCAGCTGGGGCAGGTAGCTTAGGCGTGGTGGGTCGCCAGGTTGTTTTCTCGGCTCTGACAAGTTCTATGTTTGGCTGCTCAGTGTCACGCTGTCTATCGCTCCGGGCCCAAGTCCTTTCCTCCAAGGAGGGGCTACCTTTTGTACCCACCTCGCTCTGGTTTCAGCATCGCTGCGGTGAGGCCGGCTGAGAAGCCGGGGAGAGGTTCATCAAACGGAGACCCAGAGGCTCTTTGTGACCTAAATTGGAAAACAAGCAGGCCAATTAGCACAGCTGCCGCCCTCCCCTTATTGGCCATAGGGGATTTGAAAGGACATTTATTTTAGGCCGCTCCTAGTGGATTCCCATGCCCCTAATTATAGCACATGCTTGTCAGGAATGTTGAAGCTCTGGGAAGCTGGCCGGCAGAGGGGCGGCTGGGGGGTGTGGATTGGCCTGTGGGGCAGGCAATATGAGCGGACCGGATGCAAGATTGGAGGAGAAGGCTTTGATTTGTGTTTGATGCCTCCGTCCCCCAGCCCAGCTGACTGGCAAAGGCATCAATCCTCCATCTGTGCCAAAAAAAAAAAAAATGCTTCCCGCAACAACACTAAGGCGGAAGTCCAGATGACTTCAAATCATGGGTGCAGTGGAGGGAAAGGACTGTTTCTTCTCAACCCCCACCCCCAGACAGATACCTTGAACATGATAGGACTGCTCCTAGCAAAGCAGGCTTCTGAATCAGCTCCAGAGATTCCTTTTGATTCCAAGAGAAACCAGGATAACGTTCCAGGATGGATTTTACAACCCTATAAAGGCCTCCCCTGTCACCACACTGCGCACAGCACAAATAAACCAATAGACAGAGCTATTCTTCCTAAGAGGCACATTTTTGGAGACTTGTGTAACTACCACTCAGTAGATTTGAACCCAGAACCTTCTGGAGCATAACTTCAGAGCAGCATCAGCATGAGGGTATGTCTACACTACCCTCCTCATTCGAACTAGCGGGGTAATGTAGGCATACCGCACTTTCAAATGAAGCCCGGGATTTGAATTTCCCGGGCTTCATTTGCATAAGCCGGGCGCCGCCATTTTTAAATCCCGGCTCGTTCGAACCCCGTGCCGCGCGGCTACACGCGGCACGAACTAGGTAGTTCGGACTAGGCTTCTAATCTGAACTAGCTGTACTCCTCGTGGAATGAGGAGTACAGCTAGTTCGGATTAGGAAGCCTAATCCGAACTAGCTACTCTGTGCCGCCTGTAGCCGCGCGGCACGGGGTTCGAACGAGCCGGGATTTAAAAATGGCGGCGCCCGGCTTATGCAAATGAAGCCCGGGAAATTCAAATCCCGGGCTTCATTTGCCTGAGTTATTCAGCGGCCTGGCTCTCAGTATAGTCTGGAGAGCAGTGTTTCTTAAACTACGTGTGCCGCGGTGAGGCAGTTGGCGGTATGCTGCAGAGAACAACAGAGTTCAAAATGGCTGCCCTTAAAGGGGCAGGCAACCCCCCATTTTTTTTTTTTGCTCAGTAACTTCCCTCCGACCCTTTTTTTTCCTCAACAAAAAATCCTTGGTGATCCTCATAAAAAACTACTGTTTGGTGTTCCTCAGTCTTAAAAAGTTTAAGAAACATGGCTGTTGAGCTCCCTTGTTCTTATCTCTCTCTGTAAGAGGTCTAAGTATCACTCCGTCGGACAATGAGCCCCACTACAGCTACTTCTACACTGTAGGATTTTGCCCGGAAACCCCCACCACGTCCAGGGAACACGTTCACTCTTCTGCTAGCTTTTTTTTTTTTTTTTTGCAGACGTGCAAACACGGTCTTTTGGAAGCCCCATCTTCTTCATTCCACGCGGAAGAAGGGATCTTCCGAAAGAAAGGGATTTTCTGGGGAAAAAAAGAAAAAAAAACAGCTGTAGTGTGGACCTAGCCGCGGTGTGTGGGTCACTGCTACTCCGCATTTGCATCTTCCCGAGCTAAACTTCAAGCAGATGTTCTCTTGCACACTCCTCTCTCTATTGTTTAGGGCTAGTTTGTGCGGGGCTCACACCCACACTCGTTAACGCTTTTTCCATGGCTTTAATGAGACGGCTCTAGTGAGGAAGTACCGGCCAACATAAGGGTGCCATACGCGAGTCCATGATTGAATTCTGTATCAGTAGTGAGTGTAGGTTTGCCGGCTTTCCCAAGGAACCTGGTGACGGGGGGCAACGTGGACCAGAATTGTCCAGTGTCTCTGCTCGCATTGAAGTAGTTGGTTCCTAGCTCTTGGATTTGTGCGGGAAACCTTGAAAGAGCCTCTGGAGTGTAACCGACGTAGGGATATCATCCGGAGCCGGGGGCTCATTGGTACACATTGAGGGAATGGTTCTGAGTGTAATCCCCCATGCAGCAAACCTGTGGAACTCCTTGCCAGAGGATATTGTGAAGGCCAAGACTGTAATAGGGTTCAAAAAAGACCTAGATGGAGGTCTTTCCTGGCTATCAGCCAGGATGAGTAGGATTGGCTTTTTTGCGGAAAACACTACTGTGCTGTCTACACTGGCCCTTTTCCGGAACAGTTTTCCGGAAAAAGACTTTTGCCCAAACGGGAGCAGCATAGTTTTTCTGGAAAAGCACTGATCGTCAGTGCTTTTCCATAAATTCAAGCGACCAGTGTAGACAGCTGGCAAGTTTTTCCGCAAAAGTGGCTGATTTTCTGGACTAACTTGCCAGTGTAGACACAGCCTTTCAGTGTCATCACTGCATTTTTTATTTTGACAAAAAAAATTTTTGACCAAAATATGTCAGCCAGGTCTAGTGGGGAGGGCTGTGATGGTCTTTGGGGCCTAGGGGAGTCCAGTCCTGTTTCAAAAGAAGTCTCTAGGGATGCCAGGTGTCCCGTATTCACCTGGACAGTCTGGTACTTTCGCTTCCTGACGGGTAAAAAATTCAGAAAATACCGGACACTTAAAATGTCTGGTATTTTCTGACATTTTCCTGTCCAGGAGGCGAAAATCCCAAGTGCTTGCCTGGTTGCACAGGGGAGCTTTCTGACCCAGAGCAGGAAGACGAGACGGTGGATGGTCGCCGGCAGCCTGTTAGGGCCAAAAAGCCTCAAAAGCATTTCTTAAAGGGGCCGTGCTGTGTTTTTTTTTTCTTAACAACTTTGGTCTCCCCCTTTTTTCTCAGCAGAATGTTTTCACCAGTGTTTTTTTTTGGGGAGGGGGAGAGATTGGGTGTTTTTGGTTAAACCCTCTGGTGACCCTAGAAGTCCCCCAAGAAAGTTCCATTAATATTGAGATTTCCTGTTACCCACAGTGCCTGTCTCTTTGTGAGGGATTTGCATGTGGCTGGGCACAGACTCAGCCGGGTTCTTCCCTGGCCTCAGCTCAGGTTCCTCATTTGCCTCCCGTATCGTACGATGGGCTGCACCCAACGCTCCCCACGTACACCTGTCCTAATGTACAGCCACCTCCTCCCCCACACACGTCCCCTCCTGTTGTACAGCCGCACCGCTTCCAGCGTCAACAGCCACAGTCATTGGGCCAGTCTCAAGCGCATTTGTTCCCCTGGCTCTTTGCTATTCAAATCTCCTCTCAGCTGAGACATTTCCATCCCGGATTAGGCCCCTTCTCCATTTGCCTAACGAGGGCTGAGTCTCCTATCCTGGAAGATTTGCATGGGATAACGATGGTCGTTCAGCCAGCCTGGACCCCCAGCCTCCTGGGCAGAGAGCTACCAGCCTGACACTACATTTTCTTGCCTTCTTATTTCTTGTGTGCTTAGGGGGGTCTGTGCTTTCCGGGGCTTAAAGCACGTTATCCCTTCTGAGCTGAGCCTCTAGCCAAAAACTCCAGGGCTGTGTCTACACTGGCAAATTATTCTGGAAAATCAGCCGCTTTTCTGGAAAAACTTGCCAGCTGTCTACACTGGCCTCTTGAATTTCCGCAAAAGCACTGACGATCTCCTGTAAAATCATCAGTGCTTTTCCGGAAAAACTTGCCAGCTGTCTACACTGGCCGCCTGAATTTCCGGAAAAGCACTGACGATCTCATGTAAAATCATCAGGGCTTTTCCGGAAAAACTATGCTGCTCCTGTTCGGGCAAAAGTCTTTTTCCGGAAAACTGTTCCAGAAAAGGACCGGTATAGACAGCAGAGATTTCTTTTCCGCAATAAAGCCCCGATCGCAAAAATGACGACCGGGGCTTTTTTGCGGAAAAGCGCGTCTAGATTGGCCACGGACACTTTTCCACAAAAAGTGCTTTTCCGGAAAAGCATCCTGCCAATCTAGACACGCTTTTCCAAAAATACTACAAAACCTCTTTCTGTCAGGGCCAGCCTCTCTCGACTCTCTGGTTGGTTTCCACAGATATTTTGGGCTGCGCTGAGTCTCTCTGCCACACATACAGTTGATTATGGGATGGACAAGCTGGGCGGTTGCCCGGGGCTGCCATTTCCAAGGGGCCACCGACAGAACTGGTCTTAGAGGGGGAGCTGCAACTGTATTTGAGCCCAACCTTCCGAATCCTCCTTCCAGGTTTCCATGGTTACTCTTTTTTGTTGTTTTTTTGTTTGTTTTGGGGTTTTTTTTTTGGTTTTTTTGTTTTTTGCCTGTGGGATTTTTTTGTTTGTTTGTGGGTTTTTTGGGACTTTTTTTTTTTTTTTTTGCCTGCGTGGTTTTTTGGTTTGTCTTTTTTTGTTAGGACCGGCCCTGGCCACATCCCTTGCAAAACTAATTCCACCCACCCCAGCTGTTGCTTCTGCCTTTGAACCGCCTTAGAGCACAAGGTGTGTAGCTTCTCCCAGGCACCTGTAGTTTGGGTGCAGCTGACGCTGCATAACCCATTCGTCTATAATTAAAAATACCAGCTGGTAGATATGGGCTATTCTGAATGGTGTATCTCCACCCATAAGCACAGCCTCCACCTGGCAGCTTTTAAGTTTCATTTCCTCGCTGGTGCTAGTCCAGCAGCTAAATCCTGAGAGCAGCTTCTACAGGTGATTAATGATACACACTTGAGCGTGATCAAGTGAAACCTCAAAAAGGGTAATGAAAGCTCTAGAAAACATGAGCGAGGAGGGAAGGCTGAAAGAACTGGGCTTGTTTAGTTAGGAGCAGACTGAGAGGGGACAGGAGAGCAGTTTTCAGGTATCTAAAAGGGAGTCAAAAGGAGGAGAGAGAAAAATTGTTCTCCTTGGCCTCTGAGGACAGGACAAGAAGCAATGGGCTTAAACTGCAGCCAGGGAGGTTGAGGTTGGACATTAGGAAAAACTTCCTAGCTGTCAGGTCAGTGCCTCGCATTTTGGCACCTGAGGTGGGGAGCTCAAATGACATCTCCATACCCCCTCATTTGGGCCAAAACTTTGAATTTTCTGCGCTCTGGGTCCTAGTGGAACCTCCCACACGCACACAGTCTGACACCTGAGGTGGCTGCCTCAGTTTGCCTCGTGGTAAGGCCGGCCCTGGCCAGGGTGGTGAAACAAGGGAATGAATTGCTGAGGGAGGTTGTGGTATCTCCAGCCCTGGAGATACTTCAAAGCAGGTTCGATAGACACTTGTGAGGGATGATCTAGACTAGGGCTGCAATAGTGTAGTCGATTAACAGATAAGCAAAAGCTTATCGGTTAATGCTATAGCTGGGATCAGGGCCCTGTTGGGCCGGGCGTTGCACAGACACAGAGAGAGACAGTCCCTGCCCCAGCTGAGATCAGGGCCCCGTTGTGCCGGGCACTGCACAGACACAGCGAGAGACAGTCCCTGCCCCAGCTGAGATCAAGGCCCCGTTGTGCCGGGCGCTGCACAGACACAGCGAGAGACGGTCCCTGCCCCAGCTGAGATCAGGGTCCCGTCGTGCCGGGCGCTGCACAGACACAGCGAGAGACGGTCCCTGCCCCAGCTGGGCTCAGATACAGCAGACCAGCAGGGTAACTCTCCCTGTTTGACACATGGGGAGACGAGACCCAGAGAGATTTTCCAGGCGTGTTGATTGTTGAGATCTCTGACACTCTGGGGTGTGTGTGAGCACCGGGCAGTTGGAAACAGGCCGACGCTGCGGCTCACCCCAGGGCTCAGACACCCCCTGAGACACCCCACCCCGGCTGAGCCTCTGCGGTCCGGGACTCTCAGGCCAATGGACGTGGCTGAATGAGAGAGCCCCGGCGGCAGAGGTAGAACGGAGCCGGCCGGTGGGACCAACGCAGCAGCCCAGCCGGGAGGCTGGTACCCCACCCTCCAAGAGCTCCCCTGGTGCAGCACGCTCCCAACCTGGCACCAGTCCGGTCCCAAGGGTGCCGGGCCATGAAGGTCCAACCTGAGTAATCCCTGGCTAGAGGCGAAAGCAGAGATTTCTCAGCGACCCCCTCAGCTGTTCCAGGCGAGGAGCAGTTCCCCTGCCAGCGGAGGGACTCGCCCCCGCAGGCCTTCCCAGCACTGCCTGGTGTGTGCGGGAATCCAGTTCCAGGCACGGCTGCCTGTGCCTGTCAGCCCCCCCGAGGACGTGACACGTCAGTTCTCCTGCTTCCAGCCCTGGCAGCCTGCTTCTCTGAGTAGCTCCAGAGCCGCACACGGGCTGTTTAGCTGCCGGCTGCACCGTTTGGAGCCTCCTGGACACCCCCACCCCCCGCCCTGGGATCTGGGGCCAGGAGCTGAGGAGACCAGGGGCCCAAAGGGCCATGGGGGGGGGGTGATAATTAGGGGCCAGGAGGCTCCAGAGGGTCCTGCTTCCCCACAGGGCAGGACAGACCCACCTCCCCCAAACGAGCTCATGTCTCCTGACAGCTGCATCCCCTCCCCCATGCAGCCCGAGGCTCAGAGAAAGAGAGTCCAGAGTGGGTGGGGGGCTCAGGGCTGGGCCTCCCTTCCCCTCCCAAGCAGCCCCCCGTGGCCTCCCCTTCCTGCCAGAAACCTGCCCCCCCGAACCTTCCGGCTCTGCCTGCAGGGCCCTGCCCCCCAGCTCCCACCCAGCGGGGTTGTGTCCCCCCAGCCCTGACGCCTGCACCTCCCCCTCCGCTCTGAGCCCCCACATCCCCAAGACCTAGTCCCGACTCCGGCACCCTCCAGAGCCCCAGCCACTGCTCTGAAGAACCCAAGCAATGCCAGGTAAATCTATCTATCCCCATCCACCCCCCCCCCCATCTATCTATCCCCATCCATCTATGTATCTCCACCCACCCCCTCTATCTATCTATCCCCCCACACCCCCCTCTATCTATCTCTCTAGCTATGAATGTGTCTGTCTGTGTGTCTGTCTGCAAGTCCGTTCCTTCAAGAACTCGTCCTAACCCCTGCGAGCGAGGGCCACCAAACGTGGTTGCAGTTTCCTCGTCTCCTAGCGTGAAGCAAGGTCGGGGGTTGGTTGTGCCAGGACACCCGGCAGCCTGGGAAAGGGGCTGTTTTCCGTAACATGCAAAGGGAGGGGCTGCTGTTCAGAGGGATGCACATGAGAGCAGCTACTGAGCGGAGAGGGGAGAGCTCTCCTGCAGAGTGACCAGTGAGACCCACCAGGATCCCCCAGCCAGTGCAGGGACCCCGCCAGGTGACTCTTGAACCCGGCTCCTGGGAAGCGCCGTGGGACCAGAAAGCCCTGGGTATGGAATTAGAAGTAAAGAGGCTGGGCCCGGCCCAGGGGTGAATGGGTGTGAATTAGTTAGAACGTTGGACTAGTTCAAACAGGACACGCCTGCTTTACTGATCCAGACTCTAAACCGTGGATAAACACCAGCTGGCTTGGACCCAGGGCCTCAGGGCAATGAGTCTAAAAGCTCATGAAAGATGACTCATTTTGAAAGCAGACATGCTATTGCCTTGGTGCGCCGCAGGGACAGTGATTCAACCGCCAGCGTTTTCAAGGTGTGGCAAATCTATCTCATGAATCATCCTGAACCCTCTTTGGAGGGAATTTTTTTGGTCAGGATTTTCCCTCTGGCAAGGAGTTCCACAGGTTGACTGTGCGCTGCGTGAAGAAAAACTTTTGTTATACAGAATGGCTACGTCTAGACTGGCATGATTTTCCGCAAATGCTTTTAACGGAAAAGTTTTTCCGTTAAAAGCATTTGCAGAAAAGAGTGTCTAGATTGGCACGGACGCTTTTGCGCAAAAGCACTTTTTGTGGAAAAGCATCCGTGCCAATCTAGACGCGGTTTTGCGCAAGAAAGCCCCGATGGCCATTTTCGCGATCGGGGCTTTTTTGCACACAACAATACCGCGTTGTCTACACTGGCCCTCTTGCGCAAAAGCATTTGCACAAGAGGGCTTTTGCCCGAACGGGAGCAGCATAGTATTTCCGCAAAAGCACTGACAATCTTACATGAGATCATCAGTGCTTTTGCGGAAATTCAAGCGGCCAGTGTAGACAGCTGGCAAGTTTTTCCCCCAAAGCAGCCGCTTTTCCGGAAAAAGTGGCCAATCTAGACACAGCCCTGGTGAGTTATTGCTCGTAAGTGCAATGGATTCTTCTCTGCCCCCATACTTAGCCTATGACACACAGCCTATGACACACAGCAACCACGCAGAAGCTGGCAGGGTCCTGGAGGGAGCAGCTGTGCTTTGGGGCAGCTGGCAATTCCGGGGGAGGAGGCAGTTTGGGCAGGTGGGAGAAGGACATGAACTGGGTGTTGATGCTCAAACTTCTAGCTGTCATTAGAATCATAGAATCATAGGACTGGAAGGGACCTCGAGAGGTCATCGAGTCCAGCCCCCCGCCCTCAAGGCAGGACCAAGCTCCGTCTACACCATCCCTGACAGATGTCTATCTAACCTGTTCTTAAATATCTCCAGAGAGGGAGATTCCACCACCTCCCTTGGCAATTTATTCCAATATTTGACCACCCTGACAGTTAGGAATTTTTTCCTAATGTCCAATCTAAACCTCCCCTGCTGCACTTCAAGCCCATTACTCCTTGTCCTGTCCTCAGAAACCAAGAGGAACAAATTTTCTCCTTCCTCCTTGTGACACCCTTTTAGATATTTGAAAACCGCTATCATGTCCCCCTGTGACGTAGTGGGGGTACTTGCTGGGCTGTGGTGACTTCTGCTGTCTGGAGCAAGACCCAGCAGGGAAAACCTCACTATGCAAAGGTGATGCCAAACCGGTTGAACCAGACACCTCCCATGGAGAGGAACAAAGGAAGGGGGAATGCTGCCCTGGCTGGGGGGCAGGGCTGGAAGAGGGTGAGTTTAGTGGCTGTCTGGGAGCATGGAGGAGACAGCCTAGGGAAAGGGGCTGGAGTTTAGGGGCCCAGTCTCCCCGCATCTCAAGGGGGCCTGAGGCATCCTAGCCCAGCTCTGTGACCAGATTACATCTGTGCTGTGCTGTATCCTGGAGAGGCAATAAACTTCCTCTATTCCACCGGCTGGTGCAGTCTGTTTGTGCCATTTCGGGGTGCAGGAGACTGGGGGACCCCCAACGCGCCATCACCCCCCCCTTAATAACAAATATTGATAACAAATATTTGAACAGCTCAGCAGTGACGCCCTAGATGAGATAGGTGTGCTAAGGGAGGAGAGCACCTACCTGTCTGATTATGTCTACACCAGTAAAGATCAGAATGTCAGGTCTGGTCAAGGGTGAACGTGAATTACAGGTCCTGTCCTGTTGCAACCCAGCGCCCTGCCAGCTTTTTAAACAGCTTCCTGCTGGCTTTTGCAGCCGCTCGGCTCTTGCTGGAGCTGCACCCCAGGTCGCGCCCGCTTGCTTTCGTCTGTGTAGCCGGCGTCACCCGGCGTCTGGCCTGCAGTGGGGCAACGCCGCCCTTCCCCCACAGGGGTCCGGGCCCTGCGGCTCACAGGAGCAGCGTGGCTGTGACCCAGCAGAGAGCCGGCCCTAGGCACATGGGGACCAGGAGGCGGCGGGCTGCTCTCTGGACCTGGTTGGGACTCGCTTGGTGGCAAAGCCTCATGGTCAACGCAAGGGGGATGTCGGCACGTTTCTGCCCCATGCCCAATGGATTCCAAAGTTTTGGGGAAAGTTCTAGGCAGCACCCTACGGATCTGGGTAAAAAACAGGGGTGGGGAAAGGGGCTCACAGACACCCCCGGATGCTAGGCTGGCTCCCCATCACCTATAACCAGCCCTGGAACGGTCTCCGGACCTAAGAGCTGGTGGACGGCGGCTGTGAAACCTCCCAGACAGAGAAGCCCCCATCTCAGCTCTGCCCAGTGCCGCTGGGGCGTAACAGGGGGACCCCCCTGAGCGACTGAGCCCCTCGCCACCCGAAAAGCAGGGCCAGCTGGAGGGAAAATGGCACCCGGGCGAACGCCTATCCAGGCGCCAGATCCCTGAGTGTGGGAACAGCAGGGCGGGGCAGGAGAACCCGCTCCTGGTCCTGGAACCGGGCTGGCCAGGGAGGAGTTTCCGAGACTGGGGGCTCCCCCGGCCATGCATCCCCCCGATCTCCCAGCAGGAGAGCGGGTGCACAGCCACTGCCCGTACCCACGAGCACCCAGACGCTGCCCCGCTGGCCCTGCAAGAGCAAAACCCGGTGTCTGTGCCTCTCCGCCAAGCTCACAGCTTCGGGTGCCAGCGCCTGCCCCCCGCCCCGCCGGCCAGGGACTCCCTTATTTGCTTTCTCCACACTTGTCATGATTTTATAGACCTCTGCCCCCTTAGTTTTTTCTTTTCTAAGCTGAAAAGTCCCAGTCTTTATAATCTCCCTTCCTATGGGACCCGTTCCAAATCCCTCATCCTTTTTGTTGCCTTTTTCTGAATCTTTTCCAAGGCCTTTGTAAGGGGACTGTTAGCCGTTACTAAAACTCAGTGGGAGTGTTTGGTTGGCCAGCTCCCAATACCAAAAGGGGAAGGGTCCGTGAGAAATCAGCGCCCTGAGACGGAAAGACCCCAGGGACAATGGGAAGACGCCAATACTCCAGCTCAGCCTGATTGACAGGTTGGACAGACCAATGAGGAAATTAGAAGGCCAGGTCCTGTCCTCCATGTGAGCTGGGATTTTCTGGGTCTCTCTGGGAAAAGGGCCAGGGTAGACAGCTGAGATTTGTTTTGCGCAAAAAAGTCCTGATGGTGAAAATGGCGATCCGGGCTTTTTTGCACAAAAGCGGGTCTAGATTGGCCACGGACGCTTTTCCGCAAAAAGCATCCGTGCCAATCTAGACACTCTGTTCCAAAAATGCTTTTAATGGAAAAACATTTCCATTAAAAGCATTTGCGGAAAATCATGCCAGTCTAGACGTAGCCTTGATGTTTAATACATTGTATTTGCTTTGAACTGTATGGAATGATCAGTGGGTCAAGGAAGCATGCAGTGCGCAGAGAGCACCCTGGAGTGGGGACACCCTAGCCCCTGTCCCAAGTGACTACAAGGTTGGGGATTAAACCCCAGAAAACCTGGGCCCAGCCTTGTTGGGGTTTCGAGGATTCTGCTACTCAGGAGAGTGGAGGGGGAGCCCTCAGGGTCAGGGAGGCCATGGGGCAAAGGAAGTGGGAGCGGGGACTCAGATCCTTTCGCTGGGGTGCTTATACCGGGGTGGTATAGAAGCCAGGAAAGTTCCCCACAATAGCGGGACCATTCCCCTGCTGATATCCTGAGATAAGGTGAGCCCATCTGGACGAAGTATTCAAGATGTGGGTGTCCCATTCATTCGCACTGAGGCGATAAGCTAGTCTCACCTGATAGGCCTTTGCCAGGTGTTGCGATAAAGTGTTAATCATTGGACGGGGGGCAGACAATCACCCCACAGATGGCTTGGGTCACTCCTGGTCAGTGATCAGCCCGTATGGACTGTTTCCCAGAGGTGGCAGGGCGCTGTGTGTGAGCCCGGCAGGCGCCAGGCTGGCTAAGGAGATAAGAAAACAAAACCTGATCAGCTAGAAATCTTGCCAAGCCACTGAGTTTCAATTCCTGGAAAAGGGAGGCTTGTGCTGAAATTGAAACCACACCCAGAGCTTCAACTCTTCCCCCTCCAGAAACTGCCCAGCTGGCAAAAATGTCTATGAGGGGGATGGGAAGGCAGAGTCCACACCAGGGCTATTAAGTATCCCTGGGACTGGCACTGGGTCCCTCGAGGGCTGCTGGGGTTTCCCTTGGGGGCTGCAGCCAGGGGGCCCCATGTGTAGCCTCCCCACTGGGGTGGGGCATTGCGGGGGGCTTTGCCGCTCTCAGACCATTTTCACAATCGGGGCTTTTTTGCGGAAAACAAATCTGAGCTGTCTACACTGGCCCTTTTGCGCAAACGTTTTGCGCAAAAGGGACTTTTGCCGGAACGGGAGCAGCGTAGTATTTCCGCAAGAAGCACTGATTTCTTACAGTAGGAAGTCAGTGCTTTTGCAGAAATTCAAGCAGCCAGTGTAGACAGCTGGCAAGTTTTCCCGGAAAAGCGGCTGATATTCCAGAAAAACTGGCCATTCTAGTCACAGCCCTCAGGTGTTTGCTGCTCCTACCTGAGACTTGAACCATATGGGGGGGTACAGTCAGGCACCACCAATGTGGTCCTGTCAGATCTCCTGCTCTGTTGATGACGATATTCATTCAGCTGCGTGCGTTTGCTCCCCCTGTCTGCTGTGTCGACCTTCCACGCTAATCAACACAGCATGGGGTGCAGAAATGGGGGACAAGCCTGAGGGAGGGGCAAAGATACGGAGGGAATGTTCTGACTTGAATAAGACTCTGGAAGATGATTCTGTTTACCTGTAACTGCAGCACTGAGGTCACAAGGGCCTCTGCGGGGTTTGTGTTGGCAATACACTGCAATGCCGATTATATAAGAAACGACCTTGCGTGACTCCGAACAACAGATTGGAATGCAGCTTAGCGAGGCAGGGCTCCAACTACCAAAGAACAGGCCCACACGGACCATTGCACATTTGAAATCCAGACTCAAAAGGGAATTGTGCAGGAAATCGAAACTCTCTAAAAGAAACCTGCTGTAAGGGTTAAAAGTTTTTCAGATCTCTCTCCCTGTAACAGAGAGAAATCAAATTAGCTCTAATCAAGACCCTTACAATACCTATCTCAAGTTCATGGTCTGTCACAATTTGTCATGTAAACCCTTATCTTTGTCACAGTTTGTCTTGTAGACTTCTCCACTCAAGTTCTGATGTGGCTTTGTTCTGTAAAACTTACTTCTAGCACTCCTGGGGTGAACAGAAACCTCTCCGAGTACTTCTGCTGAGACTTTGATATGTTAAAGAAAACAATCAACAACTGAACTGTCTGAACATACTGTGTAAAGAATCCTTGAATCTGTCTCTCAGGGCTGGCTGCTACTGCTCTCTGGTAGCTGTCAGCCTGCATGCATGCATAATAAAGTTTTCCTTCTAGGTTTCTGTCCTGCCTCACTGATTTGACTTCCAGCCTCGGACCCTTCTGGGGGCTCTGTACCCAAGGGGAGTGAGATTTCCCCCACACAGACACGACATGGAAAAGCAGATGTGCGGGGTTTTATTTCATTTTCTTTACTGTTGTATTTCAATACTCAGGAGAAAGCTCTCAACGCCTGATTCTTCTCACGCAGGATGATTGTGTGACTAAGGTGGTGCATGAGGATAAAGAAATCCGGTTTCCCTCTTGATTTGTTAAGGGGTATTTACATTAAGCTTTCAACAAATCTGATTGTATCATTGCCAGAGACACAGGATTTTGGTCCGGTTACATTTAATCCTAGGATAATTCTAACATGGACAGATGCTTCACCATTTTGTATTTGTTTCCCATCTGTAATACAAAGACAGCATTAATCTTTCTCCCCCTACCCCAGCCACAATGTGTGCCTTGTGTATGTAGATTGTGAGCAGTGTGGGGCAGGGTCTGTCTCTCGCTGTGTCTGTGCAGCGCCCGGCACAACGGGGCCCTGATCTCAGCTGGGGCAGGGACTGTCTCTCGCTGTGTCTGTGCAGCGCCCGGCACAACGGGGCCCTGATCTCAGCTGGGGCAGGGACTGTCTCTCGCTGTGTCTGTGCAGCGCCCGGCACAACGGGACCCTGATCTCAGCTGGGGCAGGGACTGTCTCTCGCTGTGTCTGTGCAGCGCCCGGCACAACGGGGCCCTGATCTCAGCTGGGGCAGGGACTGTCTCTCGCTGTGTCTGTGCAGCGCCTGGCACAACGGGGCCCTGATCTCAGCCGGGGCAGGGACTGTCTCTCGCTGTGTCTGTGCAGCGCCCGGCACAACGGGGCCCTGATCTCAGCCGGGGCAGGGTCTGTCTCTCGCTGTGTCTGTGCAGCGCCCGGCACAACGGGGCCCTGATCTCAGCTGGGGCAGGGTCTGTCTCTCGCTGTGTCTGTGCAGCGCCCGGCACAACGGGGCCCTGATCTCAGCTGAGGCAGGGTCTGTCTCTCGCTGTGTCTGTGCAGCGTCCGGCACAACGGGGCCCTGATCTCAGTAAGTCCCATGGCTGCTGTGCATCATGGGAGATGAAATCACTCTGGAGAGCTTGGTCCATAATGAGACATGAGGCCCCAGTACTGCAGCTCCCATGATGCATTGCCGCAGAATTTGCAAACTAAACTAGTTTGGGTTTCAGCCTAACCTAAAAGTGTCGAGGAGTCCTGTGGCACCTTAGGGTACGTATAGACTACAGGCTTTTGTTGACAGACGTTTTGTGGACAGATACTGTCCACAAAGCTTCTGTCGACAAAGAGCGTCTAGACAACATTCAGTTCTGTCGACAAAGCAAGGCGTTTTGTCGACATGGCAATGTAGACGCAAAGGACAGTGTAGATGCAATAACACCTTCTGTCGACAGAACTCTGTCGACAAAAGGCATTATTCCTCGTAAAATGAGGTTTACCAGCGTTGACAAAACTGCCAAGTTCTGTCGACGTTATGTCGACAGAACTCAGCGGTAGTAGAGACGCAGGTTTAGTTTTGTCGACAAAAGTCCACTTTTGTCGACAAAACCCTGTAGTCTAGACACACCCTATAGACTAACTGAAGAGGTGGAGCATGAGCTTTCGTGGGCAAAGACCCACTTCATCAGATGTATGTCATCTTAGCCTAACCTAAGAAACTTTCCCTTGCAGAGTGTCCAGCTTTTCAACCAAAAGTCAGATTTTTTTCCAGGGGGAACAGCCCCTTTTTGTGTGAAATGTAATTTCATTGAAATCCCAATTTTTACGCCAAAAAGCAATTTTAGTGGAAATTTTTCAACTGGCCCTAACCACTAACAGCCTTGCATTACTGGACCCCCTCCGCATATGCCGCAGACCCAACCCTTTGGTGGGGTACACAGTGGAGTAACGTGTGTGTACTTTACACACACCCAGATGTTCAATAGAAATACCAATCCTTGCATCCACACGTGCATTCACGCACATAAATATGCACACAACGGCTTCTAGCGACATGATCAAACCCTTGGAGGATGCTGGCTTTTGGGGATTGGAAACCCCACTGTGCAAACACCACAAAGACATGGAAAACGTACACAGAGAGATTACATGTCAGAGAGAACATGCGTGTGTGACGGTACGGTTAAAGAGGTATAATATTTAAGATGCATTTCTTCCTCTGCACAACAGTCCGCCTGTCCTAGCTATGGGCAGTCAGCATGGTGAACATCGTGGCGGCCTGTAGCTGGTGGATATGAGCACAACAGGGGAAGCAGGCACGGTTCCTAGTTTTTGTTCTCAGTACATTGACGGTTAGTTCCTTTTTTCTGGGAAGCCCTTGGGCAGTGCGTTAAGGGAAAGCAAAAGAATTTTCCCGCTTCTTTGTTAAGTTGTTACGAACACCCATTGTGTCAGACAGGGGAGCAATTTTGGGCCAGATTCCCAATTGTTCGTCTCCACAGTTTGTTTTTTCTGGCTCACCGCTTGTGCGTCTTGTTGTTGCAGTGGGGTCTCCAGCTATAGGGCGAGCTGGTGACTCGGACGACGTGGTTTCAAGACCTGGCTCTGTCGCAGGTTCGCGCTTGACGCGTCTTTGGCCCACGCGATTAGCGAATATTCAGGACCCCGGAGAGTTGCTTCTAGTAGGTGACAAAAACTGGGCTTGGAGCTCTCTCTCCCTGACCACAGTAGCAAGAAAGGTTCCTTGATCAGAAATTCCCACGTCTCCCCCTGCAGCGAGCTCCGTGCACAAGGAGTCCTGCCTCCCTGTTTCCTCTCCGGTCACACAACTGCTCCTCCTGGCTCAACACACACAGCCTGCGATGGCCACCCTAGACCCAGGGTTTGTCTCAAGTAAAACCTCAGCCCAGGGTCATAGCTGTGACCTGCCATGCAGCCTAGTCCTTGGGCGGTTGCCTGTCTGTGGCTATCCTTGCTACAGGAAGGGGCTTGATTGCTCCTGCTGTGGTACTCGAGCATCTTTCAATCATGCTCTGAGCAACATGATTTATGCCTCTCACATATTTGTCTCTGGCGTGCTCTTCCTCGGAGGGGTGGGTTTTGTGTTTTGTGCAGAGCTCTGTTTTGCTGCAGGGTTTTTTGTTGTTGTTTTTGTCTTCTGTTTGTTTTGTGTTGCATGCTGCTGCTAGGCTCTTAGCTCAGCCTTGTTTCCATGTCAAACACAGCTATCTAAAGCACAACATCTTGGTATTTGCTTTGAAAAAGTCTGTCTCTGTTATGGACACAGAGCCATCGGCCGTGTAAGAAACACAATTGTGTGCTTCGAAGCGTGGAGTTAATATTGACAGTCCCCCGGCGGTTATTTTCTCACAATGCAGAGTTATTTATAGACCACAGGAGAAGAGTTCTTAATGCAAGGTCACAGGTGCGCTTTTTCAAACGCTCTCTGCCGTGACTCCGTAGCTTTGTGAGGCCAAGGGGGAGCCCTTTGGGAAGTTCGTCTCTCCGGTCATCGAAGTGGGATGCAGATAAGTGCACAGATCCATGGAAAGCCCCAGTTCATTGTGTTCTGCTCCTTGAAACTCAGACATTACCCTTACCTTACTGACTACCTGTCCACTGTCCTCCCACATTCCACCTACTACAGCCAACACCAACTGGGGAGAGGTCCTTCCCCAGCCCAGTGCCAAAAATCAAATAAAGACAATGCTTAGCAAACAAAAAGGCATCTCCGCCAGGCCTGGCTCCATGCTTTTCATTCCATTCATTCCCCTTCTGCATGCCGGACAAGAAGTCCAAAGTAGCCACGCTCCAACTGCAATAACTCAGCCTAAATAGCGACGCATGTGCTCTACATGCCATCTTGGTGCTAAATGTGCTTACTTCAGGATCAGACTCAAAGAGGCCAGCCCAAATTAGTGGGACACTGTGCCACGCCCTGTACCACAATCTGCCCTGAAGGGTTTACAGTGTCAGAGGATAAGGGACAAACAAGAGGCTGGGGGAGGTGGAGCGGAGGGAGAAAATGAATTATCCCCATTTTTAATAAACAGTTCCTGTGCATGGCAATCCAATTCCAGTCAGCAGCGGACAACTAGCATGCATAGAATTCAGGGAGCTACACTACAGAGTTTTTCCGGGGTATCAAGGAACTTCCATGGAACGCATCTGCTTTTCCGAAAAAAATGTCGGAAAAGCCGATATGTTTTTTTGGCATCCCTATAAAACGCGTTCTGCGAGGAAGAAGGGATGGTCTGAAAGAGGGTTTTTTCCCAACATTTGGCCCTGTGCAGACAGGCCAAATGTCAGAAAAGCCTCTTTCGGAAGAAAAGCGGAAAAAGATACCGTCCGCAATTTGCGTATCTTTTTCCGACTTTTCCTTGTAGTGTAGACACAGCCCTGCTGTGCATTTCTTGTTGCCTTTCAATGATGAGAGATACAAGCGTAGACCACAGAGGTGGCACCTCTTGTGTATTTTATCACAAATCTTGTGGTATCTGGTAAGTTGCTTAAAGTTTCAGTGTTAGGAGCTCATTAGGTGAGAATCTCAGGTTTGATTTTTTTTTAACAAAAAAAGTCAGTTTCTTATGGCTGTGGTGAAAAGTTTTAAAGACATGGCCAGAACACTATGTAAGGCTCAAAAACACCAAGACTAATGCAAATTCAACACTTATGATTTTTAAACCTTCCATTATTTTCAGGGCTCCGTCTGGCTAACCACGTCTTACCCACTACTCCACACGTTAAACCACTTTAGAGCAGAGTGGCTGTATACGGGGCGACTTATAGCCCTGTAATATGATCATTCCCAATTGGAAATGGCGCAAAGCAATTGTCAGGATGTTTTGTTTGTTTCTAATGTAGTTTTACAACATATTAATGTTCTCTAACTCTGCAGGACATAGAGTTTTACTTCCTTCTCTTTTGCACGTTATTGTTCTGCAATTCCTAACTTCCTGTTTTCATTAAAAACTTAAAAAACAACCAATAGACTCGTAGCATGTTAAAGATTAACAAAACAAACATGCAAATGGTATTGGTTTTTTTTAGTTTTTTCCAGTGGCAGATTAACTCGGCTAACCCTCTGGCTCCTATTTACATGAATTACTGCCAACTTCTCCCTCTTTTTCTATTTTAGTTTTGTAGCTGATTTAACTTCCCCTTAACTCTTCCCTTATCACAAGGATGCCTTCTGCTATTTACTTTCTTGCATTAACTTAATACAAAAAACCTGTTTCGTTCTCAGAAACCAAATTATCTGGGTTCTTTTGAAAACCACATTCTGAGTTTCATGTATTCTGAGGAGTTTCTTTGTACTGACTGTCTGAACTTCCCGTATGTGTAATGTTTACATTTATGAAAAGCAAATTATTAACTCGTAATCGCCTCATTGTTGTAGACCATCTGCTGTGCCTACATGGTATTGTGATTCAGAGAGAATGAATACAGACATGGCAGGTGTCTCATTCTCTGCACAGTTGCAAGCCAGGTCCTCTGTTCAACTCAGAAACCTACCGTGTGCTGTGTGGGAGCAAAAGTCACGATTCTGCACACACCTGTGCATGTATAACTTAACTGGCATGAGTAGTGTCAAAATTAGTTAGACCATTCATGTAACTGATAATATTTCAGTGATGTTCAGCAGCCCCCAGCTGGGATCAAGGCCCTGTTGTACCGGGCACTGCACAGACACAGCGAGAGACAGTCCCTGCCCCAGCTGAGATCAGGGCCCCGTTGTGCCGGGCGCTGCACAGACACAGCGAGAGACAGTCCCTGCCCCAGCTGAGATCAGAGCCCCGTTGTGCCGGGCGCTGCACAGACACAGCGAGAGACAGTCCCTGCCCCAGCTGAGATCAGAGCCCCGTTGTGCAGGGCGCTGCACAGACACAGCGAGAGACAGTCCCTGCCCCAGCTGGGATCAGGGCCCCGTCGTGCCGGGCGCTGCACAGACACAGCGAGAGACAGTCCCTGCCCCAGCTGAGATCAGGACCCCGTTGTGCCGGGTGCTGCACAGACACAGCGAGAGACAGTCCCTGCCCCAGCGGAGATCAGGGCCCCGTTGTGCCGGGCGCTGCACAGACACAGCGAGAGACAGTCCCTGCCCCAGCTGAGATCAGGGCCCCGTTGTGCCGGGCGCTGCACAGACACAGCGAGAGACAGTCCCTGCCCCAGATGAGATCAGGGTCCCGTTGTGCCAGGTGCTGCACAGACACAGCGAGAGACAATCCCTGCCCCAGCTGGGATCAGAGCCCCATTGTACCCTGCTAGGTTAAGTGACTTGCTCAAGGTCATACAGAGTCTGCGGCAGAGCCGAGAACTGACACTGCTTCTCCCAAGTGCCAGTCCAGGGTCTGAACCACTGGGCCAGTCTTTACCAAGCCCTAGAACAAGTTAACTGCAGACCCGCCGGGAGCAGCCACATAGCCGAGGCAACGCATTGGCACAGATGGGCCTATGTCGCATGGTCCCAAGGAAGAGACTTGGAAACCAAGCTGACGGCGCTGCTAGGAAACAAGAGAACTGGGAGCAAAGCCCAGAGAGCACTGAGGACACAGAGAGGACAGGAGAACGTCCTCCCCTCGAGTTGGGGACCCCCAGAGGTCAGGAGCAGGTGGGCCCATGGAAATGAAGGTGATATGGCCTCGTGGGAGCACCAGGGGGGAAGTGCTCATGAGTTTTGTTAGTTCTTAGTGTAACCCACGCACCAAGGGTATGTCTAGACTGCAGGCTTCTTTCGAAAGAGGCTCTTTCGAAAGCATCTTTCGAAAGAGCCTCTTTCGAAAGATCGCGTCTAGACTGCAGGCGGATCTTTCGAAAGAGAAATCCGCCTTTTTCGAAAGAGAGCACCCAGCGAGTCTGGATGCTCTCTTTCGAAGACGGCCTATTTACATTGAAGAACGCCTTCTTTCGAAAGAGGAACTTTCGAAAGAAGGCGTTCTTCCTCGTAAATTGAGGTTTACCGCCATCGAAAGAAAAGCCGCGTTCTTTCGAAAGGCTACTTTTCCCGAAAAAACCCCTGACTCTGGACACGGCCCTAGTGTGGTTACTGAGCAATGCAAGTGGTACCTAGACCACAGCAACAGTTAAGCTCAAGAGAGCTCTACAGCACAGGCTGGGAGTCAGCTGGCTTTTAGCTCAGAGGGTAGAGGTTCCTGTATTCTGTTTCAGAGGTCCCAGGTTCAAATCTGCCCAGTGGTGGCTCCATGAACACAGGGCAGGGAGTTCAGCGGTAGGGGCCCTTTTGGCTCAGTATCCCTGCCCCGAGAGTTCCCTGCTTGGTTTTCCGAGCCAGGTCACCTGCAGAGGCAGCTGATAGCCTCACAGACCGCTGGGGAGTTTCGCTCTTTCCCCATGCGGTCAATGAGGAAGAGGAACAGAGAGAAAGCCTCTATGAGAATTCCCCGACTGAGTCTGGGGCAGGCTACAGAGACATCCCCAGCATCTCTATTTGCCATGGCTGTGCCACCATACAGATAGAGGCCGGCTCTGCCTGCGTGGCAGCATAGCCATGGCAACTAGAGATGCTGCTCTAGTTGCCATGTTCTGAGGGAAGGAAGGGGTCCCTCCCGGCGGGGGCAGGACACCTCCCACGTCATGCAGCTACATTGACGGACGTGCTCATCCGTCAACACGTCTGGGGGGGTTCTCTCGGCACAGCCCCAGCGCACGGTGGAGGGGTGTTTTTTCACACCTTGACCCACGTCCCTGTGCCTGTCCCCACATTCCAGGCCCACGCCCTGAAAAGCAGGCTGATGTTTGACAGTGGCTGTCCCAGCCCCATAGGCAGGCATCGATCCAGGCCATGTTGCCCTGCAAGGAGCCGGCCCCCCGGTGAGGCTGGTGGGTCGTTCTCTGCCAAAGGGGTGAAAAATTTGGTTTGCAATGAAGCAACATGGCGACGTTTTTCTGAGGGGGGGGAAAAGCTTCCAATTGTAATCAGAGCCTCCTGAATGTGCCACTAAAGTCTTTTCCAATTCAGCTGAAGATTTTCAGGTTTGGGAAGAAAGGTCCAACGTTTCCACACAAAACCCCTCTCTCGTTTCCAGCCCGGTCGCCCGCTCCCGTCCTGCCCTCGGAGCCTGGCTCAACAAACCTCTCCCCAGCAGCCCCGGTTCCCTGTTCGGGCCTAAGCAGAGCCCGAAGGTCGGGGTGAGGGAGATTGTAAAGGGGAGGATCTATGGGCCGAGGTGAGTTCACAGGGTCAGGTCCCCTCGCACGAGGGCTGGAGGAGCATTTCCACGCCTGGTTGCACGGATGCACAAGCATGAGGCGTCAAACCCAGAGCGTGCACAGCAGGGAATGGTGTTCCCAGCTCCCTCCCCCCGCCCGCCCCAGCTCCCCAATTCTCACATGAAATTGGCTTCTCTTCTTCTCAAAAGCTCGGTGTTTCTCATTGTGGTGTGTTAACACCTGCGTCAATGCTCTGGGCTATTTCAGAACAAGCTTTCACACCCCCTCTCCCCTACTCACACCCCGGGTGTTGCTTTCTGGTCACCACCACATCCGCCCCACTGCTGGGTATGAGACCTGTCTCAGCTCCCACCCGTTTGCACCAGCAGAAGTGGGGGGGGGAGGGAGCAGAGAGGCAGGAGCAGCCAGGACAAGCGTTGGCAGAGCCGGTGGGAAGGAGCACAGGGCTGGAAGATGAGGGGGAGGTAGTCTGGGCGGTTGTGGGGGGAAGGAGGAACTTGGAAGGGTCATGAGGTGGGTGGGTACACCTTATGGCACACATCTCCCCATCACAGACGCCCAGCTGCAGGCTGACCCGGCCTGCCTCAGTTTCCCCTTGGCCTGTAGTGAGCAGGGGGGCACAGGGAGGTGGCCCGACATGGCCCCACCGTGACCCCCCAGGAGGAGGCCACACAGCTGCCCCACACCCAGAGGACTGGGGAAGATCTTGGTTCGGCCGGAGGCCAGTGCAACAGGGTGGCCAGAGGCGTGAGGGCCCGGCCCCAATGACTCTCCCACCGCCTCCCCACCTCTGCCCCTGCTCTCCCACCCAGCCTGTGGAAGACCCATGGCAGGGCGTGCTGGCCCTTTAAGAGGGGTTCGGAACCCAGGTCTGCCTGGACCGGTGAATCCTGGGGCTTGTAGTTCCCAGGGTTGATGGGAACAGTGGGCTTCCCTGCAAAGCGTGCTGGGAAGGGAGCTTATATAAGCACCCCCTGCAGGGCTCAGTAGGCAGAGGGCAGGAGACCACAGGAGCTGTGCCTGGATCTAAGAGGCTCCTGCAATACCCAGAGGAGGAGGAGAAAGAGGAAGGTGTGGGCAGTTTTTCTGGGTATCATAGGGAGAAGCTGAGGAGCAGCCGACAGCCCCAAGGCCAGTCCCGTGGCAAAGGGAGGTGTGAGCTCCCCTGTGCTCCTGAGCAGCCGCCAGGCTGTGGGGCTCAGACCCCTGCCCTGAGGGGCTGCCCCCCTGGCAGACATAGTGGGTGGGGCTGGAGTCAGAGGTCTTTACAATTTTGTTTTCCTCCGGCCCCCAGCAAGGGGGCAGCTGCCCTGTGGAGCTCAGCTCCCTGAAAGCAAAGGGAAACTGAGGCAGCGGCCGGGTCCTCTCCCGGGAGAGGCTTTGGTTCATTCGCGCTCATTCTCCTGCCAGTTCTGGCTTCTTTATCAGGGCGAGACCGTGGGGCACAGGGCCAGCGCTGGGGCCAAGGAGAGGAAACCCTGGGAACGGCACCGAAATCAATGGGGATGTTTAGCGGGAAATGAACAAGGTGTGTGGGGGGCAGAGGGGGTGACGTTTTCCTGCCATTGTTCAGCTCTTCCTGCCGTTGTCCCCTGGCACAACCATTTAGTGAAGCTGTTGTCACAGCTTAATCCAGCCAGCTGGGGTCTGGGAGTGGCGGGTGAGGGAGGAGCTGGGGTGCCCCTGGCTACCTGACCCCCCCCCCCCCACAGCAAACCCCCTTTTCTCCCAACTCAAGCAGCCTGGGCGGATAGCAGGACTGGGGCCAGCGCATGGGGGAATTGGAGCAACATGATGCCCCTCCCTCGGCTGTGCTGCTCTGCCCCCATTCTCTGTGGGGGGCAGGAGAGCCGATCCAGCTCGGGCCACTTTCTGCTTTCCCCACCTCTCGGTGAGTGCCGGGGGGCCAATCCTTTTGTGAGCCCCGCTAGCCCCTCCACTGGCTGGCCCACGGCATTGGGGGGCATGTGATCCCTCATACCCCCCAGTGTTGCCCCCGGGGGGTGCAGGAATCCCTTTCCAGAATACAAACCTAGCTCCGTATAAAATGCAGCTGTCTCCGCCGGAGGGGGGGGATCGGGCAGAAATCTAGCTCTGTCTGAATAACATCCCACCCGGTGCTCAGAGCCAGCTCACCTCTTCGCCCCGCCACGTCCAGCCTGCAAGGCCTTTGGCAGGACATCTTGGCGCCTGAGGCGGGGAGCTCAAAGGACGCCCCCCCCCCTCCCCCTCGCTTGGGCCGAAACTTTGCCTCCTTCCTCTTCTACTGCTCTGCTACCTACATAGGTATCGGGGTTCAACAAAAATACCAGACACGCTTGACATTCCATCTCAGTTACAAAACACTGGACGTTTCTCATGTCTCATTTCTGTTGTCTCAATTTGTTTCCCGAAGAGGAAACTCAAATATTAAACTGTCGAGTTCAAAATCCCGTAGTCATAACCCCGGTCATCTGAAGAAGTGGGCGGTGCCCACAAAGCTCATGATCCCACCTACATATTTTGTTAGTCTATCAAATGCTACCAGACCCTTTGCTTGCGTTTTATTATTACAAAGATAGCTTCCCCAATTATCACCCCTAGTATCATAATCTCATAGATACGATGTCCCCCTCCTCCTCACCCCCCTTCTGTTCTAAATCTGAGTTGTCAGTTTTATAATATGTTCACTTTTTTTCATTGTATTCCTTTGGTAGATATGGTCGTGCCAGAATTTGATTTGAGGAAGTGTGTCTGGCCCACAAAACCTAATAAACCATCTTGTTAGTCTTTAAAGTGCTGTCTTTTGTTTCGCATTTCTGTTGCGATGACTGTGGATGGAGTAGCCACCAGGGCACCGGTGCTTTTTCCTGGAGGCCTTTTCTTTCAAAAAAAAACCTCTCATCTGTGTTCACACACCCCTTTTTCCGAACAAGCTTTTTCCGAAAAAGCCACCTTCCTTGTACAGGCAGTCCCCGGGTTACATGGATCCGACTTACATCGGATCCCTACTTACAAACGGGGTGAGGCAACCCCGCACTAGCTGCTTCCCCCCAGCAGACCAGGGAGACACGAAGCTAGCGCCGCCCCCCCCTCGCCCCCCCAAGCAGACCAGGGAGACGTGGAGCAGACACCTCAGCTTGAGAATAAAGGACTGAGGGAAGTGAGGTGTGGGAGAATAAAACTGAGCTCTGGAGAAATGTTTGGCTAGAGTTTCCCCTACACTATGTACCAGTTCTGACTTACATACAAATTCAACTTAAGAACAAACCTACAGTCCCTATCTTGTACGTAACCCGGGGACTGCCTGTAGAATGAAGTTTGCTACCATTGGAAAAACTTTTAAGCCAGTAAAGAGGTTAGCCAGCGGTTCTTCAGCCATAAGAACATAAGAACAGACGTACGGGGTCAGATCAAAGGTCCTTCTAGCGCAGTATCCTGTCTGCCGACAGTGGCCAGCACCAGGTGCCTCAGAGAGGGTGGACTGAAGACAACGATCAAGCGATTTGTCTCCTGCCATCCCTCTCCAGCCTCTGACAAACAGAGGCCAAGGACACTATTTTATCCCCTGGCTAATAGCCTTTTATGGACCTAACCTCCATGAAATTATCTAGCTTCTCTTTAAACTCTGTTATAGTCCCAGCCTTCACAGCCTCCTCTGGCAAGGAGTTCCACAGGTTGACTACACGCTGTGTGAAGAAGAACTTTCTTTTATTAGTTTTAAACCTGCTACCCATTAATTTCATTTGGTGTCCTCTAGTTCTTCTATTTACAGCCAATGCCGCCTGTGCCCATGAAGGACTTTTTGAAGCCTGGTGACAATGCGCCCCATTATCTGAGATGATCAGCTTGTTTCTCGGGTACTAATCTTCCGCAGAGCTGATCCATAGTTACAGGGTGTTCACATGGGGGGGATTTGTGAGCACGCTCTTTCGAGAAGGGCTTGATAAGATTAAAACGCATCAACAAAATTCTTCCTCTCGACTCAGCCGCAACTAGAGACAGAGGGTGGTGTCTAGTGTCCGGCATCACACATCAGGAAAAATATGGACCAGAGTCCAGAGGAGACCTACAGAAACGAGGACCCATGGGGCAAGACTGAAAAAAACTGGATTGGGTTGGTTTGGGGCAAAGAAGGGTGAAAGGGGGCCAGAGAACCCCCTCCAAGCACTTAAAGGTTGTAATTAAAAGGGAAAAAAATCAGGACTATGTAGCACTTTAAAGACAAACAAACCATCTCGTTAGTCTTTAAAGTGCTACATAGTCCTGGTTTTTGTTCCAGCTACACCAGACTAACACGGCTGCATTTCTATCACTAATTAAAAGGAAGTTGAGCCACTGTTCTCTTTAAGGACAGGACAAGAAGCAAGGGGCTTAAATTGCAGCAAGGAGGTTTAGGTTGGACATCAGGAAACGCTTCCTGTCAGGGAGGTCAAACACTGGAATAAGTTGCCTTGGGAGGTTGTGGAATCCCCATCTCTGGAGATATTTAAGAGCAGGTTGGACAGACACCGGTCGGGGATGATCTACATAGATAGCACCTAATTCCTGCACTGAAGTCCAAGTTCCCCAATAGATCAGAGGTTGTTTTATGCCTTGGATAGACGGATGGAGGGGTCACTCCATGATTCCCTGTTCTGTTCTTTCCCTCTGGCGTCAGACCTTTGGACTGCCTGGCCTTCTGCCCCAAATTCAGGTGGGTTCGTAGGTCTTCAAAAACCACCGGGCGTCTTTCCGAATCTTTGCCATTACACGTCCGGATGCTCGGTTACCCACAGAAATGCCACCTCTGATTTTGAGTCCTTCCGATGCTCTTGCCTGGTATAGTCTCTTGTGGCAGTGAGTTCCGCTGGGTAACTGTGATTTTTTTTTTCCCCCCTCCAGAGAGCCTGATACCAGGTATCAATCTGCTACTATGCTAAGTAATTGGCTTTTCTGCTGTCCGCCCCTACTGCTCAACCCATCATCCAGACCTGCGTTCCCTGCTTTCTCGGCGGGGGACCTCCCCACACAGTGAAAATCAGAGTAACCAGCCCCGGGAGGGCTGGGAGGGGATACCCAGGTTTGGGCCAAGGACTTTCCCAGCTGGCAACAGGGCCGGGTGCAGCGCGAGCTAGAGAGCCGGCTTCAGAACCCGCCCCCCCCGTATCAGCGTGGAAGGGGCCCCCGGGACAGGGTGGGGGGAGGCTGGATAGAAGGCCAGATATTCAAGATGACGGAAGCCCTGCTGCCTTCTCCCTCCCCGCCCCTCTCCGGCATCCGTGAACATCGGCTCCATCCTCCCCTCCCCACTCCTGGGGACCTGGCCGGGGGGAAGGGGGGCCGCCCCTGCTGCCCCCCAGCGGGATATTGGTGGGGTTGTGAAATACATAAATACAAAAATATGGCGCTCGAGACATGTCCCCACTCCAGGCTCCAGGGGCAGCCTGTGGCAAGCCACAGGGCCCCCCACAAGCAGGGTGGGGACAGGAGCCCAGTGGTGGGGAGGTGGATTGGGGGGGGTGGTAGACCTTCCGGGGGGGGGGGATGTTTTCTGAGGTTCTCCTGGTGTAAAGGGTGTGATGCTGGAATATCTCCTGGCTATACACACCCCTGCAGCTGGCTGCGTCTCCGGTGGGAGCGTGGGAGCAGCACAGCCCGACTTTTCCCAACTTGCTTAAGGGATCGGAGAACCCACACTCATGTACATGTGGGCGGCCCAATCCCCAGGCGGGTCTGAACTTGACAGCCCAGCCCCCAGGAATTGCCTGGGTTTTCCAGCCCTCAGCAGGATGTGCATCTGGCAGAAATCAGACCCCGCCCTGGCCCCACAGCTTGAAGGATCCACATGGGAGGCATTGTCCTGAAATGCTATGGCCCTGCCCCATGGGACAGCCTGTGGGCCGGAGACTCCCCACAGCAGGAGACCCAGGAGACGAAGAGCTGGGGGAAGGCCAGGCACAGAAAAATACAAAATTCTAAGAAAACCTCTGGTACCGCAGAGAAACCAGCCTCACCCATATAGACAGACTCGCCAGCTATTCTGAGAAGCTGACACCACTTTTCCAACACCTCTGCTGGGTCGGCAGCCAGCATGGGGCAGTGACATCAGCCCAGGGCCAGCTCCGGGCACAGCCCGGCAGAGCTGGTGGAGCAACGTGTGGTAACTCTGACCTTTCTTCTGCCTGCAGGCCGGGGCAGGCTGAGCCACGGGGGTATTGCAGAGAGGTGGGAGGGGGCAGAGCCGGAGTGTGGGGGGCTCCAGCCGTCCCCAGGGACAGGACAGGCAGCCCCGTCCCCAGCGGTGCTGTTTTGACAGCCCTGAGGGACCTGCCTTTGGAGCCGGAGGTCGAGGGTTCGAGCCCCGTACTCAACCAATGTGGGCCTGCCCCCCCTTGGGGCATAGGACGGGTAAGGAGGGCAACACAGCCCCTGCCACCAGTCTGGTCCCAAGAGCAAGGCTGCCGTGGCCCCGTTCCCCCTTCTCAGCCCCGCCCAGGGAGTGTCTCTTGGCACCATTCACACGTCAGCTGTTCCCGCACGGAGAGTCACCCGGCCTCGTGTTCACTGACGGCTGAATGGGTGGGTGGGTGGAGCCTCCGCCCATCCCGCCCACATGCAAATCCAGCTGGTCCCTCGGCCGCCTGGGATAGATACAGCCCAGCCCTGAGCCAGGGCCTGCATCTTATGGGGGGGGGCACAGACACCAGGGGCTTCATCCCCTCTCCCCTCCAGGGCCTGCCCTGTACAAAGGCCCCTCCCTCCAAGGGGCAAGTTTCCCGCCAGACCCTGGATTCACCGCCCTGGCTGAAATGTCACCTCGGAGGGCTCAGTCTCACACCTTTTGGGCGGGGGGGAGCGCTGTATGAAAACGCCTGTGAGGGGGTGTCATGGCAGGGCCGCGTGGTGCTGTTCAGGGAGGGCCCAGCAACACCTGGGCAGATGTTTGGACCTTCAGAGCCCGGTTTGGGGCAGTGTCGGGTGAGGCCAGTTCCCGGGGAGAAAAGCCCGGTTGCCGGCTGAGTCTCCGAGGGCTTGGAGCTGTGTGAAGGCCGGAGTGAGCATCTCCTGAGGGCGCCGGGCCTGGGTCGCGGCTGCTGGGAACTTGTGTCCCAGCCAAGCCCCCTTGATGGGGGTCGAAGGATGAACCCTTTTCCAGCGAGCCGAGCCCTGGAGGATGAGTCAGACAATGGAACTGAGTTCACACCAAAAACCTAGAGAAATGAGTCATCGCCGACTCCCCCAGACCGTAGGGACGGGCCCCTCCTACTAAGATTGGAAACTGGCCTCAAGCATCTACATGGGAATGAAACCAACCCGGTGTCGGCCCCTCCCTTTGCTTTGGCGGGACCATCTCAACACCTGCCCGTGTTGTCTAATGGGGATTCCCCCTTGCGGCTCTGTGCAAAGCCCCCACGACGCTGGGGAACTGTCCGTACCAAAGATCCAGAAGATACCGTTGGGTTCCTAGCTATGAAATGGCTTCATAGAGATTAGGCGGAGTGGGGAACATTTTGGGTGGGGGGGCTGCTGACCCACCGAAAAATCAATTGTGGGGGGTGAGGGTGCACACAAGTGAGATGCAAAAACAGACCCAAAAAACCCACCCCTCACTGACGTGGCCTCCTAGCTGAAGACAAAGACACTCCCCACATTTCTGCTTGCACACCAGACCCTAATGGGGGTCAGACTGGCAGATCCGGAGTGACTCTGCAGCAGCCATGCAGGCATTTACACATGCTCAGGGACAGGCCGTTCGGAGTCAGATCTCACCCTTCAATTAGTCCCAGTCTGGGATCATCCTCTTGTTCTTCCGGAATGCATTTCGTTGTGATCGATGTTAATGCCCCTTGAGATAACAGGTCGTTCTTGGCACTATAACAATGGCACGGTGTCACAGTGATAATTCATGAAAAACAAACGTCACCGCTGCATGTGCATACAGCGATTGGCTTCAGCTGCTCACTAGGGAACGACCCACAGTCCTGATCAAGAGTGGCTGAAGATTGGCAATCGTGATAAAGCCAGAGCCAGCCAGGTTGCAGTCTTCTCTCTGCACGTGTGGGCGGGGCCTGATTTACACCAGCACGTGTGGGCGGGGCCTGATTTACACCAGCACGTGTGGGCAAGGCCTGATTTACACCAGCATGTGTGGGCGGGGCCTGATTTACACCAGCACGTGTGGGCGGGGCCTGATTTACACCAGTGTAAAGAGCTACCAAATCCCAGCGCTGGATCCTCACCTTGCACTAGTGTGGATAACTGCACAAGGGGGAGGACCCTGGAGAAACAGGCCGATAGCCTTCGACTGGGTGGAGAGGACACATTCATGCGATAATGCAGCCTGGTTGTGTCTAGCCATGGAAAGTCAGCTCTAAGAACTCGGTGAGATCACTGCCTGGAATGGAGCCTCTGCTGTTCGTGAAGATCCTAGAGCAGCTTGTAATGTAAATAAACGAATCCCTCCTGAGCCACATTTAACTGACGGAGACGCCTCGGTCTCATTATATGGCCTCATCACAATACTATCTGAGCACCTCACCATCAGAATACTTTTATACTTAGTCATCCCTGGGGGGTTTTCTTGCTACAGCTGCAATGATATCTTTGGCGTCCCTCCAAAGTGTCTCGGTTTCTTGATTAGAATCGATTGCTGAAAATAGAAATATGTTTGGTTTTCTGATGAAAATCCCCCACGCTCTTGTGAAAGCTGGCTTTTTCACACAGACACTTGGGTCTTACTCTTCTGTGGCGCAGTGAGGAGCTAACCTTTCCAGTCGCGGAGTTTCCCCCCCACCAATGTGATTGGGCAACGAACCACGATGAAGCCATTTCTCTTTGTGGCAACGGCCAACATTGCCAGACTCTTGGGCTGTGTCTACACTGGCAAGTTATTCCGGAAAATCAGCCGTTTTTCCGGAAAAACTTGCCAGCTGTCTACACTGGCCGCTTGAATTTCCGGAAAAGCACTGATGATCTCATGTAAAATCATCAGTGCTTTTCCGGAAAAACGATGCTGCTCCCGTTCGGGCAAAAGTCTTTTTCCAGAAAACTGTTCCGGAAAAGGGCCAGTGTAGACAGCTGGCAAGTTTTTCCGGAAAAACGGCTGATTTTCATCGCGAAAATGATGATCGGGGCTTTTTTGCGGAAAAGTGCGTCTAGATTGGCCACGGACGCTTTTCCGCAAAAAGTGATTTTCCGGAAAAGCATCCTGCCAATCTAGACGCACTTTTCCAAAAATGCTTTTAACGGAAAACTTTTCCATTAAAAGCATTTCCGGAAAATCATGCCCGTGTAGACGTAGTCACAAGGTTTCCCTTCAACTTTTCCAACTCACTGTAGACAGGGCAAATTGCAGTTGATTGTCCCATGACCCTAATGGCTGGAGGGGTCAGCCTGATGGGCCATTTCCCGTCTTCTGTCTGGACACACGGCGGCCTTGGTCATCCCCAACTCTTCTTTAAACACCTCCACAGGCAAATCATTGTTAATACCAAAGACAGCATCCAAAAGCCCCAGGATTGGGCCCCGCCACGCTCAACACTGCACAAAAGTCCCACGATGACGGACGATGCTGGCGGACACCATCAAGCGAGATTTGCCGGAAAAAAGCGCCAGTCTAGAGGGGGATCTTTCGGAAAATAAAGCCTTTTCCGAAAGATCCCTTATTCCTGATTTTAAGAGGAATGAGGGATCTTTCGGAAAAGGCTTTATTTTCCAAAAGATTCGCGTCTAGTCTGGCGCTTTTTTCCGGCAACGCTCCGAGCCGGAAAAAAGCGGCAGCCATGTTTATGCAAATGAGGCGGGGGGAATTTAAATCCCCACTTAATTTGCAATTGCGATGTGTCTAATTCGCATCCCTTTTACAGAAAAGGGATGCAGTCTAGACACAGCTGATGAGTCCTGAGCCCGGGAGAACTTTACCGGCGCCTATGCAAGGCCCGGGTGCGAAATTGACCAATGCAGGTGAATTAACTCAATGGGGATGTCTCAGAACTTGTCCCCTCTGCGGATCTGTGACAGAGACGCCCCCCTCGCTTCGGCAGGCTCTCCCAGCCCTCTCGTCGGCTTTTTCTGCAGGAGGAAACGTTGACAAGCAGCGTTAATTGCGGGGAGCTGGCTACATGGTATCTCGCCCACCAGCTGCTCCTGTTTGCTGTTTCTTCACGTAGCCGTTGGTAACGGACGCAGCTGCTGGCGCGGCTCAGAGACATTACACCCCACGTTTCCTAGAGTGGGGGAAGCCGCCGGGACAGCGGATGCTCCTTCCTCCCCTCCCCTCTGTTCTGATCTCAAACCAGCCCTAGGCCAGAGCCCAGCTGGGGTCACGGGGCCGTAGCTCCCCTGGAGCCCAGGCTGAGCCCAGAAGTGGGGGGCAGGAGCCTGTTCTGTCCCCAGCCAGCAGCAGAGTCACTGGGGCCACGGGCTGAAGCAGACACGGACTCAGACACAGCTGGGCTCAGCCCCGCAGCAGCACCCCCAGCTCTGTGTGGGCAACGCTGCCCCGCGCAGAACTGACGGTTCCAGATGTTTGCCATCCAGCTGTGACCCGACACCGCTTGCCCAAAGCGAGTGACAGGAATATGGCCACATGTTCCCTGTTGGGAACAAGCGCCCCAACCCACCGTGCTTGCACGGGCGTCGGCAGCTCAGCGCCTCTTGCGGAGGCACGAGAGCCGGGATCTCAGACTTCATCGCACCCCAGGCCTCTTCTGAGATCGGAGAAGAAATCTACCGCATGACCCCCCAAGGGGCGGAGCCTGACCCCCCGCTGGGGGAGGAGCTTAGTGTTTGGCCTCAGCCTGATGTCCTAACAAGTCCAACACCGGCCGCCTGCAGGTCCCTGCCAGCTCCCAGCTGGGTGACGGCCCCACAGGGGCTCTGCCTGCCCCCTGCAGCCAGGTCCGGCTCAGCCCCGGCTGCACCTCTGGAGCGTCCAGTGTCCCCCGGCGCAGGGCAGCCGGGCGCTGGGGACGGGCGTGGGCCCAGAGCTGGTCGGCCTGGCTCCCTCCCGAAACACGGAGCCCGGGGATGGTCCTATGAATGGTGCATCCCTCACTCATGCACAGAACCCTCCCTCCCTTCGCTTGCAACACGTCTGACTTCTTCCTAGGCAGAGCTGTGGGGATGGGAAGTGGTGATAGCAACACACAGGGGAACTTGATCACTTCATCTGAGTTTTTCTGAAGCAGTGGGTTTCCTGTTGCAACCCTTTCTAGTTTCAATTCTGCTCCGAGCCTCTTAACTCCCCATGTTCTCTCTCCGCCTCTGGATGGAATACAGGCAGTGAGTGTCAAGCCCAGTGAGTGAACCACAAACACATGTTTCCATTCTGACTTGTCACTTAACCACATCTCTGCTCCATTCCTCCCCCACCCACCTCAGTTTACCAGAGACAAAACAGCTTTGAGCTCTAAGGAGGTGACTCACTGGGAGCAGCCTACGGAGATTTTAGCTCAGCAGGGAAAGATGCAAAGGGGGACGTAAGAGGCTTGAGCAGTGTTTCTTAAACTGTGTCCCGTGGCACATCGGTGTGCCACGAGGCAGCTGGAGGTGTGCCACAGAGAACAACAGAATTCAAAACGTCTGCTCTTAAAGGGACAGGCAACTTTTTTTTCTCAATAACTCCCCTCCCCTTCCCCCCCCCCCCTTTTTTTTTTTTTTTTTGATTTAACAAAAAATCCTTGGTGTTCCCCATAAAAAAAAGCTATTGTTTGGTGTTCCTCAATCTTAAAAAGTTTCAGAAACACTGGGCTTGAGACTCGAGACGCCAGGGTGGTTAATCGTCGCTCTTGCAAAAGCTCCTGCTGCAGGCCATCAGGAAGGAGGCTGTTTTGAGCGGTAGGAAGGAGAACACATCGGTGGGAACGTCTCCAGGGCAGCAAAATGCCCCTACCAGGCCAAACAAACTTTAAACAAACCCTTGTTGCTACAGCCAGTGTCTGACCCCGCAGCACCCGACGGCAGGTCTCCCAGGTGGGAGGGTCTGTGCTGGCCACTCAGGGAGCGAAGGAGCTGAGTAGAGACACGGCCAAGGTCTCATTCCTCCTCCCTCCCCTGGCTCAGCGCTGGGGCCGGTGCTACAGCCCGGCCCTGCGTTTGCCGGCTGGCGGGTGGGCAGCCAATGAGCCTGGCCCGGGACGCCCACCTCTCTCCGCTCCCGCTTACGGACTGGTCCTGCAGCGGCTTCCCCTGTGCGTGTCCCTTTGAGCTGCCTGTCATCCGGGCACAGGGCGCAGCCTGCCAGGGTCAGGGCCTGGAAGTGGAGCCCAGCCCAGCGCCCCAGCCCGCTTGGAAGTGGGGGAACGAGCAATAGGGCTTTGTCCCAAACACCCCTGCAGTTCGCAGGGGCTGTGGTTGGCAGTGTTAGGGCTGAACATGGCTCCTGTCAGACCCCGCCCGAGCCCCGGCTGCCCGGAGGGTCGACGCAGGGAGGCAGCTCAGGGCGGGCAGAGGGGCAGGGGGCAGGGGGATGTTCTGCCCTCGGAAGTGGAGCCTCCAGCAGTGTCGTCGGTGCCCTGCCTGGCCAGTGGACCTGCTCCTGCTCTGGCGGGACGCTGCGCCCCACGCTGGGCCAGCCAGGCTGAGAGGGGTGATGGGGGGAGCCAGGCCAGGCCTTGTAGAGACCCCAGCTCCCACCCAAAGTACCTGGTGAACCCCAGCGGCAGAGCACAGAGCTGCACAGTACTCATACCAATACTAATACCTCCCAGCCAACACAGTACTAATACTAATACTAATACCTCCCAGCCAATACAGTACTAATACTAATACTAATACCTCCCAGCCAATACAGTACTAATGCTAATACTAATACTAATACCTTCCAGCCAACACAGTACTAATACTAATACTAATACCTCCCAGCCAATACAGTACTAATGCTAATACTAATACCTCCCAGCCAACACAGTACTCATACCAATACTAATACCTCCCAGCCAATACAGTACTAATGCTAATACTAATACTAATACCTCCCAGCCAATACAGTACTCATACCAATACTAATACCTCCCAGCCAACACAGTACTCATATCAATACTAATACTAATACCTCCCAGCCAACACAGTACTAATGCTAATACTAATACTAATACCCCCCAGCCAATACAGTACTAATGCTAATACTAATACTAATACTAATACCCCCCAGCCAATACAGTACTAATGCTAATACTAATACTAATATCCCCCAGCCAACACAGTACTAATGCTAATACTAATACCTCCCAGCCAACACAGTATTAATACTAATACTAATACCCCCCAGCCAACACAGTACTAATACTAATACTAATACCTCCCAGCCAACACAGTACTCATACTAATGCTAATACCTCCCAGCCAACACAGTACTAATGCTAATACTAATACTAATACCTCCCAGCCAATACAGTACTAATGCTAATACTAATACCTCCCAGCCAACACAGTACTCTTCGTCAGATGCCAGTCTGATGATCCGCTGTCTCTTGTTCTCATCGAAAAACCACAAACCCACAAAAATATCTTTGGAAGGCAGCTAAGGGTGTCCAAATGCTTCTCACACAGTACACAGTACACATCTGACGAAGTGGGTCTTTGCCCACGAAAGCTTATGCTCCTACACTTCAGTTAGTCTATAAGGTGCCACAGGACTCCTCGTCGCTCATACTAATACTAATACCCCCCAGCCAACACAGTATTAATACTAATACCAATACCCCCAGCCAACGCAGTAGTAATACTAATGCTAATACTAAACATCAATGACTGCTGTTAGCTTGCACTGACGACTGAGCGCTAACCTCAGCACCGTGGCACTGAAATTGCCCAGTGAGCTCAGAGGACTCGCCAGATGTCTCAGACACAGCAGCAGCAAACGAGAAACAAAACGGACCCGTATGCAAAGCTGGTCTCGAAATAACCAGAAAAATCCCCCGGGGGGATCAGCCAACACTCGTCTCAGCCTTCCTGGGGACCTGCAGGCGAATCAGAAGGCTGATGAGGGGGAAGCGACCTCCCAAGAGATCACTCGGGGGGAGCTTTGGAAAAGGGGTCACAAAGTCCCTGCTGGCGGCTCAGGGATCGTGTCTGGTTCAGGGAACCCCTTGGAAAAGACCATCGTCTCCCTGCCCTGGGTACCGGCCACCTCACCCACGCGGGGCTGGAGAGAGCCCCTGTCTAGAGTAGCCTCACAGGGAGGTCAGGCAGAGACGTGTCCGACCATCTCTCGGCACAGCCTGGGCCACAGAACACCTGCAACAGCTGGGTGGAGGGAGAGGGAGAGGAGAGATGGGGCGAACAGGTGTGGGTGCTGCGCTGCAGAGAGGGAGGGAACTTTACTAGCCATTCTTAAAACAGAAATTCCCCCCTGGGAAAGGGAGGACACAGATTGACAGAGCCAGGCCTGAGAATCTGTTTCTCCAAGACAGCCTCAAGCTGGAAAATAACAGCACATCAGTGGCCATCACCTACAACCCCAGCTCCGTCCCCTCCAGTGCATCACCAACAATCGACAACCTCGCCCGGAAAAACCATCCCTCCCTCTCACAGGCTTTGGGGGACAGGCCAGTCCTTGCCAGCAGACACCCCTCAACCTGATCGGCGTCAGAGGCTGGGAACCGGTGACAGCGGAAGGAACCACTTGATTCCCGGTTGTGTTCACTCCCCGGCCGTTCTGATGTTCCTCTCTGATCTTAAACGCTGAATCTACGGACATGCACTGGGTAGCAGGCACAGCAGTGGGAGAGGCCGGCCACCGGGTTGTGTTTCCCGTGGTGGAGGAGAACGGTCAGCTTTCATTCGCGGTGGGTGCCGCTGGGTGTTCTCAGGACAGTCAGACCAAGGAGAGGTTGTTCTGGAGAGCAGCGTGACTGATGGGCTGTGAGCTGGAAATTACTCCTTAGCTTTGATCTATGGACGGGAACGTGCTTTCGATTTTTCACGCGCGCCAGAGGGGAGTTTGGGCCACAAAGGCCTTTTTCAAGTCTGACACGCACACGGCTGATGCACAAACAGCTGACATCCATGTGGAAGGTAAACAGCAGCAGCTGACAAGCGGGAAGAGAGGCCCTTGTTCTGTTTGCTCCTTTATTGCAGTATGTATGTAATCGACAAATGCAGCACAAAGAGCCGGAGCTGTTTTCAATACACCCGCTCACAATTGCCGCTGAGATCACGGTTGGCCCTGATGGAGTCAGACGGTTTCTCAGAAATTAACAAGACTGTTCTGGTTGAAAGGCGCTGTTGGGTTGGACAAACACTCTCAAAACAAAGGAATTGCTCATTCACCCCGCTGGGGGTTTCTGCTAAACTCCCAAGCACCTGGATCCTATGGCTGCATCTAGACCGGCATGATTTTCCGCAAATGCTTTTAACGGAAACGTTTTTCCATTAAAAGCATGTGTGGAAAAGAGCGTCTAGATTGGCACGGATGCTTTTGCGCCAAAGCACTTTTTGCGGGAAAGCGTCCGTGCCAATCTAGACGCGGTTTTGCACAAGAAAGCCCCAATCGCCATTTTCACCATCGGGGCTTTTTTGCGCAAAACAGTTTTTACCTGTCTACATTGGCCCTCCTTGCACAAAAGCATTGGCACAAGAGGGTTTATCTCTGAGCGGGAGCAGCATAGTATTTGCGCAAGAACACTGACAATCTTACATTAGATCATCAGTGCTCTTGCGCAAATTCAAGCGGCCAGTGTAGACAGCTCGCAAGTTTTTCCGCAAAAGCGGCCTCTTTTGCGGAAAAACTTGCCAATCTGTCCAGGCCAGAGTGAAAAGGGGGCGGCAGGGGGTGAGAAGCATTTGGACACCCTTAGCTGCCTTCCAAAGATATTTTTGTGGGTTTGTGGTTTTTCGATGAGAACAAGAGACAGCGGATCATCAGGCCGGACTGAGATCCCCAGTCCCACGGAGACCCTCCTATGTCTGTACTCGCGGCTTCTTGTGTGAGTAATATGCAAATGAGGCTGTGTGGAATATCGCCGAGCCTCATTTGCATACCTAATGAGCCGCCATTTTTTTCAGAAGAGGCTCTTGCGCAAGAAGGAGTGTCTACACTGCCCCTTCTGGTGCAAGAAAAACCCTCTTGCACACCGCCGTTCTTCCTGAAAAGTAACAGGTGTAACGGTGTTGCGCAAGAGGGTTGGGAGCGATGTTGCAGTAACGTCTCCAATGGGGACGATTCCACAAAGAAGAACATGGGACGCCTTCCTCTGTAGCATGGGGCGCAGATCACAGCTGGAGGATTCTCTGCATCTTGGGGTCTTTAAACTATTTGAAGGCTTCGATATCTGAGATCTAGGTGAGAGGATTATTCTAGGAGGGGTGGGTGAGATTCTGTGGCCTGCACTGTGCAGGGGGTCAGACTAGATGATCATAATGGTCCCTTCTGACCTTAACGTCTATGAGTCTATGTTTCATTTCGATTGTATGAGTTTGATTCGTTTCCTTTAGGCTTCCATTGTGGAGTAAACCCAGCCTGGCTAATAGCCATTAATGGACTTAACCTCCATGAATGTATCTACTTCTCTTTTAAATCCTGTTATAGTCCTAGCCTTCACAACCTCCTCAGGCAAGGAGTTCCACAGGTTGACAATGCGCTGTGTGAAAAACTTCCTTTTATTTGTTTTAAACCTGCTGCCCATTCATTTCATGTGGTAGCTCCTCATTCTTATATTATGGGAACAAGTAAATAACTTTTTCTTATTCCCTTTCTCTACACCACTCATGATTTTGTATGCCTCTATCATATTCCCCTTTAGTCTCCTCTTTTCCAAGTCTCTCTTCATATAGGACCAATTCCAAACCCCTCATCTTTTTAATTGCCTTCTCTGAACCTTTTCTAATGCCAGTATATCTTTTTTGAGATGAGAGGACCACATCTGTACGCAGTATTCAAGATGTGGGTGTCCCATGGATTTATATAAGGGCAGTAAAGATATTCTCCGTTTTATTCTCTAGCCCTTTTTAAATGATTCCTAACATCCTGTTTGCTTTTTTGACTGCTGCTGCAATGTCTGATTTGTGGGCATTAATTCTTTGGCGAAGCATCTGAGACGTTTGTCCAATGTACATAGCAGAAGGACACTGTTGGCACATGATGGCATCAATTATATTTCTGGATCATCCTGTAACTGACGTGGTTAGGTCCAATAATGGTATCAGCAGAGTGAATATGTGGACAAAGCTGGCAACGGGGTTTCTTGCAAAGGAACGTTTCAGGGTTGGTGCACACTTGTGACATGATCTACCCATCCCCCAGTGGGCAGCCATGCAGGGGAAACTGAGGCACGTGAGTTCATAGAACTGTAACAAATGACCCCCCCCCACACACACACACACACACACACACACACTCCTGGCTGTGGTTCTGACTTTGCTGTCGCTAGTCCCAGGCCAAGGCTGCCCTGAGGTGCCTGGTCTCCCCTGGATGTCCCACCTGGAGTGCTGTCAACATGTGAATGGCTCTACATGACCCTCTGTGCGTGCAGATGTAATTGCCACAAAGAGGATTCGAACCCAGGACCTCAGGAGCTGAACTATAGGAGCCTCTACCCTCCGACCTAAAACCCAGCTGCTTCCCCCCCTGCTGTTGATCTTAACTGTTGCTGTGGTCTAGGTACCACTTGCATTACTCAGTAACCACACGAGGGCTGTGTCTACACTGGTGTGATCTCGCGCAAAAGCGGCCGCTCTTGCGGGAAAACTTGCTGCCTGTCTACGCTGGTCACGTGTTCTTGCGCAAGTAAACTGACGTTCTAATATATGAACCCAGGGCTTCTTGTGCCAGGACTCTGATGCTCCCGCTCAGGAAGAAGCCCTCTTGTGCAAAAGCTCTTCCAGAAGAGGCCAGTGTAGACAGGCAACATGAATTTCTTGCGCAAGAAAGCCCTATGGCTAAAATGGCCATGGTGCTTTCTTGCGCAAGAGAGCGTCTACACTGGCACGGATGCTCTTGTGCAAAAGCACATGCCAGTGTGGACGCTCTCTTGTGGAAGAGTTTTTGCACAAGGACTCTTCCCCGAAAGAGTTCTTGCGCAAGAAGCTGCCAGTGTAGACGTAGCCGTGTAGGTGTGTGGGTTACACAGAGAGGCCAGGGGCTCTGCAGGGAAGCTCAGGGCTGTGACAGGGGCACAGAGCAGGTCAGACCCAGCCCTGCCTGTCCCAGTGACCTGCCCCCACTGCCAGCGGTTCCAGCCCCCGGGAGTAGAGTCCCTGCAGGGGCCAGTTCTGGGACCACCAGCCCCGGGGGATCCTGGCTGGAGCAGCCTGACCCAGAGCCAGGGCCTGTGCCCACGTGGGCAGCGCAGCTGCCATGTATTGAGCCAGCTGGGTCGCAGGCTGCGGCAGCGCCTCTGAGCTACCGACCCCACCCCGCAGTGCAGCGATAAGAGATGCTTCTGGGAACCAGCCGCGGTACTTCCCCCAGCACTTCCTGCTCTAACTCTGGGGACTTGCATTCTCCACCAGCATTGAACCAGCCTGCTCAGCACTTGGCCTCAGCGACCAGATGGCCTGGACGGGAAATTTCAAATGACACACAAAGACCAGATGTGATCTGTCCCCTAATTTGTGTGACAAACCAGTCGAATGCAAATGCAGAAACCCCCAGTGCAACATGGCTCATGCAAATGTTCTCGGGAGTTATTTACACTAGAGACGTTTCCCTATTCCTGGGATATTAACAAAGATCTTCTGGTATGAAAACAGGAAATGCAGAAGACACTCAGCTGGGATTGCTATTTGCTATTTCTACTTTAAAGTGCAGATTCTGGTAACCACGGACGTATATTTCGGTTTGGGCGGAATTATAGTTTCAGTTCTGTCATCACTTTGAGAAATCCGGTCGTTGCTTATTTTCAGCCTTTTTTTTAAACTCTTTTCCTCTTTTTCAACGTTCACAGTTGCCCAAAATGATGTTAAAGATTTTTATTCTGAAAATATTTTGTGTGCTCACTTTTTTTGATTGTATCCCTTTGGTCTATAAAGTCATGCCAATTTTCTTCCAGAATTTGATCTGAAGAAGTGGGTCTGGCTGACGAAAGCTCATCCCCTAATAAACCACCTTGTTAGTCTTTAAAGTGCTGCATCGTCCTGTCTTTTCAGCAAGACCAGATTAACACGGCCACATCTCTATTACTATTTTTATTCTGTACATTGATTTACATTTCCACCGGGGTGGGGAATCCAGAAGGGCAGAGAATAGGCTGTGTGTGTGCCAGACAATAACTATGTACTGACAGCAGATACTGGGATTCAGGAAGTTAACGCTGACACCCAAAAGTCACAACTCACACAGATCCCAGCCTGTGTGGCAATGTTAGTGTCAACCAAACTCCAACAACCAACAGTCCTGCAGCACCTTGGAGACTGACCAAAGCTGGAGATGGGACCGCGAGCTTTTGTGAGCACAGGCCAGCGGGAAAGTTTGTGTGTTTATGTTGAAACCTGAAGTTCTGGAGAAGTCTCTAATCTCTTGCACTCTGGTTATATTTGCATGTTTAATTTTCAGTGTTCACAGGGCCAGGCCTGGCTCCCTTGTTTGCAGTGTGGGCGCCTCCTAGTGGGTGCATCTGTCCATTGCCCTGACAGCGCCACGTGGAAACTTTTGCAGAGAAATCACACGAGGGGAAACCTGACAAGTCCCCGCGAGGGGCCCGGGCAGGCTCCCGCCTTGCCCGGCTCTGCAGCGAGCAAACACTGAACCGGAGGCCTCTGTGTCCCCGTGGGAGCAGGGCCCGTGGCTGCAAGGAGACCACCCCCCCCAGCAGGCGTGAGTCTCCCTCCTCCTTCCCTCACCCTGAGAGCCAGTCTCTGCCTGGTCCTAACCACTGCACCCCACACTCCTCCCGCAGCTGGGGAGCGACCCCAGAAGTCCTGGCTCCCCGCTGCTCTAACCACTGCACCCCACGCCCCTCCCGCAGCTGGGGAGCGACCCCAGAAGTCCTGGCTCCCCGCTGCTCTAACCACTGCACCCCACTTCCCTCCCGCAGATGGGGAGCGACCCCAGAAGTCCTGGCTCCCCGCTGCTCTAACCACTGCACCCCACGCCCCTCCCGCAGCTGGGGAGCGACCCCAGAAGTCCTGGCTTCCTGCTGCTCTAACCACTGCACCCCACGCCCCTCCCGCAGATGGGGAGCGATCCCAGGAGTCCTGCCCTCCCCACGCCGCTCTAACCACTGCACCCCACTTCCCTCCCGCAGCTGGGGAGCAATCCCAGGAGTCCTGCCCTCCCCCCGCCGCTCTAACCACTGCACCCCACTTCCCTCCTGCATCTGGGGAGCGATCCCAGGAGTCCTGCCCTCCCCCAGCCGCTCTAACCACTGCACCCTGCTCCCCTCCTGCATCTGGGGAGCGATCCCAGGAGTCCTGGCTCCCCACTGCCTCTAACCACTGCACCCCGCTTCCCTCCCGTACCTGGGGATGGAACGCAGGAGTCCTGACTCCCCCCCCCCCCCCCTTGCTCTAACCACTAGCCTTCACTCTCCTCCCAGGAGTCCTGCCCCTGTCTCCTCTGCTGCAAACACCAACCTACCGATCTTCTGCCCCACCTCCCCTCCCGCCCCGCCCCAGCCCCGAGCAGGAAGGCACCGAGCGCCCCGTGGAGCGAGCTGGAGCTCGGCCCGGCCCGGCCCCGGGGGTAGGACCCGCCCGCAGCGCCCTGCCTGCCCAACCCGGCCCCTGCGCCCTGCCGGGGGCTGCTCTGCCTGGTGCAGCGAGTCCCAGCGCCCTTCGCACACACTCCCCCCCCCCCCCCCCCACAGCCCGGCCCCCGCAGCCCAGCCCCCAGCCAGGGGAGCGGAGACCGGCCCGCCTGGCTCCCTGGGGCCCTCCGCTGGAGAGAGTCTGTCTGTCTGCCTGGGACCCTCTGCTGGAGAGAGTCTGTCTGTCTGGGACCCTCCGCTGGAGAGAGTCTGTCTGTCTGTCTGGGACCCTCCCCTGGAGAGGGTCTGTCTGTCTGTCTGTCTGTCTGCCTGGGACCTTCCGCTGGAGAGAGTCTGTCTGTCTGCCTGGGACCCTCCGCTGGAGAGGGTCTGTCTGTCTGTCTGTCTGTCTGCCTGGGACCTTCCGCTGGAGAGAGTCTGTCTGTCTGCCTGGGACCCTCCGCTGGAGAGAGTCTGTCTGTCTGTCTGGGACCCTCCCCTGGAGAGGGTCTGTCTGTCTGTCTGTCTGTCTGCCTGGGACCTTCCGCTGGAGAGAGTCTGTCTGTCTGCCTGGGACCCTCCGCTGGAGAGAGTCTGTCTGTCTGCCTGGGACCTTCCGCTGGAGAGAGTCTGTCTGTCTGCCTGGGACCCTCCGCTGGAGAGAGTCTGTCTGTCTGCCTGGGACCCTCCGCTGGAGAGGGTCTGTCTGTCTGTCTGTCTGTCTGCCTGGGACCTTCCGCTGGAGAGAGTCTGTCTGTCTGCCTGGGACCCTCCGCTGGAGAGAGTCTGTCTGTCTGTCTGGGACCCTCCCCTGGAGAGGGTCTGTCTGTCTGTCTGTCTGTCTGCCTGGGACCTTCCGCTGGAGAGAGTCTGTCTGTCTGCCTGGGACCCTCCGCTGGAGAGGGTCTGTCTGTCTGTCTGCCTGGGACCCTCCCCTGGAGAGAGTCTGTCTGTCTGCCTGGGACCCTCCGCTGGAGAGGGTCTGTCTGTCTGTCTGCCTGGGACCCTCCCCTGGAGAGGGTCTGTCTGTCTGTCTGTCTGCCTGGGACCCTCCGCTGGAGAGGGTCTGTCTGTCTGTCTGCCTGGGACCCTCCGCTGGAGAGGGTCTGTCTGTCTGTCTGGGACCCTCCCCTGGAGAGGGTCTGTCTGTCTGTCTGCCTGGGACCCTCCGCTGGAGAGGGTCTGTCTGTCTGCCTGGGACCCTCCCCTGGAGAGAGTCTGTCTGTCTGCCTGGGACCCTCCGCTGGAGAGGGTCTGTCTGTCTGTCTGGGACCCTCCCCTGGAGAGAGTCTGTCTGTCTGCCTGGGACCCTCCCCTGGAGAGAGTCTGTCTGTCTGCCTGGGACCCTCCCCTGGAGAGGGTCTGTCTGTCTGTCTGCCTGGGACCCTCCCCTGGAGAGGGTCTGTCTGTCTGAACGCAGAGAAATCCTGTGGCGCCTCGTCTATAACAGACCTGGGCAGAATCCGGCCGGCGGAGGCAGCGGGGATCCCCAGGCAGGCTTGCCCCAAGCCCCGCACCCTGCAGAAATGCAGCTGCTGGGCTCCGTCTCTGTTTTAAAACTAGAGGGGAGGGGGGGAAGTTTTAGGAGCCGCCCCGCCCCCAGCACGTTCCCATTGGCCGGTGTCTGGCAGAAACCAACCAATGGGAGTTGCTTGTTAGAATAACAGGCAGCTAGGAAGAACCACCCCCCTCCCCTGAGCTCAGTTATAAAAGAAGCAAGTGGCCAGGCTGGAAACATCTTAACCTCTGCAGGCAGGTGAGTTTGGCAACTGGCAGGTAAGTTTCTTGGCCACAGCCTGCTCCCGCCCCCCCCGCCCTTTCCTGCCCCCCCACTCAACATACCTCAACCCTCTGTCCCCCCCTTACACCCACACCCCCTCCCAGATCTGGCACCGCGATCCCCTGCCCCGATCACAGTCCCCTCCTGCCCTGGGTCACATCCCAAACCCCAGCCCCCCAGTCCCCTGCCCTGGGTCACATCCCAAACCCCTTCACCCCAGTCCCCTGCCCTGGGTCACATCCTAAATCCCTTCACCCCAGTCCCCTGCCCTGGGTCACATCCCAAACCCCAGCCCCCCAGTCCCCTGCCCTGGGTCACATCCCAAACCCCAGCCCCCCAGTCCCCTGCCCTGGGTCACATCCCAAACCCCAGCCCCCCAGTCCCCTGCCCTGGGTCACATCCCAAACCCCAGCCCCCCAGTCCCCTGCCCTGGGTCACATCCCAAACCCCAGCCCCCCAGTCCCCTGCCCTGGGTCACAGCCGCCTGCTTCATCCCAACTCCCTCTCAACTCCTGTCTCCCTTCTGCACCCGACCTCCATCCCAGACCCCGCACCTCCTCCATTCATATCCTGGAAGAGCGCGGCCCTCGACCACTTTCCAAAATCTTGGAGCGGCCCCCCGTCCAAAATTATTGCTCACCCCGAGTCTGTCAGGTGCCACGGGACTTCTCGTTTTTTGCACATCCAGACTAACATGCTCTGATGCTTGTCTGTCTGACTGCCTGGCTCCCTCTGCTGGAGACAGTCTGTCTGTCTGTCTGCCTGGGACCGTCTACTGGAAAGAGTCTGTCTTGTGTGTCTGTCTGTTCGGCCAAAAACTCCTCCTCAGTGGGAAGAGCCACAACCAACGTATTCGGGCTGCAGCTTCCTCCGATCATCCCTCACAGCGGAGTCCGGCTCTGGTCATGTCAGGACGTCCCGGGTCTGGGATTGTGTCTCCTCGAACCAGACAGTCACCCCAGCACGGACAGCCTGGAGCCAATGCTAGGAGAACCTGAACCAAGAGGAGCCAGAAAAACAGGCTGTTTCCAGACCGGGCTCGCTCCTCCGTTCACCCGACAGAGAAGAGAAACGAGGGGGCATTTGGAGCCGGGCTCTGTATCACCCCAGCTGCATCAAGGCTTCGGGTCGGAAAATGAGAAAATGCGATGGGAAGCCAAATCGACTGGAGCCCTTTTGGGTTCAAACCTCGCCAGTGATGGGCGTTGACAAGGATGAAGAAAACGAACCCTTGATCGAATTCACATTTTTTTTTAAAAAGTTCTTAAAACAAATGGAAAAGTCTGGCAATCCTTTTTTCAACGCAAATCTAACATCACAATCAACTCCCTAAACTAACACGGCAGTATTGGACAGTGAATAAAGCGTGGGCATTTGCCTTTTAGTTTCAATAAAAATGAATGAAGTTACGTCTCCGAGCCGCGGCGGGCGAATCTGCACAGAGAATTATAAAATAAATCCGATGGAATATGAATTACTGAACGTATCTGTCAGAGTAGAGTCTAGAGCTGCGGTCACCAAACAGGAGAGCGGGATCTACGGGTAGATCTTGGAGCCTCTGACTGGTTTGGCCAAGAGATTATAAAGTCCTGCACTTCAGCTCTCCCCCACCCCGACTGCTGCCCGTCTCCTGTCCTTTGCCTCGGAGCCTCTGCTTTCTTTGGCAGGGCAGGGGAGAGGTGCTGGTGTCTAGATGTCCCCCTCTCCCTCTGTATCCTTTCTCCCCAGAGTAGAGAGGGGACACAGCAGGACTTGGGGATGGAGTTTGCTGGCTGCTTTTGGGACTGGTGCAGGGCCAGGGCAGGGGTGAGCCAGCCTTAACTTCCTGCATCACCACCCTGGAGCCACCTATGGTAAGCAGTGCCCAGCCGGTGCCCACATCCCCAAACCGTACCCCAGTCGTGGACCCCTTCCTGCACCCCAAGTCCCATGCACCCCTGCATTCAAACACCCTTCCAGAGCCTGCACCTCGCACCCCCTCCAACACCCCAATTGCCTGCCCCAAGCTCAGCTCAGAGCCCCTCTCACACTCCAAATTGCTTAATCCAAGTCCAGAACCTGCACCCCAACCCTCCGTCCCAGACTGGGGACAGTGGGGGAGGGAGGGAGGATGGAGTGAGCAGGGGCGGAGCTTCGGAGAAGGGGCACCCAGGAGGCGGGGCCAGGGTGTCGGGGTTTCAGGTTGATTTTGGAGTGCACTGACATTCAAAAAGTGATCTGGTGCTTTAAAAGGTTGGAGCCCCCTGGGCTAGAGAGTGGCACAGAGAAGCACCTGTGTGCAATTTGAGTTAGTACTGACGTGGCTGGGGCTTTTTATGGAGCCTGCTGTAAATCTAGGCAAATCTCAAGGTGGGTTTGGCGAGTCGAGGCTCCCCCTGATCCTGCAGCCCTGTAGCAGGAAGAACAGACTCCGCCAGCCAGTAGAATAGAGAAGGGTTTATTGCTTCTCGGGGATGCAGCACAGCCTAGATGTGATGTGGTTACAGGAGTCAGGGCCAGGATGCTTCAGACCCCTTGGGTTAGGGGTCCATTGCCCCTAGCCCTCGGCTTAGGTTGTTTCCTTCATGTTTCCCAGCCAGAAACTGCCCTTCCCCCAAAACCTCCCTTCCTTTCTTCATTCCCTGCCCTCAGCCAGCGGGACAAGTTGGGTCTTTGCCTACGGGACCTTAGGCAGCCGTCCTGATGCTACAGACACCGGCCAGTAGGGGTCACCCCCAGCCCACACTCAGCCACCAGTGGATAGAGTGTACGGCCTGCCCCTACATCACACCCCCACAATACCTCTGTGCACCCCCAAGATTGAGAACCGCTACTGGCAGCGCCAGTCCATGTGCCCTCTGCTCTTTCCCGTCCATGTGCGGAATACACTGTGTTCTGTGCACTGACGCACGTGCAGCTGTGCACCACCAATAGACACACCAACCCAGCAGGGGGTGCTCTGTATCCAAAAGGGAGCGGGGAGCACTGGTGCCATCTAGTGGCCGATCACAGCGCCGGCCGCTCCACGAGATCTGGCCCGACACCCTCCAAACACGTGTGGCCGAAGGGACAGGAAGGAGGCCGACCCGCCGGTGCCTGTCCCAGGTTAAAACCCCCCAGGCCTGTTTCTCTGCACTGCTGACCTGGGTGATCAGCCTGGCTTAGCCTGGCCAGGTAACAGCAACCCCCCCGCAAAGCCCTCGCCGTGTTACCGTGTCCTCATTGGCGCCGGGCTCCCCCGGGCTGTCCTGGGCCATGTCCCATGTGCTGGGGCGCCCAGTGCGTGGTGCCAGCTGGGGGGACTCGTCTGGCCTGCAGGGGGCCGGCAGGGTGGCCACGCCCGATGGCTTAGCCTGCATCCTCGCTGCACAGTGAGCCGGATCCAGTCCAGGCTGTGACCCAGCCCCAGTTGGGCCCGTGAGACCGGGGCGCTCCCAGGACCTCCCAGCCCAGCTCAGCCACTCCCTGTGGACAGGACGGGGATAGGGCTGAATCCTGGGTCGAATCCCGTGTTATCTGTGCAGGGTGGATGTACCCACCGGGCATGGGGCGTGGTCCAAGGGGCAGCACAGGTGAGTTAGGGAGCAGATGCATTATTCAGTTATTAGATCTTCAGCAGCACTTGGGAGAGCCAGTCACAGGTCACCAGCCCAGTGTGCTAGGGGCTGTACAAACATTGCACGAGTATTTATTATTAGTGTTGCGATATTAATATTTAAATAATATGTATTAATACGCACACATTAATAACTTGTAATAACTGGTAAGTTTGAATAATGTTTGTGTACTCTGATATTAATATATACAAAATAATATTGCATGGTTTTAAGAAATTAATACATAATAACTAGATGGCATTTTTATACACGTGTTTATTACTAAATTAATATTCGTTATTAGTGTTTCTAGGAGCCCCACACCTGGACCAGACCCCCATAGTACTAAGGCCCTGCAAACACCGGGGGAACTGTGAACTTTATTTCCACTGTGCTGGAAAAACCAGCAGTCTAGTAGCACCGGACAGACTAACAAAGCATGTAGAATGGGTTATGAGCTTCATGGGCACAAGTCACTTCTTCAGATGACTGGAGTGTAGGAAGTCCAGATACTTGTTGTTATTATTATAGACTAGCTGGAGTTATCCGGCGTTGCCTGGGAAACTGGAGGAACAAAATGTAGAAACACAGCAGTGCATTCTCTTTTTTTGAATGGTAGAAAAGTTGCACTGATTTCTATAGGGATTAAAATATAGGTCCGCGTCATCCCCAGAGGGAGGGGGTGTGGCAGGTGGGGAGCGACCCTGGATGGAGGGAAGGTTACCTGTGTGTTACTTTGTGCCACGTCCATCCCAAAGCGGGGGGAGCCGCCTGGGGGCTGCATGAAGCTGGGGCCCGAGGGGGCTGCAGGATGCTGTGGGGTTTCCCGTCTGGGATTTCTCTGCAGGAGTTGGCAAAGGGTCACGTCCCTGCAATGAACAGATCCGCCACCAGGAGGCGCCCACTCCCGTCCTATTCCATCCGGAGAGGTGCAGGCCTGGGACAGGCAGGGGGGCCTTAGCCACGGCCCTACATCATCAGACAGCAGCCCCCTTCCCAGAGCCAGCATCTCACACCTCCTCCTGCACCCCAGCCTCCCTCCTACATCCCCTATCACCCCGATCCCCTCCTGCAGACCAATTCCCTCCAGTGCCCCGACCCCCCTCGTGCACCCCACCCCTACACCCCAAAACCCCCTACACCCCAAATCCACTCCTGCACCCCATAACCCCTCCTGTGCCCCAAACTTCCTTCTGTGCCCCAAACCCCTTCATGCACCTCCAAATCCCCTGCACCCCATCCTCTGCACCCCAAAATCCTCTGCACCCAATCCCACACCTGCACTCCATAGCCCCTCCTGTTCCCCAAACTTTCTTCTGTGCCCCAAACCCCCTCATGCGCTCCAAATCCCCCTGCTCCCCAAACCCACTCCTCCACCCCATCCCCTGTACCCCAAAAGCCCCTGCACCCTAAACCCACTCCTGCACCCTGTAGCTCCTCCTGTGCCCCAAACCTCTTCCTGTACCCCAAGCCCCCTCATGTACCCCAAACACACTCCTGTACCCTGTAGCCCCTCCTGTACCCCAAACCTACTCATGCATCCCTACCCCCTGCACCTCAAACTTCCTCATATGACCCGAGCCCCATCCTGCACCCCTATTCTTGCATCCCAAACTTCCTCCTGCACCCCTACCCCTTGTGCCACAAACCCCCTCTTGCACCCCAATCACCAAACCTCCTCATGTGCCCCAAACTCCCTCCTGCACCCCAAACCCTTGCTCTAACTCTGAGCCCCCTCCCAGAGCCTGCACCTCATGTCTCCTCCTGCACCCCATACCCTCTGCTGCACCCCACACCCCCTCACGCTCCCCCAACTCCCTGCACTCCAAGCCCCTTCCTGCACCCCAACCCCTCTGCATCCCAACCCCTTGCCCCAACATTCCACACGTCCCACAAGAGGAGGTCGACCCGCTCCTGTTTCCCAGTGGCCAGCTTTTCCAGCAGCCTATAGCGCATGTAACTGCCCTGCCGCGGGTATTTTCCTGCCTGCCCATGACATGGAGCCAGCTGGGGGGGCCCAGGCCAAGGCTGGAAAGACCCAGCACTTAGGACACCGAAAACCATGGCCCCGAACCCAGCCCGGGTGTCCTTGTATCCCCGACCTGTCCCAGTGCAGGGTGCTGCTCCCATGGGGACATGGAGGCCACTGGCTCCAGGCTCGGGCAGAGCGAGCAAGAGGTGGGCGAGGGAGGGAGCTGTCGAATTTCCCCTTGTGTGAGATCCTGTGTGAGTTTCCATGTGGCCTTGTCTGGGCAATGGACAGATTCACCCCTAGGGGGCGCTCACTCTGCTCCTAACCAAGGAGCCGGGTCTAGGAACCATGAGGGCAAATGTCAACTATATTTAGAATAACCATTGTGGTGCAAGAGATTAATCAGAGACTTTCCCAGAACTGCTGATCTCACCATAAACACACACAAAGCGGTGATACAGCACTGACATCACTAACAACAGACACGTGTAGCTAGGCAAAGTCAACAAAGCATTGTGGGAGAATCCTAGGACAAGGCTAGAACAAGAAGCAAGGGGCTTAAACTGCAGCAAGGGAGGTTTAGGCTGGACATTAGGAAAAAGTTCCTACCTGTCAGGGTGGTTAAACACTGGAATAAATTGCCCAGGGTGGTTGTGGAATCCCCATCTCTAGAGATATTGAAGAGCAGGTTGGATAAATGTCTATCAGGGATGGTCTAGACAGTATTTGGTCCTGCCTTGAGGGCGGGGGGCTGGACTCGATGACCTCTCGAGGTCCCTTCCAGTCCTAGTGTTCTGTGATTCTATGAACAAATCTTCAACTTCCCATTCTCAGTACTGTCAACTTGAGGTGGTCAAAAGTCATGAATCAGAGCCCTGAAAATCATGGAAGGTTTAAACATCATGGCTGTGTTTAGACTGGCCAGTTTTTCCGGAAAATCAGCCATTTTTCCGGAAAAACTTGCCAGCTGTCACACTGGCCACTTGAATTTCTGCAAAAGCACTGACTTCCTACTGTAAGAAATCAGTGCTTTTTGCGGAAATACTATGCTGCTCCCGTTCGGGCAAAAGTCCTTTTGCACAAAAGGGCCAGTGTAGACGGCTCAGATTTGTTTTCCGCAAAAAAGCCCCGATCGCGAAAAGGGCAATCGGGGATTTTTTGCGGAAAAGCGCGTCTAGATTGGCACGGATGCTTTTCCGCAAAAAGTGCTTTTGCGGAAAAGCGTCCGTGCCAATCTAGACGCTCTTTTCCAAAAATGCTTTTAACGGAAAACTTTTCCATTAAAAGCATTTCCGGAAAATCATGCCAGTCTAGATGTAGCCCAGGGCTGTGTCTACACTACAAGGAAAAGTCGGAAAAGATACACAAATTGCGGACAGGCTCTTTTCCCGCTTTTCTTCGGAAAGGGGCTTTTCCAACTTTTGGCCTGTCCACACAGGGCCAAATGTTGGGAAAAAACCCTCTTTCGATCCATCCCTTCTTCCTCTCAGAATGAGGTTTATAAGGATGCTGAAAAAATGCGTCTGCTTTTCTGATTTTTTTTTTTCGGAAAAGCAGATGCATTCCATGTACATTCCTTGGTATCCCAGAAAAGCTCCGTAGTCAAGACATAGCCCTGAATTCTACACGTGCTAGTTGTCTCCTGCTGACTGGAGTTGGACTGTCATGCACAGGAACAGTTTATTAGAAATGGGGATGATTAATTTTCTCCCTCCACTCCTGAATATCACTGATGGGGGCTGCTTAACATAACTGAAATATTATCAGTTACATGAATGGTCTAACTAATTTTGACACTACTCATGCCAGTTAAGTTACACATGCACAGGTGTGTGCAAAATCGGGACTTTTGCTCCCACACAGCACACGGTAGGTTTCCGAGTTGAACAGAGGACCTGGCTTGCAACTGTGCAGAGAATGAGACACCTGCCATGTCTGTATTCATTCTCTCTGAATCACAAGAGCATGTAGGCACAGCAGATGGTCTACAACAATGAGGCGATTACGAGTTAATAATTTGCTTTTCATAAATGTAAACATTACACATACGGGAAGTTCAGACAGTCAGTACAAAGAAACTCCTCAGAATACATGAAATTCAGAATGTGGTTTTCAAAAGAACCCAGATAATTTGGTTTCTGAGAATGAAACAGATTTTTTGTATTAAGTTAATGCAAGAGAGGAAATAGCAGAAGGCATCCTTGTGATAAGGGAAGAGTTATGGGGAAGTGAAATCAGCTATAAAAATAAAATAGAAAAAGAGGGAGAAGTTGGCAGTAATTAATGTAAATAGGAGCCAGAGGATTAGCAGAGTTAATCTGCCACTGGGAAAACTTAAAAACCAATACCATTTGCATGTTTGTTTTGTTAATCTTTAACATGCTACGAGTCTGTTGGTTGTTTTTTAAGTTTTTCATGAAAACAGGAAGTTAGGAATTGCAGAACAATAACGTGCAAAAGAGAAGGAAGTAAAACTCTATGTCCTGCAGAGTTAGAGACCATTAATGAGTTGTAAAACTACATTAGAAACAAACAAAACATCCTGACAAATGCTTTGCTCCATTTCCAATTGGGAATGATCATATTACAGGGCATCCCTGCTATAAGTCACTCCGTATACATCCGTTTTGCTCTAAAGTGGTTTAACGTGTGGAGTAGTGGGTAAGACATGGTTAACCATACGGAGCCCTGAAAATAATGGAAGGTTTAAAAATCATAAGTGTTGAACTTTGCATTGGTCTTGGCGTTTTTGAGCCTTACATAGTGTTCTGGCCATGTCTTTAAAACTTTTCACCACAGCCATAAGAAACTGACTTTTTTTGTTAAAAAAAAAATCAAACCTGAGATTCTCACCTAATCAGCTCCTAACACTGAAACTTTAAGCAACATACCAGATACCACAAGCTTTGTGATAAAATACAAGAGGTGCCACCTCTGTGGTCTACGCTTGTTTCTCTCATCATTGAAAGGCAACAAGAAATGCACAGCAGGGCTGTGTCTACACTACAAGGAAAAGTCGGAAAAAGATACGCAAATTGCGGACAGTATCTTTTTCCGCTTTTCTTCTGAAAGAGGCTTTTCTGACATTTGGCCTGTCTACACAGGGCCAAATGTTGGGAAAAACCCCTCTTTCGATCCATCCCTTCTTCCTCGCAGAACGCGTTTTATACGGATGCCAAAAAACACATCGGCTTTTCTGACATTTTTTTCGGGAAAGCAGATGCGTTCCATGGAAGTTCCTTGATATCCCGGAAAAGCTCTGTAGTGTAGCTCCCTGAATTCTATGCGTGCTAGTTGTCCGCTGCTGACTGGAATTGGATTGCCATGCACAGGAACTGTTTATTAAAATTGGGGATAATTCATTTTCTCCCTCCGCTCCACCTCCCCCAGCCTCTTGTTTGTCCCTTATCCTCTGACACTGTAAACCCTTCAAGGCAGATTGTGATACAGGGCGTGGCACAGTGTCCCACTGATTTGGGCTGGCCTCTTTGAGTCTGATCCTGAGATAAGCACATTTAGCACCAAGATAGCATGTAGAGCACATGCGTCGCTATTTAGGCTGAGTCATTGCAGTTGGAGCGTGGCTACTTTGGACTTTTTGTCCAGCATGCAGAAGGGGAGTGAATGGAATGAACAATAAAGAGTCAGGCTTAGTGGTGGTGTCCTTGTGTTTGCTAAGCGTTGTCTTTATTTGATCTTTGGCACTGGGCCGGTAGAACACCCAATTGGCATTGGCCACCGGAAGTGGAATGTGGGAAGAGAGCGGAGAGTCAGATAAGAGCAATGTCTGAGATTCAAGTAGCAGAACACACAATGAATTTGTGCTTTCCATGGGTCCGTGCATTTATCTGCATTCCACGTCGATGGCTGCAAACACCCCCCTTAAAATCCAATAACATGACACACCCACAGCCAAGCAGCATTTTTTCTACTGGTGGTGCCCATCTGCACATGCCTCAGCGCACTAAACAAAATTTATTCTGCACACAGATAGACCACCCCACCCCCCCATTAGAAGGACCATCGGTTTGTGTAAAAACAACAAGCGGTCCTGTTGCCTCTTAGACTAACATGTACCAGGTCATGAGCGTCCATGGGCAAAGCCCACTTCATCCGATGAGTTGGAGTGGATAGTACAGAATCCAGGGGGGTACATAGAATAGCAAAAGCAGTTCCCATTGTAGGACCCGGGTTACGGAAGCCCATTAACTCAGGTTGGATGTGAACATGCAAATATTAAAGGCAGGGGAAATTGCGTCTCCACTGTCCCTCCCTTTCACCAGAGGCGAAAGGTAACAACCCTCTGCAGTTTAGATGCATTCAAGACATGAGGCACATGAGCCAGGCTCTCTTGGCCAATCCACTTAGCTCCTCTGCTTTTAAAGGGCCCTTTGTTCGTTACGCCCCAAAAAAGGAGGTTTACTGATCTGGCGGGAAAAGGGGAGTTTTGTGCAAAAACCCCAGCGCAAAAACGGACCTGCAGAAAATATGCAAATTAGATGGTGACTCATGCAAATTAGTCCTTCATTAGCATATTTTTGTGGAGAACTTGTACCTGCCCTAGAATCTAGTCCCCTCCCACCGCTCTGCCCCCAGGGTCCTACACTCCTGGGAACAGCTGCAATGTTTTGGATTTAACTAGTAGCCTTTTAACCTGGGAACCGCTTAAAAGAAACTGACTTTTGTGGGCTGATTGGCCCGTTTCTTTCCCTGTGTTCGTCATTAAGTCAGAACAGAGAGTCCCAGGGCTGGCAGAGTCCTCAGGAGGTGTCGGGTCCAGCCTCCTGCCCAAAGCAGGCCCAACCCCAACTCAATCATCCCAGCCAGGGCTTGGTCAAGCCGGGACTGAAACACCTCTAGGGATGGAGTTTCCACTCCCTGCCTAGGTTAGGATACTAAGTCAATCCATGAGCATGCTTCCGGATCAGGTCCTATATACATGAGAGGGGGTGTCTCCACCCATCTCCAATTTGTGATTCAGTTCCTGGATCATGCTAGGAGAAGGCCCCGGCCTCCTAGAGGGAGGCAGTGGGGTTCATGCCCTGAGGTAGAAACATTGGTGAAAACGTTGGTTCCCTCTAATTTTCCCCCTCCCCAGTGTGTGTGTGTGTGTGTGTGTGGAATAAATTTTGTTACAGGCACTGAGTGGAAGTGCACCACCAGTTGGAACAGTTGGAACAGCTGCTAGTGGCAATGGGTAATCAGCTGGCGGGTGGCATTTGAATCTCTCTTGGATGGCCTTCCAAGAGCCCAGCTTACAGGGAATGCCGGCTGAGCGAGTTTAGGTGCAGCTGCTAAGCAGGGATTTTGTGAATTTGCAGGGGGGCTTAACATAGGGCAGTTTAGGCACCTAAATCTGGGAATAGGCACCGAAGGGTCTGTCTACACGGCATTGTAAACCCAGCTCTGACTCAGGTCTGAGCCCAAACCCCACTATTGTGCACACGCAGCCCCTCTGTTCCTGAAAGGGCACCCAGAGGGGTAGGAGCTGGGGCAGCCCCAGCCGGGGGCTCCCTTCCCCTGCCTGGCTCCTGGCGGCGTAGCAAGGCGGCCGGCAGGACAGCCCCGGGGGCCTGGCTGGGAGCTGCTGCAGCCGAGCCAGGGCTGGTTAGAGGAGATGGGGAGCCAGCCTAGCATCCGGGGGTGTCTGTGAGCCCCTTTCCCCACCCCTGTTTTTTACCCAGATCCGTAGGGTGCTGCCTAGAACTTTCCCCAAAACTTTGGAATCCATTGGGCATGGGGCAGAAACGTGCCGACGTCCCCCTTGCGTTGACCATGGGGCTTTGCCACCAAGCGAGTCCCAACCAGGTCCAGAGAGCAGCCCCCCGCCTCCCGGTCCCCATGTGCCTAGGGCCGGCTCTCTGCTGGGTCACAGCCACGCTGCTCCTGTGAGCCGCAGGGCCCGGACCCCTGTGGGGGAAGGGCGGCGTTGCCCCACTGCAGGCCAGACGCCGGGTGACGCCAGCTACACAGACGAAAGCAAGCGGGCGCGACCTGGGGTGCAGCTGCAGCAAGAGCTGAGCTGCCGCAAAAGCCAGCAGGGAGCTGTTTAAAAAGCTGTCAGGGTGCTGGGTTGCAACAGGACAGGACCTGTAAGAAAATGTAATTTACGTTCACCCTTGCCTTCAGAGGGAAAATCCTGACTAAAAAAATTCCCTCCAAAGAGGGTTCAGGATGTTTCATGAGACAGATTTGCCACAACTCGAAAATGCCGGCGGTTGAGTCACTGTCCCTGCAGCGCACCAAGGCAATAGCATGACTTTCAAAATGAGTCGTCTTTTATGAGCTTTTTTTAGACTCATTGCCCTGAGGCCCTGGGTCCAAGCCAGCTGGTGTTTATCCACGGTTTAGAGTCTGGATCAGTAAAGCAGGCGTGTCCTGTTTGAACTAGTCCAACGTTCTAATTCACACACATTCACCCCTGGGCTGGGCCCAGCCTCTTTACTTCTAATTCGATACCCGGGGCTTTCTGGTCCCACGGCGCTTCCCAGGAGCCGGGTTCAAGAGTCACCTGGCGGGGTCCCTGCACTGGCTGGGGGGATCCTGGTGGGTCTCACTGGTCACTCTGCAGGAGAGCTCTCCCCTCTCCGCTCAGTAGCTGCTCTCATGTGCATCCCTCTGAACAGCAGCCCCTCCCTTTGCATGTTACGGAAAACAGCCCCTTTCCCAGGCTGCCGGGTGTCCTGGCACAACCAACCCCCGACCTTGCTTCACGTTAGGAGACGAGGAAACTGCAACCACGTTTGGTGGCTCTCGCTCGGAGGGGTTAGGACGAGTTCTTGAAGGAACGGACTTGCAGACAGACACACAGACAGACACATTCATAGCTAGCTAGATAGAGGGGTGTGTGGGGATAGATAGATAGATAGAGGGCCTGGATGGGGATAGATAGATTTACCTGGCATTGCTTGGGTCCTTCAGAGCAGTGGCTGGGGCTCTGGAGGGTGCCGGAGTCGGGACTAGGTCTTGGGGATGTGGGGACTCAGAGCGGGCGGGGGGGTGCAGGTATCAGGGCTGGGGGGACAGAACCCCGCTGGGTGGGAGCTGGGGGGCAGGGTGCTGCAGACAGAGCCGGGAAGGGTCGGGGGGAAGGTTTCTGGCAGGAAGGGGAGGCCGCGGGGGGCTGCTCAGGAGGGGAAGGGAGGCCGGGCCCCAGCCCTGAGCCACCCATCCGGGACCCTCTTTCTCTGAGCCTCAGGCTGCATGGGGGAGGGGACGTGTTACTTCCTCGGGGGGGCTGCCAGGCACAGGCAGCCGTGCCTGGAACTGGATTCCCACACACACCAGGCAGTGCTGGGAAGGCCTGCGGGGGCGAGTCCCTCCGCTGGCGGGGGAACTGCTCCTCACCTGGAATGGCTGAGGGGGTCGCTGAGAAATCTCTGTCTTCGCCTCTGGCCAGGGATTACCCAGGTTGGACCTCCCTGGCCTGGCACCCTTGGGACCGGACTGGTCCCAGGAGGGAGCGTGCTGCACCAGGGGAGCTCTTGGAGGATGGGGTACCAGCCTCCCGGCTGGGCTGCTGCGTTGGTCCCACCGGCCGGCTCCGTTCTACCTCTGCCGCCGGGGCTCTCTCATCCAGCCACGTCCATTGGCCTGAGAGTCCCGGACCGCAGAGGCTCAGCCGGGGTGAGGTGTCTCAGGGGGTGTCTGAGCCCTGGGGTGAGCCGCAGTGTCGGCCTGTTTCCAACTGCCCGGTGCTCACACACACCCCAGAGTGTCAGAGATCTCAACAATCGACACGCCTGGAAACTCTCTCTGGGCCTCGGATCCCCATGTGTAAACACTGGGTACGTCTACACTTGCCCCCTACTTTGAACTAGGAAGGCCAATGAAGCATACCGAAAATGCCAATCAAGCCCGGTATTTAAATACTGTCTGCAATTGGAAACCTGCCCTGTGCGCTCCGCCCTGCTTCCCCATGGATGCGCCAGCCTGCCCCGAGGCCAGTGATTACAAACCGGCAGCCGGCACACGCCGCCCGACCCGCCAACACAACCCCCCCCCCCCCCCCCCTTGGAGACTGGGTTTGGTCACTGCAGTGCGGGAAGGGGGCTAGAAGGGGCAGGGCTGCCCAGAGGAGTCAGGGAGCCTGGGGCAAAGCAATTTCGGGGGCCCCTTCCTGGCACTCCCTGTCTCAGACACATTCTCATTGGGGGGGCCAATTGCCCCACTTGCCCCCCCCCCCCAGCAGCTCTGAGAAGGGGGAGGGGCATTGGGGCCGGCTTCCCCTCCCCTCCTGGCTGACACCTATTCCTGTAGGTCCTACCCAGGCTGCATGGCCCAGGCAAACCCCAGGGTCTGGGGTGCGCTTGGGTGACGCTGCGCTCTGTTCCTACAGGAATCCGTGTCGCAGGTTCTGGGCTGCAGGCTGCACTCATTCTGGTGGGGGGGGGAGTTCCCTTTGGCCCTATTGCCACGCCCCCCTCCCGCCTCTCCAATCAGAGCAAGGGGGCGGGGCGGGACTGGCGGTGCATCCTATAAAAGGGACCTGGAGCGGGGCGCGCGAGCCTATAGCTCTGTGCTCGCAAACGGAGTTAAACCTTTAGCGGCTGCAGGGCGGGTCGCGGCTGCCGAGCAGGTGAGCAGACGGCTGCAGGCGGGGGTACCTGCCGGGGAGGGTGAGGTCCTTGGGGGGGGGGGTCAGGCTGGCACCGCCCCTCCCCTGCATTGTCTCTACGAAGCCAGCTCCTTTGCCCAGCTGGTTGCAGGTGGGGCAAGCCGTGGGCTCTGCTGGGCCCCCCAGAGCTGCCAGATCCCCCCCTCCCAGGACCAGATCTGCCTGGCCCTGTGGGGAGAAAAATCCCTCCTGCAAACAGGGCAGGGCAGCTGCTTCCCTTCCTGCGAGAGACACACTGAGTTTAAACTCCAGTGACTCATTAAATTGCTCACCCAGCTCGTGTGTGTGTGTGTGTGTGTGTGTGTGTGTGTGTGTGTGTGTGTGTGGCTTTTCTATAGGGCTGGGAGGGAGGCTGCTGGATGAGTGCGTGGGGAGGTGTGTTCGGCAGGGGCTCAGCCGAGCGATGAGCAATCTAGCGAGAAAAGTCTGTTTGCTCTTTGCCCGCTGCTTGCAGAAAGCGTCTGTCTCTCTCCCTGTACTTTGCTGGCACGGCCCAGGGGTGATGGGGAGAATGCCAACCCGGGGACATGTCATCCCCCCGGGCAGGGAGAAACGGGCTCCCAGGAAGTGCCCCTCGACTCTTACCATGTCTACACTACAGAGTGGAGCGTCCAGACCTTGAGTGCGTTTGTGCACAGAAAAATTGAAAGAGCAGAGGGGTTTTGCACAATAGGGATACCCCTTTCCACGAGGAAGCACGCCTTTTAGCACAGGCGCTCTTGTGCCAAAAGGGGTGTGTGGATGCAGAATGAGGAGGGGGGTTGTGCAAAAAGAAGCAATTGAAAAAAGCACAGGTACCCTGGCAGCCAGCCTGTAAACGGAGTCCATGCAGTCTGGACGCTCTTGCATTGTGGACGCGCTCTTGTGCAAGAAGTTTTTGCGGAAGACGCCTACAGTCTAGATGTAGCCTTAATGGAGAAACTGCTGCGTTTTCTGCATCCCGGTTCTCTTTCCCTCTCACATGGCATGCCTGGGCTGGGGAGAATCCGCTGTCTCTTGGGAAAGCTGGCAAACATCAATTTCACTCCTCCCCCACCCACAGGCTGTACAAATATTTCTGTGGCGGGTGATCAAAATGCAGATATGGGAAACGAGTCTTCCAAGCTTTGCAGTCACTGTACTTTTTCTGATGAGGATTTACAGTGAAGGAAGAGTAACACCAAATCTGATTGGTCGTTAGTGTGTGAGGTCAGCATTGGAGTTCATGCCTTACCACCCATGACTTGTGGCTCACCACAACCGCTTCTCATTGAACAATTGCCTGGAGCGCTATCAAGTTTGTGTAGCTGTGAAAATTTTAAATGGATGATTGGTGGGCAGGGCATGGATGCTTAAAAATCCCTATTCTCCGTCAAAATGCTAAAGAAATAAACGTTCTGCCGAGCCTCGTTACGGACACAATGAGGACTGGCAATTTAGCAGTTCGCCTGCCCTGCACTCCATTCCCTGCGCTGATTAAGCCTCGTTTGGAGTATTGTGTCCAGTTAATGGGCTCCACATTGCAAGAAAGATGTGGAGAAAGTCCAGAGAAGAGCAAGAAGAATGATGAAAGTCTGGAAAGTATGAGCGATGACTGAAAGAATTGGGCTTGTTTAGTTTGGAAAGGAGAAGACTGAGGGGGGACATGAGAGCAGCTTTCAGGTATCTAAAAGGGTGTTACAAGGAAGAGAGAAAAATTGTTTCTCTTGACCTCTGAGGATAGAACAAGAAGCAATGGGCGTAAACTTCAGCAAGGGAGGTTGAGGTTGGACATTAGGAAAAACTTCCTACCTGTCAGGGTTGTTAAACACTAGAATAAGTTGCCTAGGGAGGTTGTGAAATCCCCATCCCTGGAGGTACAGTAACTACTCATTTAACACGTGCCTGCTTAACACGTTTTTGCAGTAGCACCTTTTTATTTTTAGGGAAAGTTTTTTTTGAATAACATGACAGTCCCCGAAATAACACAAAAATAATTAAGTGCAGCCTACTTCGCACGGCGGTATACGTTGGTGAAAACAGTGGTAATACGCATGAATGGATGAATACACGTGGTCACAGCGCTCCTCTGCTCATTCACGGGTTTATCTTTGTGTTTTAACAAACCGCAGTGACTTGTGTTGCTAGAGATCTAATGCTGATGTTAATGACCCAGCACCAACAAAAAATTGACTTTGCCACCTGAAATGCAACCCCCACTTTTCCATTATTTTTAATGGGGAAAATTGACCCCACAGAGCATGTTTTCGCTCAGCACAAATATTTTCAGAAATGCATCGATAGTGTTAAGTGAGGAATTTCTGTACAGGCGCCTCTCAGGGATGATCCAGACCAGGCCAGCGCAAAATACGGCCTGTGGGACGAATCTGGCCCACCAAGGCAGCAGAGAGCCCCAGGCAGGCTCCGTACCTTGCCCCAGGCAGAAACCTGGCTACAGGGCTCCCTTTCTGTTTTAAAACTAGGTTTCTGGCAAGAAACTGGCCAATGGGAGCTGCGTGTTGGAATAACAGGCAGCTCCGAAGAACCAGCTCCCGCCGTCTCTTGGCCCACAGCCTGCTTCTGCTGTGCTAAAAGCATAGGCGAGCTGTAAAAAAAATAATTTGTGTAGTTAGCTGCCTTTGTGTCTGTTTATTGCCAGATTGAAATGCGATTTCAGACCATTTCCACTAAGGAGGTGGGTGTTGTCAAACCTGTCTTGCCAGGGCTCTTGTTCTGTTCCCCCAAAAGTGCAGTCTGAACCCCTCCCTAATTCACAAAGGCACCGCATTCCAATCTGACAGCAGGGAATAGGTTTTCACACCAGGCGTGGCTGACCTGTGGAACTCCCTGCCACAAGATCCCATTGATCTTTTTTGACTCCTGCCCGACTCTTTACATTTCTAAGGATGATGGGGCCGTCCTGAGTGATAACCGTCAGTACTGCACAGTAACACAGAGTGGGAAGGTCTCCCCAGAACGTTCTGTGGCAAGATACAAGCCCCAGCTTCTAAGCAGTGGGGGTGTGGGAGGGACGGGTGATTCCATCACTGTCCGGTACAGCAGTTTCCTGCCCCTCCTGCTGATCATTCCTGCTGTTCAGGTGTGACAGGTGCAACTCTACACTCAGACATCACCAACCAGAGCTGCAGGGGGTGGGGGGTAACCCCAGTGGGGCACTGGCTCATTTCACCAGCTGGGGGGCAAGGCTCAGGTATTTGAGTGGGGCTGCCCCAGGTCACACCTGCCGGGGGGCTGGCCCCACTCTCTGTCCATGGGACTGGCCCCATCCCGCTTGCTCCTCCCTGTGTGTGTCAGGGGCTTTGGGAGACTTCAGCCGACAATGGCTCCAGAGACCAGGACAGCCCCGGTTCTGTCGGCTCCACCTGCCCCGGCTGGGGAGATAAACCAGCGACACCAGCCAGCCCCAGTGACCTGGCAATTCTCTCCACAGGAACCTGCCTCCCCGCCGGGCGCCAGGGAAGAGACACGGAGCTGGGATCCTTCAGCACCTGCAGCTGGTTTGATCGGTGCCTGCCGAGGCTGGGCTGGCTGTGGGGATAAAAGCAGCACCCAGGGGAGCTTTGGAACAGCTCGCTGGAACCCGGCTCAGCCCCACCCTGGCTGGTCGGGGCATTCGGGCCAAACTCCCCATCCAGTGATATTGGAAGGGGGGTTTCCCTGATCACCCCACGTAGCCAAACTACTCGCCGCACTGAACTTGTGAGCTGCTCTGAGGGTCTCCTTTCCATAAGGCTCTGCCGGACCCACAGTGACCACGGCCCATAGTTCCTGGCTGTGGAAGGATGGTTCAGACAAACATGGCCACGGATCTCTCAGACCCCCGAAAGATGGAGAACGGGGAGACAAGGTCAAATCTACTCCCAAATGGCACCGCGCACAAGGATGAGAAGTTTTCAGGTCAGTCTCTTTGGGGTCCTTCTACACCTCCCCGTCCACGTGGAACCCGTATTAACGTGGGCCTTGGTCTCCCTCTAGTGGCTGATCGGTATGAAAAGACAGAAAACAGTTACCGCCTTCCAGGGTCGGCACAGAGGCTTGGGGTGTGTCTACACACCACCGTTATTTTGAGATAACGCGATCGTCTGCACAGCCATTCCACTATTTTGAAATAATTTTGAATAACGGGCAGCTTACTCTGAAACTTGTAAACCTTCATTCCGCAAGGAATAACGCCTCTTCTGAAATAGCTATTTCAAAATAAGGCGTGTGTAGACACGCCTCTGCTGCTATTTCAAAATAGCCCCTCCCCAGGGCCATTCTAAATTATTCCTCCTGGGGCTCTAAATCGAGATGGGCTGTCTTAGACTGATTTTGAGGCTTCCCTGCAGTGTAGATGCACTATTTTGGAATAGCTCTTCTGGAATAATTTATTCCGAAATAGCCGTGCAGTGTAGATGTAACCGTGGTCTATACTAGACCAGGTCAGCTTAAGGTACGCAACTCCAGGTACAGAAAATGCATAGCTGGAGTGGGCTTAACTTAAACCGAGCTGTGTTGGCTTCCCTTCCTCTAGCAGAAGGCCGAGTACTGGACACCAGCAGGGATAGCCCTCGGCGCTCGATTTACAGGTCTATACTAGACCTGCTAAATCAAATGCTAGAAGATCGACCTCCAGAAGTCGATCTTGCACGAAGTATAGATGTGTCCACAGATCCTTCTATCTCAGTCCCTCCGTATTCACCTCACTTCCTCCTAGTCTTGGATGAGCTGGTCAAATTTCCTTCAACTTCTGAGTGGAAGTGGGTTTCTTTAACAAGAGATTTCTACCCTCTCCCCGTGAATCCTTTTGGTCCGATGTTTTCATGGCTTCACATGGAACCCTGACCCGTCTTCCTTTCCAACAGACAAGTTATTGTTTGCGGGAGAGGGGAGGGGAAGACATTTTTGTGTTTGAAACCAGGAGACGAATCCAGGAAATGTCGGGGTCTCCTCTCCCTTTGCAGAGAACTCTGTCTCCGGGCGGAGTTTAAAGGGAAAACACTGTTGAAACCCACTTTTTTTTTTAAGTTGAAAGCCTCCCCTCCCCCTCAATTTGGAGTGAAAATTTTCACTTCCTGCTCTTTGCAAGATATCCTTCCCCCTCCTTAAAAAAACAAAGAAACAACCCGGCTGCACCTGTTACTAATAGTTCAGACCCCGCCCCTCCCAGCCAGCAGCATGCGCATGAACGGCGATTTCTCTTGCAGGTTTGTGGTTTCGGTTGAAAGCGTTGGCCCAGCGCTGCGCGGTTCTGAACCTGCTTCTCGTTCTTCTCCAGGCCAGCCTGGTCGTCATCCTCATCATCATCCTCGCGGCCCGGCCAGGTGAGTGCGGTGCCCGCACGGGTCCCCTCTCTGCGCCGCGCACTCAGTGCTGGAAATGCCAGAAGCCCACCCAATTTCTCCCCCCTCACCTGCTGCCCCCCTGCCCCCATTGCTTCAGCCCTCACATCTGACTTTGCTGAGCCCTGGGCTTTGCTGTGGGGTCTGCCCCCGCCCCCCTCAAATTCCCACCAGCTGTTGGCTCATTCGGCCATTTCCCCCACATGTGGCTACCCAGGGCTGGGAGTCATGGTGTTGTCTCCTCCTCCTCCCCTCCCGTCGGGAGGAACATTTAGGGTCACGGTGCTCAGTGCTGTTCCACGGATGCCACATCAAAGGCTGGGCCATTTCTGTGGCTAGATCCCATCCTTCCCAAAATGTTAGCACCCCCTCAGGGACACACGTTCAAGCTACATCTACGCTGCCAGCTTTCTCTGCCCAAATTATGCTAATGAGGGACTCATTTGCATGCGTCGTAATCTCATTTGCCTATTTTCTACCGATCCATTTCTGTGCAAAAACAAGCCATGTGGGTGTTTTCTTTTTGCGCAAAACCCCCCCCTTTTTCCGCAAGAACGGTACACCGCCTTCTAGGGGGCATAAGGATCTTGCGGAAAAAGTGGGAAAAACCCCAGTGCAAAAACGGATCGGCAGAAAATATGCAAATGCTATCACGACTCATGCAAATGAGTCCCTCATTAGCATATTTGTGCAGAGAAAACTCGTAGTGTAGACGTAGCCTCACTCCCCTGCTTAGACCATGACTAGCGAGCGCGGTGTCGGCAGGGAGCAGGGGAGTGGGAGGAGAGAAAAAAATCTCTGGGTAATGTCAGGCTGGGCACAAATCTCTCACCCTGCTGCTTTCTCCTCTCCAGACAGGATATCTGAGCCATCTCCAACGGCTGCTGCCTGCTCTGTGACTGCCTGCCCCGATGGCTGGGTCGGGTACCGGGGGAAGTGTTACTATTTCTCAGAGTCTGAAGCAACCTGGACCGACAGCCAGAAGAACTGCTCAGCCCACGGCGCCTCCCTGGCTGGGATTGACACGCAGCAGGAAATGGTGAGACTGATTCTGGGCTGCACGGGGTGGGGGTGGCAAAGGCTTGGCCTTGATGCTTGAATTTAGGGCAACTTCCCCCAGCCCAGAACAGCTGGAGCTCTGAGTGCTCTGTCCACACCCCATCCTCCCCACACGCCGGGCACGGAGTCGGAGCCATGTGGGGCTAATGTGCCTACCCCCTATTCCCAGGGAATTCCCAGAGGGGGATCCAGATGTTTCCCAGCCCCTTGTATGTGAGAAGAGCAGCCTTGCTAGTCCAGGCATTTTAAACTCAACAATCAGGACCCCCCCAAACCATGCAACTGGTTTTAAAACAGCCATGAGGGCTTCTAATTTTTCCAGTGTCAGAGCTTTTGGGGGCTCACATTTTCAAGTTTCTCGGCAACCACGAGGGCTAGAAACCTAGGAAAGACGAGGGTCTCCTGTAATCCCGGGACTCCAGGCTCTGTGGTGTTACGAAAGCCACCAGCCAGGACACAGGTCGCAGTAAATCACGGGGTTGGGTCAGGAACAGGAGTGTTTAATGGCCTGGGATGCAGCTGGGCAGCAGAGCCAGGAGGCTGCTAAATACCAGCGCTGGTCGCAAATTAGCATGTCCAGCCTAAGGGAAATTTGGGATAAAAACAAACGTCAAAGCATCGGACCCAGGACGAGAGGCTGAAATAACTCCGCTTGCAATGTTCCATTCGGCTCCAGCCATATAGGAAACCGTCTGTGTGACAGGGTGGGACTCACCTTTCGGGAGGGCGCCCCCCTCTGGTCGAGCACAGTCGTACAGCATCCTTGGCAACACAGCCCCCTGGCCAAGTCGCACACCCCGTGTGCAATCACACAAACCTTCCAGGGTGCACACCTGACTCGCGTCCTTTCCTCCTTGTGACAGGATTTCATAAGGCGCTATAAAGACCCCAGCTCCAGGTATTGGATCGGGCTCCGGCGGGAACCAGGCCAGCCCTGGAGATGGACCAATGGCACCGTATTCAGTGGCTGGTGAGTTTTCCCCCACTTCTCCTCCCGATCTTCCCTGGCCAGCCCCGCTGCCCCCGTCAGCCCTGCTTCCGGCAGCCAGTTCTCCCCTCCTCCTCCTGATTTCCTCTGGCCAGCCCCGCTGCACCCAACCCTCACCCCGCACCTCAGCCCTGCTTCCCACTGGCCAGTTCCCCTGTCTGATCTCCTCTGGCCAGCCCTGCTGGCCCCGACGACACCCCCCCCCCCCCCCAGCCTGCTTCCCTCTGGCTGGTTCCCCCCTCCAATTTCCCCCGTCCAGCTCCACTGCCCCCAACGACCCCCCCTCTCCCTTGGCCAGCCCTGCTTCCCACCAGCTGCCCCTCCCCTCACCTCCTGGCCAGTCCCCCTGCCCCCATCTGAGATCAAGTGGGTCCAGTAATTTTTTTTAACTCACCTGGTAACTTTATGGTTAACCCCATGACTGAGGCCACTTCCTGCCGGGGCTGGGGAAGTCTGGTTCCTGGGGCCCCCCCAGGCAGGCTCTGTGGTTTTGGGGCGCATGGCTGCGCTAATCGCCGGGTGGGGCGGCTCGTTGTGTGTTGCAGGTTTGCGATAGCGGGCGGCGAGTGGTGCGCGTTTCTCAGCAACGGCCATTGCGGCAGCTCGCACTGCTCCGGGGAAGGTCGCTGGATCTGCAGCGAACCCGCCCGGAGCCCAGAAGGCGGAGTCAAGTCACCGCAGCCCGAATGAGGCGACCTGGTCCTGTCCGTGGGGCTGTCCCAAGTGGCCACAGTGTGCAAGGCACGTGATGTGCTGGCAAAGGGGGACAGCCCCAGCATCAAGGCAAGGAGACACTCGCTGGAGGACAGCACAGAGCTCCCCTCCCCCAGGGGTGTCTGCCTCCTGTTGGCCCGTGTGAGGGCTCCAAGGAAAAAGAGCTGAGCGTTTGCGGACAGCTCATGAGCTGATGGGATGGAACCAAAACCCGTGTCCCTCCCCGGCTGAGGGCAGCCCCTGGGTTCAGGTGTAATGTCGTCTTGAATCATGGGTAGTGTGAACGGTTGGCATGAGTGAATCTACAGAAAGTGAGCTCAAGAGAGGCCGTGCTGACGTCCAGAGGATTATGGTTCCTTTACAACTTGGAGAGAAAGGACTGTGGAAATAAAAGAACTGTGTATGTGGCTGAGGCAGCGTTCCCAGCACTGCTGTCATGATGATGAGGGTTAGCCAGCAGCCTGGGGATTAAGGGGTTAACTACACCTAGCCAGGTGGAGTGACCAATAGGAATGTAGGTGGGACTTTTCAAACTGGGACAAAGGAATATGGGTTTTTGTCCTTTCTCCTTTTGTCTCTCTGGGAGAGTGCTCTGCAGCTACAGAGAGGGACAAGCATGTCTCTCTCTCTCTCTCTCTCTCCAAGACACCAGTCTTCATTTTCTGTAAGTAGGGTAAAGTTTAGGTAGTTTCGTTAGGCTTTCTTGTTTTAAGGGTTGGGTGCGGGATCTGAGATCTGGCCCTGCTTAAAAGATGTTTTGGCTTTTCTTCGTAACTAAGTTCTAGGCCCATGGAGTTTCTCCATGAGTATATTTTGTTACCTCCTATCTAGTCATTATGGTTGCAACAGGAATAGTGTTGTAATAATAAAAGTTCTTTCTTTTCTTTTCATTAACCTGGCAGTGGTTAATGGTGTGCCCTGATTTTTATTTTAGAGGTGAGATTTCCCAAATGATCTTTCCCCTGATTTCTTTATCAACATTTGGGTGGTGGCAGCGGAAGTTTTATTCCCAAGATCTAGGTTTTTAAGATCTTGGGGGGAAGTTTTATACCAAAGCCTGGTAGAGAAGGCTTTGGGGTACACTTGCTGGCCCCCACTTCTGCATTTATCATGCCAGAGTGGGGAAGGAGCATGACACCTGCCAGATAAAAACAAGTAACAAGGGAAGAATCTAACCAAGGACAGATCATTGTTTCACACGCGTGGTGAGGCAAGCTGTGCAGACACCGGATATTCTCGATCAGTTGTGGACACACCAGTAAGGAGAAGGGGGTGTCACTAACGGACATTATCCCACCTGGACTGTATGCAACCCGTGGATGGCATCTCACTGGACTGGCCCCTGCCGAGGGGATGTGTACCACACAATTTTTCCCCCATCAGTTGGAGTCCATCGATTCAGCATATTGGGGTGACGTGCACGTCAGACTTCCGCCTCAACCAAATTAACCAACATTACCTGGGGTCTGGCCAGCCCAAGAGGGTGAGTGTGTGTTAAATTGAATGAAGAATTAGGCTGCTAAATTGGATTAAAGCTTAGATGTAGATAGTTCGTTATCCATTTAAATATTGCTTTTAATGCCCTTTCAGGCTTGTGATGCCTTTTTAATGCGGTTGTAATTGCTTAGTACTAAATATGCATATATAGAGAGAGCTTTTAAAACTGCTCCTGAGTGCAATAAAACGTTGTTTAAGATACCGTGAGACTCTTCTGTTCTGTGAATGCTGAACCTAATGGGTAGTGATACAGCTTGATCCACCGGATCACAGCGCCCCCTTGTGGCAATGACAGCTGGAGCCTGCCCCTTCACATCCCTCCCTGGACCTCGGTTGGCTGCGACCTTTTCCCAGCCACAGGTGCCCACAATGCAGTCTTTGTCAACCGACAGCCCAACACCCCAGCAACAGTCGGACAGGTGAGACGCACAACAGCCATCGGCCAGTCCAGGCAGCTGCTCTGCCTCTCACGGACTGCCGGCTGGGAGAGGACTTAGCTCCTGGACTCTGGTCTGGGGCCCAGAAAAGAACCTTTTTGACTCAAGCTTGCA